>NC_141621.1:36992258-37302883 GCF_047967505.1 Dipteris shenzhenensis
TAAGCTGCTCTCTCCAAAGAGTGAAGTCCGCCTTCTCTACCCCCTTTTTTATCTAACGGTAACTCTACCATGTTAAAGTCACCTCCAATCACCCATGAATCCACAATGGGGGGCCCAGGAGAGCAAAGTCTTCCACATAATGACACGTTTCCCTCTAATGTTGGAGGCATACAGGTTAAGAAAACCAACCTTACGCCCTCCAATCAAAAGAATAATCCACTGAGCTCTAAAGGGAATAATGACTCCGTGCCCAACAACTAAGGGGAGATCCTCTCTGCGAAACTGAAATAGAAGTGCCCCCCTGGTGCCCAAGGCAAGCGACCAAAAAGTATGGCCAGAAAGCAACTTGCCTGACTTGGCACAATCTCTTGAATTCAGCTTGTGCTCTTGAATAAATAATATATCAATGGAACCCCCAGTAACACCTGGATGAAGCTGATCCCGGATCAGCTGTCTACGGCGGCGATGTGGGAAGCCACCTAGGCCCTGTATGTTCCAACTAATAATCCTCATCGACGGGAGGATGTAGAGTGGAACACCTTACTCGACCTAGTGGCGGAAACAAACCCTCAACAGGGGAAGACCTCCTGCTTGAGGAGGGAGGGATGGAACCAAGTGGTGGAAAATCAACAGGGGAAAGAATCTTGGCACCTGAAGAAGAAGCCCTGTCAAGAGGAAACCCAATGTTGGCTCTTTCCTACTGCTTTCGTAGGAAGAGCTGGGTATTCTATGTTGCAGGGTTCCGAGGCTTTTTGTCACCTACAGATATATTGGGTTTGTCGTTGTAGTAGTATACGTGTAGCTTAGGACCTCGAGTCGTGTTCCGGTGAGAGACGTAGGCTTAAGTGTGGTGAGTAAACATAATGCAAGCATGTGTAAAAGGCACATAAACCATTGTTGTTGGGGTAATGAAGGCTTTCGCCTTCATTGGGGGTTGTAGGGTTCAGGAGGAGTTTAAGGGTTCAGAAGGAGGTTCGAGGGTTTAGAAAGAGTTCAAGGGTTCAAAAGGAGGATCCAGGGTTTAGAAAGAGTTCAGGTTAGAAAGAGTTCCAGGGTTTAGAAGGGGTTGAAGGAGTCCAGGGTTAGAAGGAGGGTCCAAGGTTCAGAATAGAGTACATGGTGGAGAACTCGTCTCCCTCGTAGATCATGGAGTTTAAGGGTTTAGGAAAGCATAGGAGTGGGAGAGGAAGAAGGTGTAAGAGCATGGGTGAAGGAAGAGAGAGAGGAGGAAGGAGGGGGAGGGGAGAGGAGGAGGAGGAGGAGGGAGGAGGAGGAGGAGGAGGAGGAGGAGGAGGATGGGTTGCAAGGTTAGGACATGCTTTTGGACGTGCAGTGCAAGGAAGCATGGACACTTGAGACAAATGCTTGGAATACCAATGTAGACTCAACACAATGCCCCAAGAGTGTGGGCTTCATTCCATTATGGGGTATTTATACAAGTTGGAGAGCTTCTCTCTCTGCATGTAACACAAATCGTTACACAAAGTTGTTACACAAAGTTGTAACACAAAGTTGTAACACAAAGTTGTGTCACAAAGTTGTATCACAAAGTCGTAACACATTCTCTCTCTTCATGTAGAAGATGTAACACAAAGTTGTTTACACAAAGTTGTAACACAAAGTTGTAACACAAAGTTGTGTCACAAAGTTGTATCACCTTCTCTTTCTTCATAAGTTCATGTTGGCACAGAGTCAACATACTCCTGGGTCCATTTTATTACCCGTCCTCGGGTTATGGCTTATTTTGATTTCAGAGTTGGGATGCCATGTGCATAATTCAGTGGCTATTTAGCTTGTGGTATGCGAGTCGTTCCTGCTATAATGCTTTTGCACCCACACAATTTGTATTCAATAGTCAAGAAACTTATCTCCTCTTAAGGAGGGGTAGATGACTATGATTGCCAGAGGGAATCTCGTTGCTGAGGTTGCGGATGCTGCCATCGAATCTTCTTGGGAAGAGGTTTAGCGGGGGTCTCGTTGTGGAGGATTGGTATAAAAGGATGTTGGTCAAGAAGCTTATCTCCACTTAAGGAGGGGTAGATGACTATGAATGTCAGAGGGGATCTCGTTGCTGAGGTTGCGGACGCTGCCATCGAATCTTCTTGGGAAGAGGTTTGGCGGGGGTCTCGTTGTTGAGGCTGTCATTTTTTGCTATCTTGCATACATGTTGGATGCGATTGCACCCGTAGCATTGAGCTTGTAGATAATTAGTATGCAAGTTTGATATTTTTGCATATAGGAGACGGCTGTGATGTTTGGCGGGGGTCTCGTTGCGGAGGCTGCAGACTCTATTGCCAATTGGGAGATGCCATACTCCCTGCATTTGATTAGTACTTCTTCTAGACATTTGAAGTGGTCTTGGTTTGGTTGAATGGATGCACAAATCATCCAAGAACACCTGTAAAAACTTATTCAAAAATGACTTGAAAGCTGTGAACATGACTCGCTGGAATGTGGCTGGGGCATTACAAAGGCCGAATGGCATGACTCTATATGCAAAAATACCCCATTCTGTAGCAAATGCTGTTTTTGATTGGTCTTGAGGAGCAATTTGTACTTGGTTATAGCCACTGAATCCATCCAAGAAGCTATATATTTCGGATCCTGCCACCTTTTCCAACACTGTTTCTGTTAAGGGTAGGGGGTAGTGATCCCTAATTATGGCGGGATTCACATTTTCAAGTTTACGCATATTCTGAGCTTCTTGTTGCGTTTAGGCACAATGACAATGGGTGAAACCCAATCAGTGTGCTCTATCTCGTAGATGAATCCGGCATCTAGGAGTTTTTCCAGCTCGTCATAAACCATGGTGCCATATTTAGGATTTGTGCGATAAGGTCCACATACCTTAGGGCGAGCACCTTCCCTTATAGGGATCGTGTGAACTGCCACTTCTGGTGAAATTCCTTTCATCTCTTTGTATGACCATGCTAGGCAGTCACGGTATTCCATTAGGAGATCTTTGAGTTTGTTCATCTTCTTGACGGAGCTGTTTCCCAATGAAAACAACTTTTCTTCCTCCCCTTCAAGGGCGAGGTTTATTGTGCGTGTTTTTGCCGGTCCCTCATAGATTGGAGTTTCTCCAATGCTATCGGTTTCTTGAACTTCAGATTCTCTGATTGGTCTTGGCATTGCTATTGGTGCACTGCCACTTGTATAATTCTTAAAGTATTCCGGCACTGCTCGAAGATCGGCCTCTAATGGGGTTGAACTAGCCTGAGATGTTGCATGAGTATTGGGTGGCATAGTTGCATTTAGTAATTTGTTAGGCTCTTCTTTCCTTTCTTTTTCTGAAGTCTCTTGATCGAGCTTCATCCGCACATGTGGCTTATATTTCCGAAACTCTTACGTTGGGAACTGTGGGGTAACTTTTCCACTGGTAAGGTGTTTCCAAGTAAGGGTTCATGTGCTGCACATACTCCTTCCAGTCCTTCAGGGGACCATTCAAGAGATGGTGGTTTTGACTTTGAGGGGACTGCCTTTGCAAGATACAATTCCACAATCCTTGTTTGGACTCGTTCGAATTCATTGAAGTGCTCGGCCTTGGCTTTTCTGCGATTTCCTCCGGCAGCTTTCTTGCGGGATCTTCTGCTGTTATGCAACTGTGGAGGTTCAACTTTTGGGAGCTCAACTGCCATTAGGGCATGCAGAATGGCTAGGTCATTTTCAAAGGTTTGATCTTCAATTTCAGCATTCGCAGCCTCTGTTTCAAGGTCCCAAGGAAAATCTGAGTCATCATTGGTATGGGTACCTTCTTCAGGTTCATTATCCCATTCGAGGTCAGCCATAAAGAAAGGCATCTCTAGATCGATTGGTTCTTCATGTGTCGGTGGAGGATCGACCTGTAGTGCGTTAACATCTATCTGTGAGAAGATGGGGTCTAATGAATGGCAGTTGTCGATGGTTGCCAATGTTTGTATCCAGTTATTGACATTGCTTTGTGAGTCACCTGCTATGGCATGCTGTTGCAAGGGATCTGATTTGCTCGAGATTGTCGTGGAAGATGTGTCATCCAATGCTCTAGGAACAATTGGTTTAATAACTCCTGTCCCCACATTCACCCTGACTGCAGTGTCTCGATTCTGGATTGTCAATCTATCCGTTCCCCAGTCATGGAGGACTGATGCTTCCCGTAACCAAGGACGTCCCAGTAAGATTTGATAGGATTTTTTGGGGAGATCCAAGATTGTGAATTGAAGGGAAAAGCAGACTCCTGCGATCTTTGTGGACATGCCATTCACTATTCCCAAGGGTTTAGCCCATGAATCATCGGCAAGGCGTATGTTGAAATTAGCCTTTGCATTGGTGGGAGACCCCATTCTTCGTAAAGCTCCTTTGATAGGACATTGACACCTGCTCCACCATCCACTATGGCTTGGATTTCATTATAGGCCTTGTGGATCAAAGGCACAGTGATGTTGCGTATGTCATCTTTCTCACCCATCCGCACAGGGATATCATCAATGTCGTTCATAGGTGGAGGGGGATTTGCGAGTTCAATCCATCCTTTTGAAACTCTCCCAGAGATTGGGACAATTTCGTAAGAGGATTCCGATGGGAATGGACACAGGGCAACTCAAGATGCTAGAGAGTGCAGCTCCTTCAAGTTGACGTGGCGGTACATTCTGTTGTGGAGTTTGTTGTTGGAACAAGGGCTCGAGTGTACAGTATCAATACTTTGTGGGGCCAAGTCATGGAGTGGGTCTTGAGCTTGTTTCTGAGCCTCAAATTGAGCTTGTTCATTTTGGACCCATTGCTGAAGTGCCTGAAAACGAGCCTTCTCCACCTCTGCATTCGGGAATGGAGCTTCTTTTATTCGAGGCTCGGGAGTTGATGTAGATGAACTCGGCTGCTCATTGCTTGGCGGAGGTGGAGGCACTTGTGCTTTCTTTCTCAGAAGTCGCTTCGGTTGGATTGGAATGATAGGGTCCTTCATGGCCTCTTTCTGTTGGCGTGTAATTACATTGATAGGTTTGTGACCTTAGACTTGCCGGACCCAGACTTTGATGGTCCACCCCAATGATGCCGATGGGGACGTCGGGCTTAACCTCTGTTGGTTCTGGGACCTTATTTTTCATGGGACAATCCATACAGGCATGTCCTATGCCACAATCTCTACAGAGTGGTTGGAAAGTGGCTGGGCTACCGCGATGAGGGCATTCTGCAATTCTATGATTTTCTCCACAACCGTAACACTTGATTGGTGCGCGAAATGTGTTGGGTCGCACTTGATTTGCATAGACTGGTATTAAAACCCTCTGCACCTTCGACGTAGTACACTGGGTACTCTGCTTCATACTCAAATAGCGAGTCGACTTCCTCGGCTTGTAATTGATGTATTGGAACTGCCTGAGGAGCTGGATTTGCTGCTCTTGGATACGGTCGTGGATTCGGATTCCTGAGTAGTTGGGGGACTTGTGTCCGAACGGGTACAGGATTTAGTCTCGGAGCTGGGGGCACTTGTGCAAGTGCCGGTTGCCTGTATACTGGCATGGGTGCCGCTTGGTATTGTGGTGGTCGAGGCGGATTGTTGCGCATGTTGAAGATGCAACTGGTCTCATCATGGCCGCCGACGACACAGATATGGCACCACAACCGTGGCGGTGGATTTGCTTGTGCAGTGATTCTTGCTCTTAGGACTGGGCATTCATTTGCTGTATGATTTGCCAAGCAGTGTGGGCACCAGACATTTTCTCGCCGTGGATATGTTTGAGTTGGCCGCTGAGACAAGTGAAGTTTTTGATCCATGGCCTGCATCATATCTTCTTTCAGCTTCAAGGTCATGGCCTCGAGGCGATCTTCATTGGATGTTTCGGCAGTGTCCTTTGATTTACCTTTTTTCGAGCGCTTATCTCGTGTATTTGATCTGGCATCATCACTGCTAGTGTCTGAATCTGTCATGCCATCTTCGATGTCAATGGCTGCCGCATGAGCAGCACTGAATGTTTCATAGCTACTTATCTTTTTCATATCCTTGCGGATTTTCTTTCTGAGTCCTGCTATAACCATGCCGTGAGGTACTTTGCATCTGGGCGTGGGTCACATTTGGCGATCAATCTCTTCATCTTTCCCAGGTATGTGCGTACATCTTCCCTCCGGCCTTGTTCGATCTTGCTGAGTTGGAGAGCGGGATCATCTTGTAGCCTCTCCGTTTGAAAGCGACGTTTGAATTCGGTTTGAAGCAGGTCCCATGTAGCACGTTCTTCCACAAGAAGGTCGAGGTACCATTCTGACGCCTCATCAGTTAAGGCCATTGGAAACCAAGCCACCTTAGTTTCATGGGATTGATCACCACCTGCTCGACATGCGGCATCAAAATGTTGGAGGAAGCGAGCAGGGTCTCCCCTACCATTATATTTGGGAAGTTCCAGTTTTCCCAAGGGGCGTCGGCCGTGATTGTTGTGATTTCGTCAATTGAAGAAGTTGTCGGCCTCTGCATCGAGCTCAATGTCCCCATCATGCTCAGGACGACGTCCAGCCATGTTGGGGCGTGGAGGAGTTAAAGGAAGTTGTTGAACCTCAGGGGGGAATTCGGGGTAGAGGATTGGCGGGGGCGGTTGTTGCAGTGGAGTTAGTTGCGGATTGGGCGAGCGTTGGAGTCGAAGTCGTTGGCCGGAACGTAACTGCATGCAGATGGTGGGTGATTGGCTAAGGGGATCGCTACCCCAAGGGCGGGCGTGGAGGTGGTGTCGTTAGGAGAGTTAGAGTGATGTTAGTTTGTGTAGGGACCGTCATGTTAATAATGTGCCTAGGATTGTCCTACGTGTGTAGGGAAATGTGCCGGTGCAGACGGATCGTTAATCGGAGGTCGCGGCGTGAAAATACGAGTGAATTAATGCAAAATGAGGCCCACACGGGGGCACGAACGAACGTGTACTAGGGATGCCAAAATGGTGTGCAATGGGCTGGAAAAATACCCCGTAACGTGGTGTTTTCGTGTGTGAAATCTGGGTTCAAACGGGGTTCAATTTGGGTCCCAAACGGATGAGTTTCGAGGGGTTAAAGGAGGGGTAAATTTGGCTTTGGGGGGGGTCCTAATGGTGGTGTGAATGGACTTTAAGTCCAACCGAGGGGTTGAAACCAAGTGACTCTAGTTAGACTAACTAACCTAGATCCTCCCAGTTACTGTAACTGGGAGGTTTAACTAACTGTAGTTAGATACTAACTGAAGAGTTAGTCTAACCTAACCGAGGGCTAACTAAACTAACCTAAGGTTAACTAACCTAACTGTAGTTAATGCTAACCTAACTAACCTAACCTAACTGTAGGTAGGACTAACTAACCTAGGGTTAATCGACTAACCTAACCGTAGTTAGTAACTAACTTGAGGTTAGGTTTAGGTTAGGTTTTGTTTTGTTTTGTTTTTCTTTTGGGTGGGGGGCTTTGCCGACGGCGGCGCCCGGGGGGGGGGGGGGGGGGGTGGTTTCGCAAGGGGGGTGCGCAGGGGAGGAGGAAGGGGGGCGGCGCTGTGTGCGCTGCTGGGGGGCGGGGGGCGGGGAGCGGGGGTGAGAGGTGAGAGGGGGCGGGGTGAGTGCGGAGTGACGCAGGGGGGGGAAAGGGCTGTGCGAGGGGGGTGACGGGGGAGGGCGGGGGCGCGTAGCGGGGGGTGAGAGAGCTGAGGGGGCGGGGTGTGAGGGGAGTGACGCAGGGGGAGGGCGGGGGAGGGCGACGCTGGGCGGGCGGCGCTGCGTGCGCCGCCGGGCGGGGTGCGGGTCGGGGGGTGCGGGCCGGGTGGCGCGGGCGGGGTGGGCGGGGGGCGCGAGCGGGGTGGGCGGGGTGGCGTGGGCGGGGGCGGCGCGGGGTCGCCGCCGCGAGGCGGCAGGGGCGGGCGCGGGTGGCGGCGCTGTGCGCCGCTGGGTTGCGGGCGGGGGTGGCGCGGTGCGCCGCCGCGGGGCGGCAGGCGGGAGCGGCGCTGTGCGCCGCCGCGGGGCGGCGGGCGGGGGTGGCGGGTTCTGTGGGCAGGCGGTGCTGCGTGCGCCGCCGCGGGGGGTGGGGGATCGCAGGGGGGTGGACAGAGGAGAGAGGGGGATGGGGGGGGGCGAGGGGGGTAAGGGGGAGAGAGGGGGATGGGGGAACGAGGGGGGTAAGGGGGAGAGAGGGGGATGGGGGGCGAGGGGGTAAGGGGGAGAGAGGGGGGTGGGGGAGGGAATGAGGGGGAGAGAGGAGAGAAAGAGAGAGAGAGGGAGGGAATGAGGGGGAGAGAGGAGAGAGTGAGAGAGAGAGGGGGTGGGGGAGGGAATGAGGGGGAGAGAGGAGAGAGTGAGAGAGAGAGGAGGTGGGAGAGAGAATGAGGGGGAGAGAGGGGGATGGGGGAGGGGGAGGGGGAGATGAAGGGGGAGGGGGGAGGTGGTGGTGGAGGGGGGGGGAAAGAGGGGGGAGGGGGTGAGGTGAGGGGGAGGTGGTAGTGGAGGGGGAGGGGGAGAGGGGGAGGTGAGGGGAGGTGGGGATGAAGGGGGGGGGAAGGAGGGGAGGTGGTAGGTGGTAGGGGGAGGGGGAGAGGGGGAGGTGAGGGGGAGGTGGTAGTGGAGGGGGAGGGGGAGAGGGGGAGGTGAGGGGGAGGTGGGGATGAAGGGGGGGAAGGAGGGGAGGTGGTAGTGGAGGGGGAGAGTGGAGGTGGTAGGGGGAGGGGGAGAGGGGGAGGTGAGGGGGAGGTGGTAGTGGAGGGGGAGGGGGAGAGGGGGAGGTGAGGGGGAGGTGGGGATGAAGGGGGGGGGAAGGAGGGGAGGTGGTAGTGGAGGGGGAGAGGGGAGGTGGTAGGGGGAGATGGTGGTGGAGGGGGAGGGGTAAAAGAGCAACAACAAAAAAAAACTGAAAGACGGAAATTGAAAAGCAAGGCGAAGTGGTTACCTGACGCTTTCCAAGTCTTTCTCGATGGAACGGGATTGTCGCAGAACAATGGACGGTGGGTGGAAGGCTAGGTCATCGCTGCGAGAAGGGCTCGATGTCACTTACATGGCGAGGATAGGAGTAAGAGGGCGGTCGATGGAGAGGGAGGAGTGTCTTGCGTGGGGCTCGGAAGGAGGAAGAGAATGGAGGCAAAAAGTGTGAGATGAAGAATGAGGGGGGGTGGAGTAGGTTTTTATAGGTTTGGATTTTAGGTTTAGGGTTTAGGTTTAGGGTTTAACCCTAAACTCTTCCCGAGCCATAACTCTTTATGGAGAGCTCGGTTTGCCTTTCTGTAAAAAGGTAAAATGATCGTAATTGAAAGCTCTACGCAACCGTGTCCACTACCTAGCCTAATTGTACATCATGTGGCTTTTACACCTACCTACGCATGTTTACTTGCTACTTGAGACGCTAGTCTCCCCGGCTGCGGCGCCAAATGTTGGCTCTTTCCTACTGCTTTCGTAGGAAGAGCTGGGTATTCTATGTTGCAGGGTTCCGAGGCTTTTTGTCACCTACAGATATATTGGGTTTGTCGTTGTAGTATACGTGTAGCTTAGGACCTCGAGTCGTGTTCCGGTGAGAGACGTAGGCTTAAGTGTGGTGAGTAAACATAATGCAAGCATGTGTAAAAGGCACATAAACCATTGTTGTTGGGGTAATGAAGGCTTTCGCCTTCATTGGGGGTTGTAGGGTTCAGGAGGAGTTTAAGGGTTCAGAAGGAGGTTCGAGGGTTTAGAAAGAGTTCAAGGGTTCAGAAGGAGGATCCAGGGTTTAGAAAGAGTTCAGGGTTAGAAAGAGTTCCAGGATTTAGAAGGGGGTTGAAGGAGTCCAGGGTTAGAAGGAGGGTCCAAGGTTCAGAATAGAGTACATGGTGGAGAACTCGTCTCCCTCGTAGATCATGGAGTTTAAGGGTTTAGGAAAGCATAGGAGTGGGAGAGGAAGAAGGTGTAAGAGCATGGGTGAAGGAAGAGAGAGAGGAGGAAGGAGGGGGAGGGGAGAGGAGGAGGAGGAGGAGGGAGGAGGAGGAGGAGGAGGAGGAGGAGGAGGAGGGAGGAGGAGGAGGAGGAGGAGGAGGAGGATGGGTTGCAAGGTTAGGGCATGCTTTTGGACGTGCAGTGCAAGGAAGCATGGACACTTGAGACAAATGCTTGGAATACCAATGTAGACTCAACACAATGCCCCAAGAGTGTGGGCTTCATTCCATTATGGGGTATTTATACAAGTTGGAGAGCTTCTCTCTCTGCATGTAACACAAAGTTGTTACACAAAGTTGTAACACAAAGTTGTGTCACAAAGTTGTATCACAAAGTCGTAACACATTCTCTCTCTTCATGTAGAAGTTTAAAGTTGTTACACAAAGTTGTAACACAAAGTTGTAACACAAAGTTGTGTCACAAAGTTGTATCACCTTCTCTTTCTTCATAAGTTCATGTTGGCACAGAGTCAACACCCAATCACTGGCTCCCCAAAAGTAGCGGGCACAAACTCCTCCTCTGGGAAATCTAAACCCTCTGCCAAGGCTGAAAACGAGTTCCTGTGGAACAAGCCAGACACCGGAGTGCAAAGGATCCCTTGTGAGGGAAGAGGATCAATAGTGTAAGCTATCCCCTTTCCCCTATCCAAGGGAGGAAGTGAGGAATGCTCTCTATCCTATGTCTGCCCAGCCGCGGAGACCTCTCCTGCATCAAGAAGAGCATCTGGCACCGTTGGATCTAGGGAAGAAGCTGCAACCGGGGAGGAGGTTGAAGCTTCAGCGTCTCGGACTGTGGAGTCCACTAAAGTACCCTCGTGAACTGAAGGAGGGATCTGCACACGTACCGGAACCCACTGGAGAGCGTCGCGTGTTCCTGAGGTAGGAGGGGATCGAGGAGCAGGTGAAGGACCTGTAGCACCCCCCTGTCGAGGCCGAGGAGCAGGTGCTGGACCTGTACCATCACCAATCTGAGGAGGACCTCCATGCGAAGGTCGAGGAGCAGGTGCTGGACCTGTACCACCCCTCTGTCAAGGCCGAGGAGCAGGTGCTGGACCTATACCACCCCCCTATCCCCCCTGTCGCGGCCATGGGGCAGTAGCTGTACCAGAGGGCTTCTTGGGCCTTTTCTTCTTCCTGGGGCAATCCCTGGCAAAGTGTCCAGAGGTCCTGCAAATCCTGCACTGGTCCTGTCTGCTTGAAATCTCTACTCTCTGGCGAAAAAAGGAACCATTCGGGCGCTGGATCATAACATGATCCATCTTGAGGTTAGGATCCTTGCAAAGGACCCTAACTCTAGGAACCCCATCAGCCTTGGTTGCCTCTACTGCAGTCGATGGCAACCCAAGGAGGGGTGGGATCTCAACAACTGCGCCAAAATGCTCCCCAATAACAGAAAGAAGTCGATGGTAAACCTGGGGAAGCCCGAGGAATCTGATGAAGAGCGAGAAGATTTTCTTATCTACCTCCACTGGGTCGAAACCAATATGAAAGGCTTCAAAGAAGATCTTTCTGTGTCCCAGGTGTAAAAACTCAACCTTGAGCACACTGCTCTCGCAGCCTCTGGAATGTCAAAAACAACCTGGAAAAAACCTCGTCCCAAAAGACGGACATCTAACAATTGTGGAGTGAGGTCTGGGGGGAGAGCCGCAAGCATCCAGTCTCTGGCTTGGGACCTGGAGGGGTGAGACCCGAAGATGCATGCTAGCAACGTGGTAGAGCATTCAATCTCTACATCCTTCTTGAGCTGCTGCAACTCGTCTTTAGAAAAGGTAATAGTTTTCGCGGCCGGTGGAGGTGGAGTAGGATTGGCTGATGGAGTATTTATCGCCAATCGAGGTGAGGAGGCCGACTCTAACAAATTAAAGGCTCCTTCCGCTCCAAAAAAAGTTGTGGAAGAAAAGGGGGGTAGAAAAAAGGGAAAGGAGGCGAGGAGGGAGCAGGGGGAAGGGGAGAGAAGGGGAGGGGTGAAGGGGAGATGCTGAGAGGCTGAAGGGGAAAGGGGCAGGCTGAGAGGGAGGGAGGGGGCAGGGTAGGAATAGGAAAGGGAGAGGAAGGAGAAGCTGGAAGGGGGCGGGGGGAGGGCTGAGAGGGAGAGGAGAGGAAGGAGAGGGAGAGGTAGAGGAAGGAGAGGGAGAGGAAGGAGAGGGAGGGGCAGGGAGGGGGCGAGGCAGGCTGAGAGGGGGAGGAGAGGGAGCGGGGAGTGAAGGGAAGGGGGAGGAGAGGGAGAGGAGGGGGTGGGCTGAGGGGCAGAGAGAGGGTGGAGAGGCAGGGAGGGGGCGGGGGAGCAAGCAGGGAGGGGGCGAAGAGGCAGGGAGGGGGCGGGGGAACAGGGGGCAGGCCGAAAGGCAGGGAGGGGGCAGGGGAGCAGCAGGCAGGGAGGGGGCAGAGAGGCAGGGAGGGGGCGAGGGAGCAGGGGGGCAGGCTGAGATTTCCAAGGCAGATTTCTCACTTTATGTGAGAAAAACAGAGAAAGGTATTATGCTGCTTGTCATTTATGTTGATGATTTGATCATCACAGGTGATAGTGATGAAGATATCCTTCAAGAGTAAAAAGCCATTGGAATTAATCCACTCTGATGTGTGGACTACTAAAGCTGCATCTATTGGAGGCTGTCACTATTTTGTCACTTTTATTGATGACTTCAGCAGAAAAGTTTGGATGTATTTTATGAAAAAGAAAAGTGAAGTGTTTGGGCACTTCAAAGCTTTTAAAGCTATGGTTGAAAAAGAAACAGGCCTGCAAATAAAATGCCTAAGGTCAGATGGAGGGGGAGAGTACCTCTCAAATGAGTTTGCAAGGTTCCTGCAGGAGCATGGCATAAAGTAGCAATATTCATGCAGTCATACCCCATAGCAAAATGGACTTGCAGAAAGAAAAAACAGGCATATTGGAGAGGTATCTCGGGCCATGCCAAATGAAAAAGATCTACCAGATTATTATTGGGCTGAAGCAGTTGCTATAGCAGTTTACATAATGAACAGGACTCCCACTGCAGCAATACATGGCATGACGCCAGAGGAGATGTATAATGGTAGGAAACCAGACATTTCTCATTTGAAAATTTTTTGTTGCATTGCCTATGTTCATGTGCCAGACGAGTTGAGGTCCAAGTTGGATCCAAAAGCTGAGAAGTGTGTCTTTATTGGTTATTCTCTGCAGCAGAAAGGGTATAGATGCTATAACCCTTCTTCTCGTAAGTTTACAATGAGCAGAGATGTTGTTTTTGATGAGATGAGCAGCTGGTATAAACCAGTAAATGTGATGATTGATATAGATGCACAAAATGGTAATGCTGCACATAATTCACAGCAGCAATCACAAAATATCAGTGGACCTGCAGTGTCCTCTAGCAGTGGTTCACATACTTTGCCATGGACAGGCAGATTGAGATCAGGAGAATCTCCTCAAAGCAATGCCAATAGTGGTATGCAGGTATCACGAAAAGAAAAAGAGAAGGTAGATCAGCCCATGTTTGCTCTGAATGCAGGTCACTCTTATGTGGATAGTGAATCCAGTGGCTCAAAACAGAGCATTGATGATGAGTTGGGTATTACTTCTGTTGTTACACCTGGATTAAGGAAGACCAGGGATGTTTTGAGAACACCTGGAAGTGAGCCTATTTTGCGCAGGTCTACCAAAGCTAGGTATCCTATGGATAGGCTGAAATATGATGGATTTATAGCCATTCACTATGCCTATATGGTCAAAGTGATACAGGAACCAGAACCCACTTCTTTTGAGCAAGCCATGGGAAATGAAAAAAGGGAGAAAGCCATGGATGAAGAAATGGATGCCTTGGAAGCAAATGCTACATGGGAATTGGTGCCTTTACCTAAAGACAAGAATGCAATTGGTTGTAAGTGGGTTTATAAGATCAAGCACAATGCAAATGGTTCTGTGAATATCTGATACAAGGCAAGATTGGTTGTCAAGGGGTATGCACAGACGTACGGCATTGATTATGAAGAAACATTCAGTCCGGTTGCAAGGATGGCAACTGTAAGAGCAGTCATTGCTATGGCTGCATCAAAGGGATGGTCTTTACATCAGATGGATGTAAAGAATGCCTTCTTGCATGGTGATTTGCAAGAAGAGGTCTTTATGGAGCAGCCGCCAGGTTATGTTCATGCTATTCATTGTTTGCAGGTTGAAGAAAGCCTTGTATGGCTTGAAGCAAGCACCTAGAGCATGGTCTGACAAGATAGGACAGTATCTTGTCACTATTGGCTTTCAGATTTCCAAGGCAGATTTCTCACTCTATGTGAGAAAAACAGAGAAAGGTATTATGCTGCTTGTCATTTATGTTGATGATTTGATCATCACAGGTGATAGTGATGAAGATATCCTTCATGTGAAAATGCTATTGAAGTAGAAGTTTGAGATGAAGGATTTGGGAGAGCTGCGTTATTTCTTGGGCATTGAGGTGATTAGATCACCAAGTGGGATACAGCTCTTGCAGAGGCAGTATGGATTGGACATGCTGTCCAAATATGGGATGACAGGCTGTAAGCCTATTTCAGTTCCTTTGGAGCAGAATGTGAAGCTGAGCACAGATGCAGGTGAGCTTCTAGAAGACCCTACTATGTACAGACACATAGTAGGAAGTTTAATTTATATGACTATTACCAGGCTAGATTTAAGCTATGCTGTTGGATTGGTAAGTCAATTTATGCAGGCTCCAAGGAAACCGCATTTGGATGCGGCTAGACGCATACTCAGGTATGTGCAGTCCACATTGCAGTATGGACTATTTTATGAGGCTGGGGTTCAGATACAGTTGCATGGATACACTGATGCTGATTGGGCTGGTAGTACTTCTGATAGACGAGATCTACCAGTGGATATGTGTTCTCTTTTGGGAGTGTTGCAGTCACTTGGAGCAGCAAGAAACAGCCTACAGTTGCCTTGTCGAGCACAGAGGCTGAGTACAGGGGTGCAGCAATGGCTGCATGTGAGGTAGCTTGGTTGCATAAGCTACTTTATGATATGCATCAGTCTACAGATGGGCCAATTGTCATTTATTGTGACAACATGAGCAGTATACACTTGGCAAATAACCCATTCTATCATGCTAGAACAAAGCACATTGAGGTGCATTATCACTATGTGCGGAAGAAGGTTTTACTAGGTCATATTGATCTAGTTTATGTCAGCACAGAGGATCAGGTAGCTGACATATTCACGAAGGCATTGGGCGCAGAGAAGCTGTGCAAGTTCAGAGACCTGCTTGGTGTGCAAGGATTGGGATTGAGCTCGAGGGGGAGTGTTGAGATATCGAGCTCCACTCGCGATATGCCAGGGTGACCATTGTGCATTTATGTCACCAACTTGTTAGCTGCAGATGCGGTTGGTACACCGCCCACGAATAATAGCTAGATGATAGCTATCCTTATCTATTCTAGTTCGTGGCTCAGTTAGTATGCCACCTTAGTTAGTTGAGTTTGGTTTGAGACCCACATATAGGGTTCTTCTATTTCTTTGTACTTGAGTTCTTTTGGCTTTCACAACTAAGAAGAGGAAAACTGTTTTCAGCCTCCACCTTTGTGTGTATTCCCCCATTGTGTATGTGAGAAAGCCGCAAGTGAGACTCCTTCCCTCTCTCCCACTATCTTCACAGAGAGTCCCTCTGGCGTAGTTCCAGTTCATGTTGTGCTTTCAACTTGTCCATCTCCATTTAATAGGCTCGACCACATTAATTGGAACAAATCCAATGGCTTTTGGATCAGTGATGATGAGGATACTCCAGACTTGGAGCATGACATAGGATTCACTTGGATTCAGAGGGGTGTTTCTGTCAGATATCTAGGATGCCAAGTTGGGGTGGGCATCTCTCTAGTACAACAGTTTGCTCTAGTGTTGGAGAGACTAAGGAGGAAACTCATATTTTGGAGTTCTGCCAGACTTGACTTTGCATCCAGAGTTATGGTTGTGAACAGGTATTATTGGCTACTGCTTGGTTCGTTTGCTCTTGGTAGTGCAGGTCTAGAGGTTGTATCACTCAGCTCATGAGACCTATCAGGAACTTCCTATGGAGCAATTTAGATGGCACCTCAGATGTTGTAGCCAGGATGGCTTGGGAGACCCTCATTCTTCCACTGGAGAAGGAGGTCTCAATATTATTGACCCAAACTTGCAGTGTATGGCCTTGCTCTGCAAGTTCATAGTACGTGGATTGATGCCTGGACAGGAGCCTTGGAAATATTTATTCTCACGTAGCATTCAATCTTGTACTCCATCTCATGGGGGAGATTGGATGGATAGCATCAGATGGATCTTTACTTCAACCCATCTCAAATCTCTCCCTTCCCCTCTCAAGCTGCTATTCTGAAAGCTTGAGGCAGCTTCAAAAACACTCTTCGCAAAGTTCCACCCACCTCTCGTGAAGAAATTCACAGGTAGCCAGTCATGTGGAATGACTTGATATTGGATGACCATGGCAGGCCACTTAGAGTGTCACACTATATGCAGTGGTCTAGATGGGAGAGGGGACCTGCTTCTACAGTAGGCGCATGGCAGGCCTTTAGGAGACTTCTAGAGGATCAGTGACTTTTAGCAGTTGCCCACCTCAGAGGGAGTGCAGTTAGGATACAACAGATAGAGGCAGCTATTCCGACAAAGTGGATAGACACAGATGACATGCTGATCATAGAGTGGATAGACACAAATGACATGAATGCCGATCACAGAGTCCACTTGGTGGGGATCTTTTTTAGGGACGGGCATTACTTTACAGATTATTGCCCTACAGGATGCACATGAGGATACTCTAGTCCTTGATGTTCAGTCGCGGGAGGTAGACTTACCAGATCTTTTGATGATATTCTTTTGGAGGTTGTCTTTTAGCCTGTCAAGATTGCAGGTTTCATGGAGTGGGGCACAGACTCATAGTGGTTTCTTGATCCCGATCCCCTTCTCCTTGAGCTGGGGTCTTGGAGACTCTGGTTATATGGTGGTTCCCCTATTAGGTTCTTACAGTGGGACCCAGGGGAGTGGAAATGGATTGATGAGGTGCATCAAGAGAAGAGCATCTCCTTCTTTCGTTATACAGTCAGAAATGCTCGGAGATTTCAGTTGATCAGTAGAGGTTGGAGGCCCTCCAGAGCCCCTCATTGGGACAATTTTCAGATTTCCGTAGTTGTGTGGAAAAACTTTTGAGGTAGGCTCTGGAAATCCTTTAGGAATAGAAAGATCACTCTTTTCTTTTGGCTTTCTATTCATGGAGGGATTGCAGTCAACCTGTGGAGATGCAGGCTCGGGGTTGACCCTACTTGTCCTCGTTGCCACCTTGCAGTTGAGTCAGTAGAGCATTGCCTTTGGGAGTGTAGCCAGGCGAGGACAATCTGGAAAGGTGTTGCTAGGATTTTCAGTCTTTCTATATGACTTTGGGTTTAGTAGCATGGTTATCTCTTACTGGCCCTCAGGTGTTCTTCGAGGGACATGATCTAGATCCAACGTTCATTGTACGGCGATAGTCAATGGAGTCTTGTTCCCTCCAAGATATTCCCTTCACTCCTTTCACACTTGCTCATGCCTCAATAGACACATCATGGGAGATTCTGGTTAGCATTGCAACTTGGCATATTTGGAGAGCCAGGTGTACAAAGGTGATGGAGGGTACCCAGGTTCACCTACCACCACCAGGAGAGTTACTTTTTCAAAGTTTGGAGAGGATCTCTTTTCTTCTCTGAGTCTTCCTCATGGTTGATGTGGCATTTTCAGCCTCCGCCTTGGTTTTTTATTAGCTCCTTTTGAGCTGTTTTTTCCTCATGCATAGCATAATGTATTCCTGCATTTGAGCTTGCTCTCGTGGTTTTCGTTCATACTTAATGAAGTAATTTTCTTGAAAAAAGAAAAAAGTCCTCTGCCTTGGGTAGTCCTTCTAAAATGACATATTCATTTGTTTATTTTCTTGTGTGTGGCTCCATATCTCTCATTAGTCCGTGGAGCCAAGAGGGGGATGTACTCTGGGAGCCATGTATTGGCTTTGATAGGTCTATTTATCAGGCCTAGCATATGAGTTCTAGGATGTTGGTGCAATGGTCTCTTAGATCTCTAACTTGGTCATGCATCCATGCATGATGAGCCACAAGCTCACACAGGAGTACCATATCCAAGGCGATCTTCTCCAAAGCTGCGTACATGGAGCAGTCAGGGGCATTAACAGTTGCATATGGCAAAGATGTGTTCTGTGTTTCAATGTTTCAATGGTGCAGTGCTCCGGCTCACATGCATATGGAGTATTTACTCTTGGAATATGAAGCCAAAGTGAGTCTAAAATGAGTGTTCTAGGTGTCTAGGGGGTGTTTTATAGTCTAGTGTGAGTCCTAGACATGCCACGTGTCATATTGGGAGTTATCCCATATACACTATGGCTTTCTAGAGTCTAGTGTCACACTATATAGTGTTGTACTTGTCTTGAGTCTTTTTATATCAGTCAACATCAAGCTCTTTAATATCATGTGAGTACTTGTCCATTGCTTTCATTTTCTTTCCATTTCATTTCCATTATGCTTGTTATCTTTCCTTTCCATTCCTAGTGTTAGCTTGCTTATCTCATTACCACTATGATCTTTCATGTGGTATCAGAGCCATGTTCCTAGCCCTGTTCTCTCTTTCCCTTTCCCTTCCAAGATGTTGAGGTGAGGGAGGCCAATGAAGCTACTCTACCTCCTCCTCCTTGGAAGGCTGCGCTCTTCTCTCCTTCCTTGAGCTCTCTTCTCCACGCAATGATCTGCCACCTCTCTTCTCCTTCCTTCAGCTACATCTTTCTGTGACCTGCGGACGATGTGACGCTTCTATATGGATCTAGAAGCAGAATCATGGCTTTGTGTCTTCTAAAAAGTTGTAGAGGACCTTGAGTACTACAAATTTTGTTTTTACATCATTGCAATCCAAGTTTTCTGTGAAAAGTTACAGCCCTTGCAAGAAGCGACAAAATTTATTTTTGCGCACGAATTTTGTTCCGGAGCTCAATAATTTGACAGCCCAAGCATGATTCATCTAGCTCAATGTGGAGCTGTCCATCCTCTTCATCGTTGACCTTTGCTCCAGCCCGCCATTTTCTCCTTCTCCCCGACATTCTCTTGGAGCTGCTGCCCGCAAGTTGGTGCCCGTCATTGTCTTGGAGCTGCTGTCCTTCTACTTCTGTCTGCCACTTCTAGAGGAGCTGTCGCCATCCTTGGAGTATGACCTCCACGATTTCTGCAGCAACTTGATTCATCCTCGCTATCTTGTGCCTACAATCTGTCACAATTTTCTTGGAGGAGGATTATTTTCGAGGTTGTCATCCCTATTTGTTGCACACTATCTCTTAGATACTTTGTGATCGATTACTTCAAGACAGAAATTTGATGAGTTAGCTCCCTAAAATTTTGGGGCTTTTCTGTTTATTGCTTTCCCTTGGCATAATTGAAGCCTTTGCTATGTAAATCTTTTTAGGGATTCCAAAATCCATGTAAAATCATCACTTATTTGTATTTTTTATTTGGGGATTTTGCTACCTTAAGCAAAATTAACCCAAATTGAGGCTTCTTTTCGACATCTGGTGATTCTCCGACCAGCATTTTGAGAGTCACCATGTGAGTGCTCCATGTAGCTGCCCCATGGACTTCACCGCCAACCTCTTTATTGGGGCATTCCTGCGTAGTGCTTCATCGACACACATGAATGGACACTCATATGTGCCACCAGCTGCTTGGAGGACATCTCTTACTCAAAGAGATCGATTTTTATTATTCTTACAGCTTGATGTATTTTGGGGTCCTCTGCACTAGGTAGTCCCCCTAAAATTATATGTATTGAGTGCTTGGTTTTCATTGAGTCTAAAGGTCCTCTGCCTTGGATTGTCCTCCTAAAAAAATGTATTGGTTTTCCTATTTTGGTGTGTGGCTTCCTAACATGTCTTGTTATGAAGTCAAGGGGGGATGTACTATGGGAGCCATATGTATTGGCTTTGATATGTCTCGTTATTAGGCTTGGCCGAGTTCTAGGATGTTGGTGTATTCCTAGACCTATGAGCTGGTCATGTAGCCATGCGATAACGTGAGCCTCTGAGCAAGTTGAGTCTCAAGCCATGAGAGTGCTTGGATCAACCTCTGAACATGCTCAGGCTTTAGCCTCTGAGTTACATAGGGTGCATAGTTTGATGACTGTCATTGTCATGTTCTGTTCTTGGTTCCATTCCAGTAGTATCTCACCTTGCCTTCATGGGGGGGTGTTGGAATATGAAGCCAAAGTGAGTCAAAAATGAGTGTTCTAGGTGTCTAGGGGTTGTTTTATAGTCTAGTGAGTCCTAGACATGCCACGTGTCATATTGGGAGTTATCCCATATACACTATGGCTTTCTAGAGTCTAGTGTCACACTATATAGTGTTGTACTTGTCTTGAGTCTTTTTATATCAGTCAACATCAAGCTCTTTCCTCTCCATTCCTAGTGTTAGCTTGCTTCTCTCCCTGCCACTATGATCTTTCATTTACACCACCCCGACTAGAAGAGACTAGTGAGTCAGGAGGTCGCCCAAGCCATTAAGAGAGCCAGCGGTGCAATGGCTATCTCCAACGGCTAAGGAGATAGGAGGATCACCAATTAGGGGAAAAGGGGGAGATTCTTAATGGGGGAGGGACACTCCACAACATAGGGTAGAGGATGAAGGAGAAGGGGAGGATTGGGGGGATTCAGGATGCAACATTCAGCATTCAGCATTCGGCATTGGGCTTGGCAGAGAGATTGAGAGAGGAGAGTATGAGGAGAGTATGAGGAGAGATAGAGGTTGGAGCTACGCTAAGAGGAGAGTGTGTGGAGAAGATAGGGGCTTGAACTCTGAGCTCGCTTCTTGTACCTCTGTGTCCACTATGGGGATAGACCTGTGTATTCTGGCAAATACAGCCACTTCTTGTGACTTGTGACATGTGGTTGCTGTTTCAGTGATGTGTACTTTGGCCAACCTGGCCACTCTCTCATCCTTTCTGTTTCCTTAGTATATGGAGATTGTTCACAACTCTCCCGTGCATGATGACTGTCTCTTCTTGCGTTCATGTTGTGGACTTCTCATTTCGATGTGATCGTCACTTGGCATAGTGCACTCATATGGCATGATTCACTGCATTACAGCCTACGACATCTGCACATCATTGCACAGTGCACTCCGCTCGATCCAGTGCATTAGAGCTTACAACACCCATGCTTCTCACACCAGTGGCCTTTGGCCTCTGGTAACACCTCTGGAAGGGATAGGAACCCCGGTAACACCTCCGGAAGGGATAGAAACCCCACTTGATCCACTGCATTAGAGCTTACAACACCCATGCTTCTCACACCAATGGCCTTCTTCTCACACCAGTGGCCTTTAGCCTCCGGTAACACCTCTGGAAGGGATAGGAACCCCCCCTCAAACAAAGAGCCTCTGCAAATAGTATCATGGCTGTAAGTAATATTACTCTCCTCAACATGTGTATTGATTGCTATGACATTTTAGGCTGTGGCCAATATGCAAGAGTGGGCAAGAGCCTCTATAACCTAGGAGCTTTTGGCTTCTTGTTTAGTTATTCAACTTGGTTTCCTTTCCCACAGTTATGAAATCAAGGCTATGTTTTCTTGCACATCTGTTCCCAACTTTATAGAAGGATTTTCTCCTGGGGAGAAAATACTTGGAATATTTTGTTATCTGGATTTTAGTACTAGCAGGTAAACAACTTTTGGAGACTACAAGACAACTGTTTTGCTGCCAGTGAGACTTGTTAAAATTATGTCAAGGCTTTAAACATTACCTATATTGTGGCATGGGGCTGGCAGAGTGTGATACTTGTTTATTTTATTAGATGTTTTTAATACAGAACAACTAACATTGAAAAGGTGTAGGTGTTGCAGTTTAATGTGTCACATACAATGCACCTTTGTGTTGGTATTTCTCCATTATGCTGCTTCTTCCAGTAGCACAAAATTTTGATATTGTTCCACTAACCAATATCTTTTCTTGAATCTTCAAATTCTCATGCTACTTTTTTGAAATATTTTCACATTACTATGTTTTCTTACCTTTCCGGCTCCAGGATATGTGTGTATTAGGGGATTTGAGCGTGTGACACGTGCACCAAAACCCTTGGTGTGCAGATTACATTTCCCCATCAGCAAACAACAAAGAAATAAGAAAACCACAGGATAAGAGGTGTGCAAAGTTCAATATCTGCAGCTTTGTACAATCCATATATACAAGTTAAAAAACTCTTACGTTGGCATAATGGTGATGCTTCACAGCAGTTAGCTGGACACTGACTTTTCGAAACTAAATTCCAGGAATCATTTCTTTTTTCACAAGAAAAGAATTCCTCTCTTTTGTAGAATAGAAACCCATTTGTAATTATTTTCTCATAAACTGTTTTGTTTTCATGATTTCACAAAATAAGAAAGAAATACTTGCATCACTGAACTGAGAAAACTTTTCCTTGTTTATGGTTTAAGAGTTACAAAAATAAAATGCTTATATCAATGATAATGGCAAGCTGATGAGACTATAAACTTTTTTGGAGTTTGCTTCATGCTTAGAGGGTTCTACACTGGAGATTGTGAATTGAGAATCACACTTTGGAGGCTTTGGTTTGCCTGCTTTTATAGTGAATCAATCTCAATGACAGACTAAAAAGCTTAAGATATCTGCTGCCCCCCCCCCCCTTCCCAAAAGAAAATAAAGAACTTCTAGTAAGTATGACCCAAAGAATCTAGGATAAGTTCCTATGACTGCCCGATACAAAATCATGTGGAAAGAAAATGAGGCTGATGTAACCACCAATCGAGAGTTGAAATGCCATGAAGGCCCTATGGCTATGTATGCGAAGAAAAGACCTTGGTTTGGCTCTTTGATGAAAGAAGCTCTCCTAGTAGCCACTGTAGTGTATGAGGAGTTCTAAATCTTGCTCCAAGTGGCCATAAGGGTGTGTACAAATACCCTTCTAGATCAATGAAAGTGACAAAGAGGCATGGCATAATTCTAAGTCCCATATAAAGCGTCATGCTTCTAGAATCTCTCTCCTCTTTTTTTTTCTGCAAAAAGAGACTTCTATTAATAAGTATTAAAGAAAACCATTAGAGCAAGCTCCATATACACCATGCAATCCATGAGAAGCTCAAAAGCAAAAAAGAAAGTGTCGGGGCTGAAAGTGCCTATCCTATAGAACCCTCAGAGAAAAAGGGAGAACCCCTCCAAACTCGTAGGAATATAGTCCTCCTAGAAGAGGCTGCCTGTGAAGGGCCTTGCATGCTAGCTCCCAAATGGCTATCAAAGTATGAACCGTGTCAATCCAAATACCCATAAACACCTGTGAAGGGTGTATCTAGGTGCCATCCAGGGCCTCTGTACATCTAGCTCTCCAGATGTGCTAAGAGGAAATGCTAGCCAGAATCTCCTAGGAAGTGTCCATTGAAGCATGAGAAGCTTTGAAGGGCGTAAATGGTACATCCTGAAGAGAGCAGGTCTCTATCACCTGCCTGCGGACCAAGAGTGCCCAAGAAGAAGGCTCACCCTCATAAAACATCTAGGGCCCAGTAAGGGATAACTAGGCGACCGATCCCCAAGTCATGAAGAAGGGGGAGGTATGAAAAATGCTGAGTATCCGAGCAACCCCTTTCCAAACAATCCTCGCTTGACTGCAATCCCAAAAGCAATGTCGCACTTACTCCTCTGCAGAATGACAACGAGGGCAAGTAGGGTCAGCCCCAAATCGTAATCTCCACAGATTCACTGCAATCCCTCCATGAATAAAAAGCCAAAAGAAAAGAGTGGTCTTTCTAATTCTGAGGGATTTCTAGAGCCTCCTCCAGAAGTTCCTATGCAAATCTGCGGTGATGAAGAAGCTGTCCCAAAGGGGGGCTTTGGAGGGAATCCAACCCCTACTGCTCAACTGAAATCTCCTGGCATTACCAACCATGAAACAAAAGAAGGGAATCCCCCTCTCTCGGTGTCCATGATCTATCCACTCTCACTCTCCTGGTTCCCACTATAAGCACCTGATAGGTGCACCTCCTTATAACCACAATCTCCAGGATCTCAGGGCCAAGAGCAGAGGGTCGGGGTCTAAATACCAAAGCCCACTCCATGATCCACAGAGCCAACAATCTTGACAGGCTAAAAGGCAACCTCTAGAAGAATATCATCCATGGATCTAGAAAGTAGACCCCCATCCCCAACGTCAAAGACAAGTGCATCCTCCCCAACACCTCAAAGAGCGATCACCTGAAGAGGAACTATTGTCCTCAAGAAAGCTCCCATCCAAGTGGCAGAAGTAATAGGCATATCAACTGTCCAGTCCACCGGGATGGTTGCATCTATCTGCTGAATCCTACGTGCTGCCCCTTTGAGGTGACTCACGGACTGTAGTCTCTGATCATCAGGTACCCTGATAAATGCTTTCCAAGTGCCTATTGTGAAGGTGAGGCCTCTCTCCCATCTAGACCACTGCATGTAATGCGAAGTGCCTAGTGGTCTGCCATGCTCATCTTCTTTTTTTTTTTCAAAGAAAGGAACCTTCTATTAATGCTTGAAAGATTTCATACAAGACAACAGCCCCGAAGGTGCTAAGTATGAAAAAACCTGGAAAAGGCTGAAAGAAAAAACCGGCCCCCGAGCCCAGCTCACTGCCTAGGGGATCTCGGGAACTGGGGCTAACAGCCAAGTGGGGGGACTATACAGCCAGCGAATCCCTCGCAGAGTGAAAATGTAGAAAACACCTGCAGGCCAAGCCTTGTAGAAATGAGCATGCTTCTCGATAGTCACCCTGGAGCTTGGAGTCCCACGCTCCGAGGTGGACCGTAGAGTGTAAATGATATCCTACGAGATGGCAACCAAGGTAGCCGATGGTGGAACCGGGTGCTCCCCCATCACGAGGCTGCAGCGAGCCACCCAAATGTTCCAAGCCGTGATACTGGCTACCAGGGAAAGGAGGAGCTAGGGTGTCAAGGGGGGCTGCCTCTTGGAGTGCAATCCTCTAAATGCTCTGACCTTGTATCTGGTAGGCTAGGGAGATCTCATCAATCTGGAACGCGTGACCTCCCTCTGTCAACCAAGCCACCATCCCCAGGTGTAGTCTTTGTGAAGACTTTGCATGCATGTCATGATCTTGAGGGCTCTCATCTAGATCCTCGCTGCACTACGACAGGTCCATAGGCAATGTGGGATAGTCTCTAGGACACCATCTGAGCAGCAATGGCACTGCCCCTCTACTCGCATCTGCTCCAAACACGGGCCGATGGGCAAGCCTCCGTGGGCTGCCAGCCAGAAGAAGTAAGAAATCTTCCTCAGTCACAAGAAGCTGGACCACAACCGCATCCAAAACCTAGAGTGAACATCTCGGGGCACTCTTTGGGTCTCCCAGTGTCTCTCTCTCGAGGGAGTCCATCTCGACGAGTCCATCTGAAGTCTCCTGCCAATCCGTGTGGTGTAGGAAAAGAAAGGCACCTCATCTATCGTCTCAGCTAGGCCGCTGCCATGCTCATCAAGAATGGCGGAAGTATGATCTGAAGTAGAGGGCCTAACCCATTGGGGGCCAGAGGTAGTGTGGTGTGCAGGAAGGACTCAAGCAGCCATAGGAGGAGGGGGAGCCTGTGTCTGAGGCGGTGCCTGTGGAGCGATAGGTCCTGCTTCTGATCTCTGTCGTAACCTAGTACGAGCTGGTTGCTTTTTTGGCCTCTTCTTCTTCTTTGGGCAATCTCTGGCGAAGTGCCCAAAGGATCTACAAATCTTGCACTGGTCCTGACGACCTGCAACCTCAAATCTCTTGCAAAAGAATGATCCATCCGGTCATTGTAGCATGATGTGGTCATCTGAAATGTTAGGGTCCTCGACAAAGACCCTAACCCTGGGTACCCCATCCATCCTGACCGCCTCAGTAGCCGATGAAGGCTCGCCAGGAAGAGGGGGGATCTCTACTACCACACCAAATCTCTCACCAATAACTGAAAGAAGCCGGTGATAAACTGAAGGTAGACCAGGGAACCTGATGAAGACGGAAACTCTGTGCTTGTCCTCTTCAACTGGGTCAAAGCCCAGTTGAAAGGGAAACAAAAAAATCCTCCTATAGTCTAGAAAGAGAAACCCAGTCTGTAGCAAGTCTCTCGTGACGTCCATGGAATCTAGGCACACCTAAAAGAAACCTCGTCCCAACAAACGTACATCCTTAAGGTGGGGAGCGAGGTCTTGAGGAAGCACCGCAAGCATCCAATGTCTAGCCTGTGATCTGGAGGGGTGGGAGCCATAGATGCGTGCGAAGAGAGTCACTCATGCTCCAAATCCTTTTGCAGCTACTGTAGAGCGTGTTTTGAGAAAGTGACAGTTCTCATAGCCGGTGTCTGCAGTAACGGATTGATTGAATGGGTACCCATTCGTCAATCGAGGTGGGAAAGGCCGACTCAAACACAAAAAAAACTCTGTCCGCTTTCCTGAAGCCCAAGAGACCCCCAAAAGAAAATAGGGGTACACCTGATGAAGGAAGGGGGTGAAAGGAGGGAGGGAGAGAGAGGATTGAGCAAGGAGAGGAGGAGGAGCAAGGAAGGGCAGCAAGAGGGAGAGGGGAAGGGAAGGGGGCAGGAGGAGGAGAGGAGGAAGGGAGAGGAGGGGAGGGTAGAGGAGAGGAGGAGTGGAGGGGAGGGGGGGGGGAGCAAAGAAACGGGGGGGGGGGGGGGAGCAAAGAAATAGAAACGGGGGGGGGGGGGGGTCTGTGCAGGCAGCAGCGCGGGGGGGGCACGCAGGCAGGCAGCAGCACGGGGCGGGGGGCACGCAGGCAGGCAGTGCACGGGGGAGGGGTGGCAGCAGCACGGGGGAGGGGCTGCAGCAGCATGGGAGGAAGGAAAGGGGAGAGAGGGAGGGGAGGCGGGGGGAGCAGCAGGTAGGGGGGAGGGGAGGGAGGAGGCAGCAAGGAGGGGAGGGAGGGGGCAGCAAGGAGGGGAGCAGGAAGGAGGAAGGGCAGCACGAGGAGCGGGGAGCAACAGCAGCTGTGGAAAGAAGATTCATGCAATACATACATTTGGTCTTGACCCTAGCTACAACAGCTCTCTTTCTAATAGCCTTTATAAGAATCTTTGTCCTATCTACGGATCTCACCCATTTCTCAGTGTAATTAACAGTCCCACCAAAGGTATCTTTCCAAATATTCTTTATCTTGGTTTGTACATAATGCAGCTGGAAAAAGAACAGGTTGGCCTTGACCTTCTTACCCGTCCCTCTATCCAATCTCATTATAGTTAGATTATGATCAAAGAAAGTGCGTTCGTCACTAATCACCTTAGATATGTAAAGCCTATCAAATGTGGCTTTCTTGAGGCATTTCCAAGCAGTGAGTTCACTCGCTCTTTGGATACTCCAAAGACCCTGACATCTATCACTCCTGCAATATACCATATTAAAATCCCCCATGAAAATTGATGCGATCAAGGATAGGTATTCCATAACAGTGTTTTGTCTCTCACTGAGTTAGAGATAGAAAAGGTATCACAAGATAGTTTACCATGCAAAAACTCTATACCTATTCCATTTGTATCTAAGGCTAGAATGGATCTGCCAATTAACTTTCTAGGCGACATGCTACCCAAAGAGCTGCCCATCCTAATCATTCTTCATGGTATGTTATAAAGCACTTCGTTGAGATTTCCTTCTTTTGTTAACCTGTTGTAGTTGCCACATGAGTTTCTCACCGCCCCACTTTTTTTGTTTTTCAAGAAAATCACTTCATTAAGTGTGAAAGAAAACCGTGAGAGCAAGCTCAAATGCAGGAGTACATCATGCAATGCATGAGGAAAAAAACAGCTCAAAATGAGCCAATAAAAACCCAAGGCGGAAGCTGAAAATGCCATCACAACCCTGAAGGAGACTCAGAGAAGAAGGGAGATCCTCTCCAAACTCACCGCCCCACTTTTTTTTTTTCCCAAGAAAGAGACTTCTATTAAGTAAGAGAAAAAACCCGCGAGAGCAAGCTCAAAGCGGAATACATCATGAAATCATGAGGATAAATAAAAAACCCCCTTAGAGTGAGGTGGAAAACAACCAAGGCTGAGGCTGAAAGTGCCACCTCAACCTGTAAAAGTCTCAGAGAAGAAAGGAGAATCCTTCCATTCCCTGAAGAAAGAAGCCCTCCTAGCTGAGGCTACACGGGAGTCTCCCTGCATACCCATCCATACGGCCATCAAAGTATGTACGGTGTTTGTCCAGATACTAGCCAATGTGTGCAAGGGATGAACCTGAGTACCCTCCAAAGCCTCTGTGCATTTGGCTCTCCAGATTTGTTAGGATGCTATGTTCGCTAGAGTCTCCCAAGAAGTATCCATAGAGGCATGTACAGCTGTAAAAGGAAGGTGTGGTACCACATCCAACGAACAGAACTCAGTCTGATGACGTCGAACCGAAATGGCCCGAGAGGAGTCAAATATCTCATAGACTACCTGAGGCCCTGTAAGAGAAAGCCAAGCCACTGAGCCCCACGTCATAAAAAATGGGGAGTGGGCAAAGTGACTGAAAATCTTGGCTACCCCCATCCAAATCATCCTCGCCTGTTTGCAATCCCATAAGCAATGCTGAATAGTCTCCGAAGCAGAGAGGCATCGAGGGCAAGTAGGGTCTGGACCTCCAAAGGTTCACTGCAATCCCACCATGGATAGAAAGCCAAAAGAAGATAGAGATCTTTCTATTCCTGTGGGATTTCTAGAGTCTCCTCTAGAAGCACCTCTGCAGATCCGCAGTGATATCAAATGTCTCCCAATGAGGAACTCTGGAAGGTCTCCAACCTCTACTACTGAGCTGATATCTCTTGGCATTACTGACCGTGTAATGAAAGAAGGGGATGCTCTTCTCTCGATGCCCTACGTCAATCCACTCCCACTCTCCGGGGTCCCACTGCAAATACCTGATGGGAACTCCCCCATAGAGCGAGAGCCTCCAAGACCCGGTGGAGAGTAGCCGGGGGTCTGGGTCTAGGAACCACTCTGAATCTGATCCCTGCACCAAAAGACCTACAACCCTGATAGGCTGAAAAGACCCACTTTTGATTCTTGCAAGGCTAAGAAATCAGGTTTGATGTCCATTCTCCTCAACCATCTCTTCAAAATTAATGTTTTAAGATCATCTTCTGATTTTTTTTTTTTCCAAAAAAACAGTGCTAATTATATTACTTCGAGAACAAGATACAAAAGGTCAGCTTGTAGCTGACGGGCTGCGTTCACAAATCGGACACAGCCCTAAAAGGTAACACAATAAATCACTCTCTCACGTCGGGGTAAGGCGAGTGTGAATGAACAGCCATCGGGGTGGTGAGTAGCACCACCGAAGGCCCTGCGAGGTCTGCTCGAAGAAGAGGCCCTGAGTGTTCCAAGTCCGAAGGAAGCGTCTCCGCTTCTCTTGACCGGACCGGGAATCTCCCTGAATCTGGTCCCACTGGCCTCTGAGGGTATGAATAATCTCGCACCAGATATCAGTCATGACCTGGGCAGTCGATAAGGAGGTGCCACCGAGGATCTGCGCGCAACGCGAGGTCCAAATGTGCCACCCTGCTATGCTGCTGATAATCTCCCAGACTGGCTGCCTCTCCTGAACTCCTGTATCCGCCTCTGCTAGGTGCTGCGGGATACCCTCGAGCAGCCCCCATGTGCCCTGCGTGATAAGGAAAGTGGGGTTCTGCTGGCATGCCTCGAATAAGTGATGTAGACCAGGTGCGGTGCTGCACCAACAGAACGCGCCCCACGTGATCAAGCCTAGCTCTGGTGCTGCGCGAGTGAGAATCCCGAAAGTCCACCTCCACACTTCCTGGGCGCGAGTGCAACTCCACAGGCAGTGCTTTGGTGACTCCTCAACCACATGGCAAATCTGACAGCGTCCGTCCTGGCCTATCTGTCTCAACCAGCTCCCCACCGGAAGACCTTTGTGGGCGAGAAGCCACAGGAAGTAGGAGATCTTCCGCGGCCGCCAGCTCTCCCACAAGGCCTTCCAGAAGGCCTGCAAAAAGAATCTGGAAATACCCTGTGCATACCAGCTGGGCCGCTGGGTGGGGGGGCGGCTCTGCATCCTCCCAAGAACTCGCCTGCCCAAGGTCGTGCTGAAGGCGAAGAAGGAGGTCGGCCCCTGTCCTGTCACAACCTCTGGCCAGCTCCACTCTCCTGGGTTCCACTCCAGCTCTGACAAAGCCCGCCCCTCCCAGAGCAGAGACGCCAAAGCTGCAGCTGATCTTGCTCAATGCTAGGGTCGGTATGCCAGGCCTTCCCCAAAAGGCCTACGATGCGAACCCTCTGCCATGGGAGTAGGGGGTCAATGAGTGCATCCTCTCTCCTGAGTCGTCCATCCCCCATAACCGCGAAGAAAGAAATAGAGGAGTCGACCATACGTCCTGCGACCACCAGTGGGATGCCACGGGGGTGAACTGTCCCAGCCAACGGTCGTCACCAGGCATGAGGATCTGAGGCTCCAATGGCACCAACCAATCAGCTGGGATCGCGCCGTCGATCTCCGTGCGTCTCGCCTGGGCTCCACAAACACCTCCAGCGGCGTCTGCGAGATCAGCCGTCTCCAAATATCTGTACGTGTCCCTCCAAACTCGAAGGGACCGGGCTGGCCCCCTCATCCAACCATCCCACCTGATGTGTGATCTCTCCCCCAATTGAAGGTCCTCGGCATCTCTGACGTGATCGTTCCAGATAAGCGGCTGGCGATCAATCTCCTCCTGACAGCGGGGAGGGGACTGAATGAGACTGAGGCGGAGCCGCCTCCAAACCATGAGGAGGCTACGAACGAGTGGGGAATGGGGCTGAGTAAGTGGGGCGGAAGTGAAGATCCACCTGAGGGACGGGAGCCACTCTCCACCTCGTCGCGGGACACAAGAACCGACCCCTTGCTGAAGTAGCATCTTCCACGTCTGCCCCCCCGGGGTCAAACCGCGGATGACTAACTTGCCTAGCAAGGCCTGACTCTGCAGCTCTGGATCGATGACTCCCAGGCCTCCCTCAGCCTGCGGAAGAATAACTGTCTGCCAAGCAACCCTGGCTCTGGTATCTCTGAGGCCATCCTCCCCGGACCAAAGGAAGTTCCGAACCAGCCTCCTAAGTTGTGCCACACTGGATCTCGAGAAACACCAACAGGAAGCCACATACCAAGCCGTGGCAAGGAGGACTTGGTTGACTACCAAGGCACGACCTGCAAGGGAAAGCTTAGCAGTGCTCCAGAAAGCCAGCTTCCGTCGGATGGAATCTAGCACCGGGAGAAACTGCTGAGCTGGCGTGATGTCCAGGCCGACCTGAAAACCCAAGTATCTAGCTGTCTGTCCCCGCGGGATCCACCTGAAACCCAAAAACCTCCCCCACTGAGAGCGCGCCTCGGGGTCTGTGAGGAAACCAACTGATTTGTTCCAGTTGATTTTCGCACCAGCAGCCGAACAAAAGACCTCCAGGGCCATCCTCACCCTCTCCAGCATCAGCTCATCGTCCTGGACATACAGGGCTGTGTCATCCGCGTACTCCGAGTCCAAGAGCTCCGTGTCCTCCCGGAGGGGAAGGCGAACACCCCTGATCCCTGTAGACCTCGCCCGGAGATAGTAAGTCATAGCCTCTGCGAAGAAGAGAAACAGGTAAGGGGCAAGGGGGCAGCCCTGACGCACTGATCTCTCCAGGCTAAAACGCTCTCCCATCCTACCTCCAATGATGACTCTGCTAGAGGCTGTCCTGTACAAAGCTGAAATACCCTGAATCCAACCTGCTGGGAAACCTAGCCGCTCCAGAGTCCCCTCCAGAAAGGACCAGTCCACCCGATCGTAGGCCTTCTCAAAGTCGAGAAGTAGGATGGCAAGGTGTGATCCGCTGTGCTGAGCCCACTCCGCCGCCTCTGAAAAGTGAAGACATTGTCCAGGATACTGCGATCCTGAACAAAGCCTGTCTGAGTGTCGTGAATGAGGTCTGGAAGTAGAGGCCGAACTCTGGCGCTGATCATCTTGGCTAGGATTTTGTAGGCAGTGGTAAGGAGAGTGATCGGGCGCCACTGACGGATCTCCTGTCTATCTCCTCCCTTCGGGATGAGGCAAATCAGTCCCGAGGAGAGGCTCTCTGGCATATAACCGCTGCTGAAAATCCTCTGAAGAGCTGCTAAGAGGGGTTGATGGATCTGGTCCCAGAAGGAGGTGAAGAATGCCCGGGATAGCCCATCCTCACCTGGGCACTTCTGTCCATCGATGGCCATCAAGGCCTCCAGCATCTCATCCGTGGTAAACGGTGCCAACAGCATCGCCTGCATGCTAGGCTGGACCAAGGAAGGAGTGTGTCTCCACACCTCCTCACGGGCACGACGAGTGCGAGGAGAGCAAGTGGCTCCTGCTGAAAAAGGGTCCTGTAGAAGTCGGTGGCCAATCCCAAGACCTCTCCCGGATCCGTGACAATGTGTCCCGTCGCTGTCCTGAGACTCCGAAGCTGATCACCTGCAGCTCTCTGGCCATGTGTCCTGAAGAACTCCCTGCACATCCGGTCACCCTTTCGAGCCCAGAAGGAGAGAGAGGCGTGATAGGAAAACTCTGAGCGACGCTGGAGTGTCTCCTCAAGAAGGGCTCTGGCTCGAAGGGCCTGGCTCCGAAGCTCCTCCGAGCCCGGGGATGCCTGCTGGAGCCGCTGAATGGAGGCGAGGTCTCTCCGAAGGGCTCTCTCTCTACCCCACCACTCCTGTCGAACCTGTAGGGCTACGAGCTGGTAGATTTGGCTGGACTCCTGCAACGCCTGCGCCACCGAATCAACCAAGTCCTCGCACTCGCCCCAGTCTCTATCCCAAAGATTGCCAATACTGCCGCGCACGTCCTCCCTCGAGAAAATGGAATCGGGAATCCGGCATGAGTGGGGGGGAAGGGTCTGCGCTGCCGAATCTAATGATAAGAGCACCGGCGCATGGTCGGAGAGTGTCGTCCCTGGAACTATACCGGCCTGACCGCCTCTACTGATGGCCCAATCACTAACATAGAATCTATCCAGCCTCTCCAGGAGTCTGCCTCCTTCCCTGCGGAAACCCCACCAGAAGTCCAAGCTCTCGTGCCAACGCCGGTGCCAACGCCGGAAGGATGGGTCTCGCCAACAGTCCCTTCCTCCTGTCGCAAAAATAAAAGAGTCCCAAGCGGACTGCTCTGCCTGGGCCATACCTGTAAACTCCGGTCCTCTGCCCTCCTGGTCCTCCAAGGTCTCCAAATTGTTGAAGTCACCTCCAACAATCCAGATGTCTGGGAGAATCCCTGTAAGTGTCCTCCAGAAGGTGGCTCTACAACGGAGATCTGTGGGGGCATAAATGTTGAGGATACCAACTCTGGAGCCCTCTAATTCCAGGCCTACCCAAAGGGCACGACCTGGAATCAACGTGCCATGATCGAAAACTCCCTGGGCTAGCTGCTCTCCCACGGAAGTACAGACACCACCACTCCTCCCCTGTGCGCCGATCGAGGGCTCCCAATAAGTGTGAGAGCGACCAGTGAGGATCTTCCCACATCTACGGGAGTGAGCCGCCGAAAGCTTGTGTTCCTGTAGCAGAAGTACATCCACTCGTCCTAACACTGCTGGCTGAAGTTCCTGTCTCAAAATGAGCTTCCTGGGACCACGGGTGCCAGAAGAGTGAAACCTGTTCACATTCCAGGATACGAGGTGTAGGCTCATGGTGAGGACTGGGAGGCAGTGAACAACTGTCTGCTCGCGGTCGAGGTCGAAGAAGAAGCTGACATTTTGGAGGAGAGGCGCTGGCGCTTATGGGAAGGTTTGGAGGGGGAGGCGGGGTCGTCCTGCCCGTCCTTCAACACCTTCAGCAAAGGCGAGAGGCCTTTGGTACCATGAACGAAGGCTTTCTCGAGCCAGCTCGAGATCTCTGAGGTGGACATCCCGTAGAAGGCACGGAGTTTTTGAGGCGTCTAGGCTCTGACATCTTGGGGGAGGGGCCAAGACAGGGGGGCCTGAGGATCACAATCAGTCTGAATCGTTTGGCGGCGCAACGCCACCGCAGGCGCACGTCACCCTCGGACCACTGAGTCTCGAGAAGCTGCCCACCGGACGGGCCTATCCAGGAACAAATCTGAGCATGCGTCTGCTCCCTGAGAGCCTCCCAGACCGAGTCGTCTGTCCAGGTCTCGGTGCCGTCACTGAGAAACGTGAAAGCAAAGCTAGGGGCATCCCTAGGGGCCAAGGCGGCTATCTTCCCATCCGCCCCTTTCCGGAGCAAGAAGATACTGATGTCGAGGCAAGCAGGGAAGGTCCCGAGGTCGGCCACATCCAGGTAGTCCCAGGGGCCAGATCTGTAAAAGTCACGGGGGAGCTCTCTCTCCTGAGGCTGAGGCCCATCAGAGTCGGCCACTGAGGGGCTAGCGGACGGAGAAGCCTGTTCCGGTGGTGGTGGAGACTCCGGGTGTCCTATCAGCGGAGGGGGAGGGGGAGGGGGAGGAGGCTGGGGAATAGGCAACTCAGACTCCTAAGGGTGGCTGGCGGAGGAGAAGGAGGAGGGGGAGCGGGAAATGCCCTCGGCTGGGGAACCGACGGAGCAGCTAGCTCTGCGGGAGAACTGAAAGAGGCGGGGGGGGAGGGATGGGGCTGCAACTGGAACTGGGGCTGAAAAGGAGGGGAAGAAGACTGAGGAGGACGCGGGGGCTGAAGCTGCGGGTCGGGAGACAAGGGGTGCCGTTGGGGGATGGGCTGGGGCTGGATGGGGAGGGGCTGGGGAGAGGGAGAGAGGGGGACCTGAGGCTGTGGAGGGCGGGCTACCGTCGAGGAAGATGCTCTCCCAAGTCCCTGGGGCGGCTGCCTATCGGGTCTCTGGGGTGCAGCTACAGGCAGGGTAACCTCTGCCTCCTTGCCTTTATCAGAAATCTTCTTGTTCTTTCCCTTTTTTATTCTAACCTCAGTCCAGCCGCCAGCTAACTCTGGTCCGGGCTCCGGCTGCCTCTGCTCCTCCTGGCGTGGCTGCCCGGAGGGGGGAGGAGGGGGCGGAGCGGGGGGAGGCGGGGAGGGCCGAGAAGAGCTGGTGAAACGTGGGCAGGCAGCCGCCAGGTGTCCAAAGCCGTGACACCTCAGACACTGTCCTGGCTGTCCGGTGACTACCATGCTCTGGGTGATGCTGCCGGCACCTGTCACGATCTCGATCACTGCCGGGAGAGTCGCAGGATCCGCCACAGCCACACGGACTCGGGGGGCTCCTGCCGTAGTCACCGCATCGGCGAAAGTATCGTGCATAACCCAGCCGAAGTGGGAACCAAGGTCCCTAACAATCGGCTGCAGCTCAGCAGCAAGACCAGGAAAAACCAGCGTCACTGAATGGCGAGGTATACGGAACCGGGCATCAAAATCTGCTGCGCTGAATCCACGGTACCACGGGACTATCATGATAATCTTTCCGTCCACTGACGTGGGGGAGCCAGCAATCAGGTTGCTCGCCGCTTTCGCACTGGAGAGTTTGAGCCAGAAGATGCCCCTTCCCATAAGGGCCACCTCCACAATATGGCCGTCCTCTAACATGAGAGTGGACTGGAGCCAGTCCCTGATGGCTGATCTGGAGGGGGAATGTCCAATGACTCTGCCGTAGATTGATGTAAGAGCAAAGTCATTGGCCACCTCCTGAACCCGAGATGATTGCTACTCAGTCAGGATGACGCGGTAGGCATCTGGAGAGGGAGGGACCGTCTGGGCCTCTGGTTCCGGGCAGGGAGCCGCCATACCGCCAAGACAAACTGCGAGGCTTCCGATGAGGAAGAGGCTGTCACCCAAAAACGGGGGGGGTAGAAGCGGGAGGGTGGAGCCTGGGTGTGGCGGGAACGGAGGTGGCGCACGAGGTGGCGGACGGGGGGTGGGGGGGAATGGAGGGGCGGGGGGGGCGGGGTGGGGCGAATGAGCAGGGGGGGGCGGGGGTGAGGGCGGGAGGGGAAGGCGGAGGTGAGACGGGAGGGCGGAGAGGCGGGAGGGGGCGGGGCGGGCGGCAAGGGGTGAGGGGGCGGGAGGCGAGGGGTGAGGGGACGGGCTGGCTGCGGGGGTGAGCGAGGGGGTGGCGGGCTGGGGCGGTAGCGGGGCGGGTTGGGGCGGTAGCGGGCTAGGGCGGTAGCGGGGCGGGGGGAGCGGCTAGGGCGGTAGGGCGGTAGCGGAGCGGAGGTAGCGGGGCGGGGGGTAGTGGGCTGGGGCGGAGGGGGGTAGCGGGGCGGGGTGGGGTAGCGAAGCGGGGGGTAGCGGGGCGGTAGCGGGCGGGGGGTAGCGGGGGGGTAGCGGGCGGTAGCGGGCGGGGGGGAGCGGGCGGGGGGTAGTGGGGCGGTAGCGAAGCGGGGGGTAGCGGGCTGGGGCGGAGGGGGGTAGCGGGGCGGGGTAGCGAAGCGGGGGTGAGTGGAGGGGGTAGCGGAACGGGATAGCGGGGCGGGGGTGAGCGGAGGGGGTAGCGGGGCGGGGGTGAGCGGAGGGGGTAGCGGGGCGGAGGGGGAGGTAGAGGTACGGCGGGGGAGGAGGGAAGCTCGCAGGAGCAGGCTAGTGCAGCAGCAGTTGCATGGGCACGGAGCTTAGAGAATCATTCCTGAGACCATTCTTTAATGCAGATCATCTTCTGATAGCCTGTTCACATTGAACATTTATGCTCAAGAAGGAAAATTTATCTTGTGAGCTGCTCGACATATCTAAACATTGTTTTTATTTTTCTTCTTCTTGAATTGAATTGGGGCTCTGGCCGGTGATACTACAAAACCTTTTGAAAGCCTTCTCTTCTCCTGAGTCTCTAGATTGGTCACCTCCTTCAATACTACCCTATCCTATGGCGTATTTTAACCTTGTTGGGTGGCCTTCCTCTCTACATGGCCACTCTTTTTACTCCTTACCAAAATAAATGGAACCCTTCATTCTCCACATTAGCGTTATTGGCCTTGTGGAGTTTCTCTTCAAAGGATTAAGAATTAGGGACAACTTCTTCTTCCCCTTTCTCTTTTGAGTCTTCTGAGTCCATCTCCAAGTTTTTCCTTCAACTCTCTTGATTTCCTTCTCTTCTTCTCCTTGTTTTCCTGAGACAGCTCTTTGGGGTCTTTTGAGGCCTCTTTCTCCATGACCTCTACTTATGCCTAAGGGACCTCCTTTGTCTGTGTTGCAATTTTGTGACTTGCCTATGAAGTGAAATCCCTAATAAAATGCCTAAGAGTCTAGAATACTACTTTCTTAATCATTTTGCTCCCCTCCCCATGTATCAGCCTGATGGAATTTGGGGGATCAATTGTGAGGTCCATCAATATGCAAGCCTATGGAGTTGAGAGCTGCTGCTCCTCCCAAGCTCCCTTGCTCCACCCTCTCCCTCAGCCTATCCCTCCCTCTCTCCGTTGCCCTCAGCCCCTCCTTCTCCCTCAGGCACTCCCTCCCTTCTCCTCCTCCCCTTCAGCCCGCCCCCTTCCAGCCGCTCCCTCTCCCTCTCAGCTTGCTCCTCTGCCCCCTCTATGCCTGCTCCCCGGCCCCATCCCTGCCTCTCAGCTCGCCCCCTGCTCGCCCACCCACTCCCTGCCTCTACGCCCCCTCCCTGCCTGCTCCCTCGCCCCCTCCCTGCCTCTCCGCCCCCTCCCTGCCTGCTCCTCCGCCCCCTCCTTGCCTCTTCGCCCCCTCTCTGCCTCTCAGCCCGCCCCCTCCTCTCCCTCTCCTCCCTCTTCCCTTCACGCCCCGCTCCCTCTCCTCCCCCTCTCAGCCTGCTCCTCGCCCCCTCCCTGCCCCTCCCTGCCCCTCCCTCTCCTTTCTCTCCCTCTCCTCTCCCTCTCAGCCCGCCCCCTCCCTGCCCCTCAGCCTGCCCCCTTCCCGCCTCTCCTTCCTCTCCTTTTCCTCTTCCTAGCCTGCCCCCTCCCCTTTAGCTTCTCAGCCTCTCCCCTTTACCCCTCCCCTCCTGGCCCCTTCCCCCCGCTCCCTCCTCACCTCCTTTCCCTATTTTCTACCCCCCTTTCTCCCACAGCTTTTTTTGGAGCGGAAGGAGCCTCCAAATTGTTAGAGTCGGCCCTCCTCACCTCGATTGGCGATGGATACTCCGTCAGCCAATCCTACTCCACCTCCACCGGCCACGAAAACTATTACCTTTTCTAAAGACGAGTTGCAGTAGCTCAAGAAGGATGTAGAGATTGAATGCTCTACCAGGTTGCTAGCATGCATCTTTGGGTCTCACCCCTCCAGATCCCAAGCCAGAGATGCTTGTGGCTCTCCCCCCAGACCTCACTCCACGATTTTTAGATGTTCGTCTTTTGGGACGAGGTCTTTTCCAGGTTGTTTTGACACTCCAGAGGTTGCGAGCACTGTGCTCAAGGCTGAGTTTTTACACCTGGGACACAGAAAGATCTTCTTTGAAGCCTTTCATATTGGTTTCAACCCAGTGGAGGCAGATAAGGAAATCTTTTCGCTCTTCATCAGATTCCCTGGGCTTCCCCAGGTTTACCATCGACTTCTTTCTATTATTGGGGACCATTTTGGCGCAGTTGCTGAGATCCCACCCCTCCCTGGGTTGCCATTGACTGCAGCAGAGGCAACCAAGGCTGATGGGGTACCTAGAGTTAGGGTCCTCTATAAGGATCCTAACCTCAAGATGGATCATGTTATGTCTAGCGCCCGGATGGTTCCTTTTTTTGCCAGAGAGTAGAGATTTCAGGTAGACAGGACCAGTGCAGGATATGCAGGACCATTGGACACTTTGCCAGGGATTGCCCTAGGAAGAAGAAAAGGCCCAAGAAGCCCTTTGGTACAACAACCGCCCCATGGCCTCGACAGGGGAGACAGGGGGGTGGTATAGGTCCAGCACTTGCTCCTCGGCCTCGACAGAGGGGTGGTATAGGTCCAGCACCTGCTCCTCGACCTTCACATGGCGATCCTCCTCAGGATGGTGGTGGTACAGGTCCAGCACCTGCTCCTCGGCCTCGACAGGGGGGTGGTACAGGTCCATCACTTGCTCCTCGACCCCCACCTACCTCAAGGGCATGCGACGCTCTCCAGTGGGTTGCGGCACGTGTGCAGATCCCTCCTTCAGTTCACGAGGTTACATCAGTGGACTCTGCTTCACCTCGAGCTGTCCCTCTAGTCTCACCTTGCACAGTCTGAGACACTGAAGCTTCGACCTCCTCCCCGGTTGCAACTTCTTCCCTAGATCCAGTGGTGCTAGACGCTCTTCTTGAGGCAGTAGAGGTCTCCGTAGCTGGGCAGACACAGGATAGAGAGCAGTCCTCACTTCCTCCCTTGGATAGGGGGAAGGGGATGGTTTACACTATTGATCCTCTTCCCTCAGAAGGGATCCTTCGCACTCCGGTGTCTGGCTTGCTTCACAGGAAATCGTTTTTAGCCCTGGCAGATGGTTCAGATTTCCCAGAGGAGGAGTTTGTGCCCGCTACTTTTGGGGAGCCAGTGAATGGGTTTCGTGTTGACAGGGCTTCTTCTTCAGGTGGCAGGGTTCTTTCCCCTATTGATTTTCCGCCACTTGGTTCCATCCCTGCCTCCTCGAGCAGGAGGTCTTCCCCTGTTGAGGGGTTTGTTTCTGCCACTGGGTCGGGTAAGGTGTTCCACTCTACATCCTCCCGTCGATGAGGATTATTAGTTGGAACATACAGGGCCTAGGTGGCGTCCCACATCACCACCGTAGACAGCTGATCCGGGATCAGCTTCATCCAGGTGTTACTGGGGGTTCCACTGATATCTTATTTATTCAAGAGCACAAGCTGGATTCTAGAGATTACGCCAAGTCAGGCAAGTTGCTTTCTGGCCATACTTTTTGGTCGCCTGCCTTGGGCACCAGGGGGGGCACTTCTATTTCAGTTTCGCAGTCGGTTCTCCCCTTAGTTGTTGGACACGGAGTCATTATTCCCTCTAGAGCTCAATGGATTATTCTTTTGATTGAAGGGTGTAAGGTTGGTTTCCTTAACCTGTATGCCTCCAACATCAGAGGGGAACGTGTCCTTATGTAGAAGACTTTGCTCTCCTGGGACCCCATTGTGGATTCATGGGTGATTGGAGGTGACTTTAACATGGTCGAGTTACCGTCAGACAAAAAAGGGGGCAGAGAAGGCGGACTTCACTCTTTGGAGAGAGCAGCTTGGGATGCCTTCCTTTTTCACTTCTGTGGCAGAGATACTTGGTGTGATGATGCCTTTCTTATTCAGCCACAGTCCCTCCTATTCTCTTGGTCAAACAGGAGGCAACAGATGCCTATTCATGCACGCATTGACAGATTCTATGTAGATGACTGGGCACTAGATAGAGGTGGATCGGTATGCATTGCTGCTGGGGTTTCCACTTCAGACCACTTTCCTGTTGTGCTGGCTATCTCAGAGCCTCACTTGAGAGGCCGGTCTACCAGCATCAGGATTCCAGATACCTTTTACACAGAGGAGGACCTTACAAAGGCAGCCCTGCAGATATGGGTTTCTCATGTCCAAGGTGGGCAGCCATATCCATCACATGTAGCCGCTGCCCTTTCTGGTATTAGCGACTTCTACCGCTCAGTTGCTTGTACCAGGAGACGAGATATTCTCAGACGTGAGATTGGTGTTCGCCAGCAATTGGCAGCTTTGCAGAGGGAAGAGCAGAAACGGCCTTCAGATGCTTGGATTCAGGGGCGCCTTGCTACAGCAAGGGCTCATCAGCAGTTATTGCTTGATCAGAGTGCTTGATCAGAGAGCAGAGTATGCCTTTCATGCACGGGAGTCCTTCTGGATTCAGATGGGTGGTAGAGTCCATAAACACTTTTTCTCTACTCTTGGCCCTAGACATAGTAGAGAGAGTGTATCCCAACTTATTGACTCACATGGGTTTTACAGATAGAGCCTGATGATGTCTTACGCATAGCTTCAGATTTCTATGCCACCCTTCTTACTTCTGATCCTGAGACACATGATAGAGAGGATGCTAGACAGGCTATTTGGCAGAGCATCCCTGTGTTGGTGAATCCAGATATGCATGTTCTACTCCATGCACCTTTCACCAACACAGAGTTCAGGACTGCACTTTCAGCCCTTCACAAGGGCAAGTGCCCAGGTTCGGATGGCCTCACCCCGTCTTTTTTCATTGCATTTTGGGATATGATTGGAGACTTTATTACTTCACCCCTGCAGGACATTTGGGACTCTAGCGAGATGCCTGGGTCGCTTACAAATGGTCTCATCCACCTTATCCCAAAAGGAGGTTGCAGAATTTTAGTGTCCTAGTGGAGGCCTATCACACTTCTGGGGACTTGTTACAAGATTCTGGCCAAGGCTATCAGCCTTCGATTGCAGCCCCTTCTCCCTGATCTTATTCATGACACTCAGATGGGATTTGTGCATGGCAGAAGCATTTTTGATAACATTTTTTCTTTTTGGGAAGCTTCAGAGTGGGCCATGCAGAGTGGCCAGAATCTCCCCATTCTACTTTTGGATTTTGAGAAAGCTTATGACAGAGTAGATTGGGGTTTTTTGGAGGGCAACCTTCTACGCTTTGGCTTTATTGATGCTTGGATCAGAGGTGTTTCCTCTTTGTACAGATCAGCCCACAGCCAGGTACTTATTGGTGGGGTAAGGGGTGAGAGATTTCAGATTTTGAGATCAGTCCGTCAGGGATGCCCCCTTGCTCCTTTCCTTTTTTTGTTCGTGGCCAAAGCTATGAGTATCTATGTTAGATCTCAAGGTGACATCTTTGGGCTGAGACTTCCCATCAGAAGGGAAGAGGAGCTACTTGACAGTGAGTTGGTAGATGACACAGCAGTTTACTTGGATGCCACTCCACAGACGCTCACTTCTTTCAGGACGGCATTGGATTTATTTTGCTTGGCAGCAGGGGCGGAGATAAATTGGCATAAATCCAATGGCTTTTGGATCAGTGATGAGGACACTCCAGTTTGGGGGCTTAACATAGGATTCACTTGAGTTCAGAGGGGTGAGCCTATCACGTATTTGGGCTGCCACGTCGGCTTGGATATTTCTACCACGCAGCAATTTGCTCCTGTTTTGGAGAGCATCAGAAGGAAGCTTCTTTTTTGAAGCTGGATCTTGCCTCTAGAGTTGTGGTGGTCAACCAGGTCCTCTTCGCCACGGCTTGGTTTGTTTGTTCATGCTGGTGCCGTTCTAGGGACTGCATCATTCAGCTCAGAAGACCGATCAAAAACTTTCTCTGGAGTGGGCTTGATGGCACAACAGATGCCTTAGCCAGGGTGGCTTGGGAGACCCTCATCCTCCCTAAATAGGAAGGGGGTCTCAATATTATTGATCCAGATTTACAGTGCAGAGCTTTACTTTGCAAGATGGTGGTGCGGGGACTTATGCCAGGGCAGGAACCGTGGAAGGACTTTCTTATCAGCAGCATACAAAGGTGCACACCTTCTTCAAGGTGGATCTTCACCACAGCACACCTCAGATCACCTTCGTCCCCTCTCATGGTTGCCATTCTGAAAGCTTGGGCCAGTTTGAGAAGCACTCTTTGGAGGATTCCTCCTTCCTCTTGGGAAGAGATTGATAGGCAACCCATCATGTGGAATGACAGTATTTTAGATGATCATGGCAGACCACTAGGTGCCTCACTCTACATGCAGTGGTCCAGGTGGGAGAGGGGACCTGCATCTTCTATGGGGTCTTGGAAAGCTTTGCGTAGGCTTCCAGAGGAGACCAAATCAAGGTTGACAGGACATCTCAGAGGAAGTGCAGGGAGGATCTTGTAGATTGAGGCAGCCCTTCCAGAGGTTTGGGTAGACACAGATGATATGCCACTCACTTCCTCCACTTGGGTAGGTACTTTTTCGAGAGGCGGTGTTCCGCTTCAGGTTTTGGCCTTTCGAGATGCATAGGAGGATGCTTTGGTTTTTAGTGTCCAGGATGGTGGCAGATTGCTCAGGTCCACAGAGGACATCTTGCTTGAGTCTGCTTTTCAGCCTATCAGGGTTGTAGGTCTTTTGGTGCAGGGATCAGATTCACAGTGGTTCCTAGACCCAGACCCCCGGCTACTCTCCATCAGGTCTTGGAGGCTCTCGCTCTATGGGGGAGTTCCAATCAGGTATTTGCAGTGGGACCCTGGAGAGTGGGAGTGGATTGACGCAGGGCGTCGAGAGAAGAGCATCCCCTTCTTTTGTTACACGGTCAGTAATACCAGGAGATATTAGCTCAGTAGTAGAGGTTGGAGACCTTCCAGAGTTCCTCATTGGGAGACATTTGATATCACTGCGGATCTGCAGAGGTGCTTCTGGAGGAGACTCTCGAAATCCCACAGGAATAGAAAGATCACTATCTTCTTTTGGCTTTCTATCCATGGTGGGATTGCAGTGCAGACAGGCGAGGATGATTTGGATGGGGGTAGCCAGGATTTTCAGTCACTTTGCTCACTCCCCATTTTTTATGACATGGGGCTCAGTGGCTTGGCTTTCTCTTACAGGACCTCAGGTTTTTTATGAAAGATTTGACTCCTCTCAGGCCATTTCAGTTCGACATCATCGGATTGTGAGTCCTGTTCGTTGGATGTGGTACCACACCTTCCTTTTACAGCTGTACATGCCTCTGTGGATACTTCTTGGGAGATTCTAGCGAGCATAGCATCCTGGCATATCTGGAGAGCCAGATGCACAGAGGCTTTGGAGGGTACTCAGATTCATCCCTCACACACATTGGCTAGTATCCGGACAGACACCGTACATACTTTGATGGCCGTATGGACGGGTATGCAGGGAGACTCCCGTGCAGCCTCAGCTAGGAGGGCTTCTTTCTTCAGGGAATGGAAGGATTCTCCTTTCTTCTCTGAGACTACTACAGGGTTGAGGTGGCACTTTCAGCCTCAGCCTTGGTTGTTTTCCACCTCACTTTCAGGGGATTTTTTATTTATCCTTATGATTTCATGATGTATTCCGCTTTGAGCTTGCTCTCGCGGGTTTTTTCTCTTACTTAATAGAAGTCTTTTTCTTGGAAAAAAAAAAAAGCCTATGGAGTTGCCCTGGAAATTATGAATTATTTTGCCTCTAAGACTAGGAACTACCTAGTGGTGAGCAAAGTAACCCAATTTGAGGGAGCAAAGACAATGGTAAATATAAGGACTCTACCCAAATCGGTTCCTTAGAGGGAGGAGGTATATCCACATTGAACATAGGTTTCCACAGCTGAATGGACAAGGGCTGATTTTGTTGGTCCAATTGCTGTTCTTTACCATTGCACTATCCATTTTTGGCTTCTTGATGAGAAATACTAAGAAACCGTTATGTTAAAAACGACTAGCAGCCCTTTCTTAGTCTCTGCATACTCATTACACATCCTTCCAAGGATATAGTAGAGGGACAGGGACCATGCACATATTTGATTATACTGCATTCACACTTAATCAACCAGTATGAACCTTGACGTAAGGGATCTTACTACTTGAAACAGATCCCCCATTGTTTTTAACACTCTCTTTGCTTGCTCCGTCAAATCCACCTTCTTCCTTATCATTTGCATTCATTTGGGCCTCCGGGTCAAGTTTTTGAAAGCTCCATAGTACTGAGCTCTTCCCAAGAAGAGAGGTTTAGAACTGTTGGGGATTCGAAGAAACTCCTTGATCATTTGCTCCTGCATAGGATGAATTATTATGTACATCGCACATGGGCTTAGCCCATACTCCATTGTTTGGGGGTAGGCTACACATCATTATTCTTCTAATCTTGAGCTCCCTTATGGGAGGAAGCTCACAGAGGCTTTTGTTGCCATTAGCCTTGGCTCCCTACTAGATTTTGGGATCAGACATTTCCTCCATCTGTAGAATTTCCACTTGTTTCTGTAGGGTCACTAATCCCAGCAAGAAAAATTCTGATGGTGTTAGCTTCCTTGGATCCATGCAGTATGTCTTTCTCCTCTAAGTGTAGGGTTAAGCCAAGAAATGAGATGAATCAAATAGGTATGCCATCTTAATCCTTGTCCAATCCATGTAGCATGTCTTTCTCTTCTAAATGTAGGGTGACGATGAAGCCTAGAAATGATACGCATTGGCCAATGATGTCGTTCTGAACCTCGTCCTATCCTTGCATGTTGACAACTTGACCATCGTTTTCTAAATCCACTATACGAGCTTCCACATGTGTAATAGACCTCTTAGTTTCCTTTCCAAAGTTCTATGTGATTGACTGTCTTCTCACTACCTATCACACCATGCCAACTGTCAGTGTGAGAGCTGTAGGAACAAAATGGAGATGGATTGTGAACACAAGAGAGCATGAAGTGAACACAAGTGAACTCCAACTGAAATGTTCATCCAAATGAAGTACAAGTACTTTTGGTATATATAGTACCCAGTACTCACACACAAAATGGACTAAGACCTAGTCTATCCTACACCACCATATCATTGTATATCTCTACAAATCCCCCCTCACTGATGTGGCTGAAGTACTTTGGAACATCTCAAAAGTACCTGATGTACCTAAAGTACCATGGTTGCACAAATTCGTCCACATGTGGATATAGCAACCTATGGGAGTACAACAAAAAAATAATGTCAATTTACAACCCCCCTTGACATTGTTTGAATGTCTCTAATCCCCAAGCCATGTCGATGATGTGTGAAGAGAGGTGCTGACAGGCTTTTTGTGAAGATATCCGCCACATTGTCTGTAGGAACAAAGTGGAGACAGGTTGTGAACACAAGTGAGCAAGAGTGCACACACAAGAAATCTCCAATAGAAATGTTCAAATGAAACAATACAAGTACTTGGTATATATAGTACCCAAGTACTACTGGTCAACCAAAGGGTTGACTTTATGCCTACAACAACATATCTTTGTAATGTCTTACAAATCCCCCCTCAAAGATATGGCTGAAAGTACCCTAGAAATGTCTCAGGTGTACCCTACAGTACCTAAATATGTTGTTCTATGGGGTCTATTTGATCATAGGTCTGGACCTTAAAAATACTTGGATAGACTAGAAGGCGGTAGGAATGTCCTCATTGGTGGCCCATGACACGAGGCATGTGAGAGGACTTTAATGTGGTGGTGGTGCTGCACTCTTAAATAGATATATTGCTCCTTGTTTTGGGTCGCATTGGGACCTCTACTCTATTCTATTCTTTGCCTCGCAAGACCACTCCTCCACGTCCTTTTCTCCTCATCCTCCATGACCTCTCCTCAGGTAGGATTGCCTACGCTATAGCTAAATCTCGTAGTCCTTTCCTTGTTTTTTCGTGTGCACCCTTTGTTGTGATGACTCCTCTTCACGTACTTTGGCTGCTCATACCCGTTAGCTGAGAGCTCGTCGGCCTGGATCTTCTCCTCTGCATGGTTTTGACCGTCGCTTTACAATGGTGCTTGATAACGCACAAACCAATGCTTCTAGTTCGTGCCCCCTTCATTCCAGTCTGCATGCCAGAATATATGAGGCGTCAAGCCCCCTTCTTGCACCTGCTTCTTGACAAGGCAGTTTAGTTTTCTACAGTCTTCTACATCCTTATGCGATGGATGGCCCGTATTATTTTTCTCTCTCTCTAGTGGCACCTTGTTTCAACTTATGCGTATGCTTGCTGTTGAGTGCTTGCTCATCATCGCATGGTGTACGCCCCAGACTTGCTTCCTGGCATTTGTCTACGACTACCGGGTCCCGTGATCTCCTTCGTAGCTTCCCTTATAGTAGAGTGCAGCTGGTGGATGCCTCGTATTGTTGCATATCGGCCCCTTTCCGTTTATAGCGATTAATGAGCCCTCTGAACTCCCACGACCCTGCCTACAATCCGCATGCGTGGATCTATACATTTACTCCTCTTAACCTTTGCTACGTCCTACCTTCTATGTAATGCTACTTTTTATGCTACATTTTTTAGCACTTTAGTTTTTGTTACCTAACTTTTTTGCTAGCAGTTTTGTGTTATTACGGTAAGCTTCCTTTGTAGACTAGGTTGAACTACTCTTTAGTTTATTTATTGCTTCAAGCGTGTAGTCTTTAAGCTAGGTAGCAACTTGCAAGATAATCCAACCACTATTGGGTTAATCACAGTGGTCTTATAAACTTAGTTGGTTAATTAGACACGTCCTTGTATGCTTTTTAAGAGACTTCTTTATGATAAAATTACACGCCTAGTGCTTGTAGACTTACAATTATGTGTACCTACATACTTTCTTTCTTAGCCACCATTTTAATTTTTCACATACTTTTGCGTATATACTAGAATTTTTTACAATAATATTGTGGCAAGTATTCCTTATATAGATAATGGATAGCTTTTTGTGGGGTTATATTTTTCCTGTTATAGGTATAGTGGGTACTTTATTGTTGCTTTATTAAGCAACTAAAAGTGTTAATTATTGCATTATTATAAGTTCCTAATGCACTGACAATATTTATCTTTTCATGCCTCCTATATGGAAGGCTAGGCCATTATCCCTTTTGTTACTTTCTATTGCCTCCTACATGGAAGGCCTAAATTGTTTTCATCACATCTCCTTTATGGAAGGCTAGGAATAATTTGTTTTCAAAATAATTATCCTTAATAATGTCTCGTATATGGAAGCTCAGCATTTCTAATTTCCTTTACTTTATTTCTTAAAATTTTGCTAAATTTTTTTCTTAATTTTTACCTATTTGCCTCCCTAGGATTTTTGTAGCCATTTTTGGCATCTTAGCGGTATTACGATGAGGCCACCTAGTTGGCGCATCGTTGATGATGTATTTTCCTTTCGGATGATTTTGTGTCCCATAGGCCATGTATGGCCTTCCGTGGACCTTTAATAAAATTTCTTTCTTTCTTTCTTTCTCTCTCTCTCAGCCTCCTCGCTCTCTCTCTTCTTCCCCCTCTCTCTTTGTCTCTCACTCTAATTTTTCTCTCACTCTTCCTTAAGTGTTCCCTATGTTTTCTTGTTAGATGGTGGCAAGTATGTAGACTCTCCTCTTTAATAAAAGAGATGCTTGTCAGGACTTCACCAAGCTCTAATTTTTTGCAAAAACATTATTGTCACTTCATATCAAAACTCATACACTTTTTGTGCAATTAGTAGGTGCTTTACATACATATTCAACTCTTCCTTAATTCTATAATGTTCTCTTTCTATCCTTTACCTTGACTCTTTTTTCTTTTCACTATGCAAAAGGGGTTGTTGTCTTGTCTTCCACACACATGTCTTTTCCCCTACAACTTTGGACGGTTGCAAATAGTACACTTAAGTCATTAAGGCCTTCTTGGCTTCTTGACTCCCTTCTTTAACTTGTTATTTATTCATTTATTATTAATTTTATTTACAAATATTTTTATAATCCCTTTCTTGTCCTTGTAGAAATATTCATGGGACGTCACACTCCTATTCATATCTCTCAACAATCCACTCCTGACTCTTGCTTTTGCCTCCCTAACAATAGATTTAAGTCATCATGGCCCTTGGCCTTTTGACTCTTTTCATTACTCTTGTGAGCATTGTTTTATTCCACTTACATTTCTTATTCACTTTTTTAAGGACTCTTCTAACCCAAACAATTGTCAGAATTGCCCACTTTCCTCTCCATGCATGATATTGCTATTATTAAGACCTCAACTTATCCATAGATATCTAGGTAATCTAATTTGCTTCAACACTGCTAAATTTTGACCTACCTTACTCATGTACATATTTTCCATTCCTTAAAATTGCACTTCTCAATACTTCTTATTCTCTTTGATTAGATAGTAGGTAATCACACTAGGTGATGACCTACTACTGTCTCACCTAGTGTGTTGTATCCTACTAGAGCAAAGGTGGGATACACACACACACACACACTTTTTTTTATGTGTGGAATCTTTGAGTCATTATATTATAAAAAAAGCTATCCCAGAAAGGGAGAGCTATAATACATCAAGAGAAAATCTCACTATAGGACAAACATACATCATGATCAAAGACACGAGATTGCAAGCAATCAAAAAGCGATTGTTGCAAAGAGTGTTTGAAGAAAGAGAAATTGGAAAAAACAGGATCACCAAAGACCCTATGATTGCGATCCTTCCAGAGAGTCCAAAGTGCCCAATACCAAACCCAAACAAAAAAGAAATCCAACTCTTGTCTGGATTGATGTACACCAAAAAGCCAGAAGAACTTGCTAAAAGCAATTTGAGAAAACCGAACTCTCAAAATCTGCATGACTGAGTTCACTGACAGGCCCGAGCAACCATATCCCTCAATGTTTTGAGATATTTTTTGCCATAATCCCAAATAATTGATTGCATACAAGCAACAAATGTATCCCAGGCATAATCAGTATCAATAAAACTCCAAGGTGAAAGAGGTTGACACGCATCGTACACCATGGCCTTAAAATGATCATGATCCAAATAGCTATTGTTAACCATGAGGAGCCTTCTGTGGAAGCCTATCATCTGGCATGTCATGTAGAGAAATCCTCAAACATAGAGGTGTATGATCAAAATGCACAAATGCATAATCAATTGACAAGGTAGTAGTAAAAGTATCAGAGTGTTGAGGATAAACTTTGTACCACCTGTCCAGTCTAGCTTTGTATGTAGATTGAGCATTGTGCTGGAAAGTAAACCCAGGCAGCAATGGATAAGATGCTGTCCAAAGATCAACAAAATTGAAATCAAGCAACAATTTAGACCAGCTCTGCCTCTGAGAGGCAAACATATGTGTATGGCTAGATGTATTATCCCCTGGCTGAGGAGCATTGTTGAAGTCAACACAAACAAAAGCAAACTGCCTCCATGGATACCTCTGCATATCTTGCCAAATCTGTCCTCGATGACGGGAGGATTGAGGAGCATAGATAGATGCAAATTCAAAGATATCACCCTATACAATGCATTGCATAACCATCTGTCTGCCTTGTGAATCTTTGAAGGCCACAAAGGGATGAAGATCATGCCTAATCAGAAAGACCACTCCGGAAAAGGAATGTTGTCCAGCATAGAAAATCTCATAACTGTGAAAATGACCATGCTGTCCAGCATACACATGCTGATTATGTTCCTGCAAAGCTACCACATCTGGCTGTAAGTGATTGAGATACCCCCAGACTTGGCTTCCATTTAGAAGCATCACATTAACCCTGTACATTAAGTGTCAAACATATGAGTTTTGATAGCATATTTATAGATTATGTACAGCAAAGAGAGAACTGAAATCAGGGCTGCATATCAACCTCAAGATCTGGACTCCGGCCCTGAGGTATCACAACTGGTTGAGAAGTGGACAGCAAATGAACAATATCTTCTTTAGGAAAGAGAGTCCGACTGGCTGTCACAGCTGCCCATGTAACACCCACTCTTGAATTTTCTTCAGGAGTACGACCAGTCGAGGATGCACCATTCCAAGTGCAAGAAGGTAAAGGTCGTCTAGCTGTGATAGTTTTCCTGGGAGTCTGCCAAACCTCCTGCAAAGTTTTGTCTTTCCCTTTGGGCTGACAGGTGGAACGCATAGAGGGAGAGGCATTCCCATTGGACATAACAGGTGTCTTGCCTTTTTCCCAAGCTGGAGTAAGAGGCTTGACACCCTTCTGTTTGAAAACAGGCTGACCCATCATTTCTTTAGTAGGCATCTGAGAAGGCATATTTTCCAAAGGGCTTTTAAGCATAACAAGAGGGCACTGAGAAGCCATGTGGCCAAACTTCTTACATTCAAAACATGCACCTGCAAAGAGGCCCCACCTGAGCTTGTAAAAAGCACTACCCATATCCACCTGATTCACCGTAATAGAATAGGAGTCAGGATGGGATGATTAGTATCCCACAAAATGCAAAATCGGTTGGAGTTCCCATTTGGCCGTGGAGGGCACACCACCTTACCCAATGATGCTGCAATTTTGGGTAAGAGAGAAGCCAAGCACTGAGGGAAGTTAACCACTTCTACCCATATCAGAAAACGATGGCGAATTAAAGCCTGATAATCCTTGGTGGGTGACCATGGCAAAACATGCACCATTTGTTGCCCGTAAAACAAAGGGAGTGTTCAAGGAGCATCTGTTTGTGCAGTTCATCTGTCATAATAACCTCAAAAGCCCCCAGAGCAGCAGAATGCACTTTCCGAACAAAACAACCACCCAAAGTCCTAGTGAGCCAATGTCCCACATCTGCTGCAACAGGCATGCGTACCAGGGAAAAAATAATAATAGCATGCTTGGCATATTCATGCATGGGATCAACGATGTCATCCACCTCCACCATGAGCCCAATAGTGGGAGCAGAGTCCTTCCAATCCCGACACGTGTCTTCAAAGCCCTCATGCATAACATCAAAAACCAGTTGAGACTTAAGAGAAGCATGCATATGTTTCTGCTTCTTGTGCATGTAGGTCTTGATAGTTTCCATGGGAAAATGAAAGGAGTAACAAGGAGGAGCTGAAAGGGAAAGACAAAAGGAAAACAAAGAGAGAGATTGAGAACTCTCTCTACAGATAGCATGGACTGACAAAAACTGACCGTATGGACATGACTGTATGGAATGTACGGATTTCTGTACAAAAATATCTGATAGTACAGATTTTTTCTGACAGTATGGAATCTGTATGGATTTTATGGAAATCTGCACGGAAAATTTCCAACAGTACGGATTTTTCTAACAGTACGGATTTTGTACGAAATTTTTTGACAGTACGAATGTACGGACGGCTGGCCAAAAAAAATTCTGGCAGTACGGACGGATGTACGGATGGGCTGATGCGAAAACGTATGGATGGGCACCCATAATGTGGGAGCACGAGGGTTGGCACGAGAACCAAGAAAAGGAGCAAGAAGGGGTGCGTAGGATACTGGCTGCAAGCTGGTCTCCTTCTCTCACCACAAACATACACACACACACCACACACACACACACACACACACACACATTCTTGCTAGTTGACATAGGTATGCAATCACACACAAGTACACATATTCACATACATGCATACTATATACTCTAGCTTTTACACACACAACTATACACGGTCACAAATTAATTTAATAACTTTCTCGAATAATTATTGCTTAGAATTCAACTTTCCTATAGACAGCTACTATTGATCTGAGGTGGTGACTATATGCCTCTACTAATTGCGTTATGTTATGACTATATGGCTCTTAACTTAGTCCTTGGTTTGCTCACATTTAAAATCATTCTTATATCTAGCTTAGAGTTATTTGTGAAGATTATACTACAAATAATTGGCTAGGGAAGTTTTAACTTTGATTGATTTGACTAGTACTATATACTCTAAGAGTGTACCCAAGAGGTAAGTTTTGTTTGTTTATCGTTGATAGTTTATGCCTACTAATACACTTATGATATAAGATCTTAATTGTGGATTAATATAAGCCACTATTTTAAAGAATAAATCATGGTAGAGATATAAGCAAATTTTGACATTAACGTATGCTTGTTATATACTATCCATAAGCATAAATTGACATTATTCCATGCTTGATACCACTTGGTTTACCAATCTTATAGCTCTCGTGTGTCACTCTTACTTAACCCTCCCTTTTAGCATGCACATACACCTTTCCTACCATTTTTGGATTGCCACTTGGCTATTTTCCCACCGCCCACCTCCCACTGCTTTTTTCAACCACCCTTATTGCATGCACCTACTTACCTTTAGCTAGCACATTACGATTTCTTGCTACGTATTCGACATGGTCTTCCCTTCTCTGCGAAGTACTCTTTCTTTTGCACTTGTTTGCTGTCTAACGTGATTGCTCGACTCTCTCAGGTGAGTTTTCTTCTTGCAAACTTCATTTGCCCCATTGATAGTCTCTTTTATTTATTTTCTAGAATTTGAAATGGTTGGGCTAGATGTAGAAATCTTGACTTTGACTATTTATCTCTAGCTAAGCTTACAATGTGACCATTGTGATTTCATCTCATGATAACTTGTTTGATAAAAGGTGCTTGTATGCAAGTACTACTCCATTACTTTCCTTAGACTTGAGACTCATTTAATTTTTTTAAAACTTGAGGTTAATACTAATTATTTCTAAATGCCAACGTTTAATTGCTGTTAAAATTCAAAAATGCCAAGATGTGTTTATTAATGCTAATCTAGATAGAGTGACATGGATAACAACTGTATGCCAGCATTAAAGCTTGGCTTTCCCATCATGATTGAAATGTTTTTTTTATTGTATTGTGATGGCGCCAGGTGAGTTGGCATACGAACTTAAAGTCCATTCACACCAACCTTAAGACCAAGGCCCTCCCCTCCAAAGGCCAAATTTACCCCTACTTCAACACTTCGTATCGCGCCCGTTTGGGACCCAAATTGAACCCTATTTGAACTAAAATTTCACACACAAAAACACCACACTATAGGAAATTTTTTCAATCCATTGCACACCATTTTGGTATCCCTAGCACTTGCTCATTTGTGCCCCCGTGCGAGCCTCGTTTCACACTAATTCACTCGTATCTTTACGCTGTGACCTCCAATTGACGATCTGTCTGCATCGGCACATTTTTCTACATACGTAGGACAATCTTAGGCACATTATTACCATGAGGGTCCCCACAACACTAACACAACTCTAACCCTCCAAACAAAACAACATCAACACCCACACTTGCGGCAGAGACACCCTTTGCAAATCTCGCCCAATCTGCATGCAGCTATGTTTTGGCCAATGCCTTTGACTCCAACACTCGCCAAATTTACAAACAATTCCACTACAACCACCACCCTCGACAATCCTCTACCCCGAATCCCCCCCTAAAATTCAAGCAATCCCTTTAACTCCTCCACACCACAACATGGCTAGACGCTGTCGCGACAATGATGGGGATATCAACCTCGATGCAAAGGTTGACAAATTCTTTAATCGAAGAAATAATAACACTCAAGGTAGGCGCCCCTTGGGAAAACTGGAACTTCCTAAATATAATGGTAGGGGAGATCCAGCTCAATTCCTCCAGCATTTTGATGCCGCATGTCGAGCAGGTGGAGATCAATCCCATGAAACCAAGGTGGCTTTGTTTCCCATGGCCTTAACTAATAAAGCATCTAAATGGTACCTAGACATTCTAGTAGAAGAGCGAGCCACATGGGACTTGCTTCAAATAAAATTTAAAAGATGCTTTCAAATGGAGAGGCTATAAGATGATCCCGCTCTCCAACTCAGTAAGATCGAACAAGGCCGTCGAGAGGATGTACGCACGTACTTGGATAAGATGAAAAGATTAATCGCCAAATGTGACCCATGCCTCGATGCAAAGTACCTCACGGCCTAGTTCATTGCAAGACTAAGAAAGAAAATCCGAAAAGATATGAAAAAGATTAGCAGATCTATGAAATGTTCAGTGCTGCTCATGTGGCAGCCATTGACATCGAGGATGGCATGATCGACTCTGACACTAGCAGTGATGATAGCAGATCTAGTCCATGAGATAAGCGCTCAAAAAAGGGCAAATCCAAGTCCACTACCGAAACATCAAATGACGATCGCCTAGAGGCCATAATCATGAAGCTGAAAGAAGACATGATGCAAGCCATGGAACAAAAACTTCACTTGTCTCAGCCGTCAACTCAGACATATCCACAGTGAGAAAATGTCTGGTGTCCACATTGCATGGCCAATCATACAGCAAATGAGTGCCCGGTTCTAAGAGCCAGAATCATTGCACAAGCAAATCCACTACCAAGGTTGTGGTGCCATATCTGCATCGTTGGTGGTACGATGAAAACATTTGCATCTTCAACATGCACAACAACCTGCCTCGACCTCAATAATACCAAGCGGCACCCATGCTAGTGCACATGCAACCGGCACTTGCACAAGTGCCCCCAGCTCCGAGGCTAAATCTTGTTCCTGTCCAGACACAAGTGCCACAACTACTCAGGAATCTGAATCCATGACCATATCTAAGAGCACCAAATCCAGCTCCTCAGGCAGTTCCAATACAACATCAATTACAAGCTGAGAAAGTAGACTCGTCATTTGAATATGAAACAGAGTACCCAGTGTACTATGTAGAAGGTCCAGAGGATCTAATACCAGTTTATGCAAATAAAGTACGTCCCAACACATATTGAGCACCAATCAAGTGCTAGGATTGTGGAGAAATTCACCGGATCGCTGAGTGTCCTCATCATGGTAGCCCCGCTACTTTCCAACCACTCTGCAGAGATTGTGGCATAGGACATGCCTGTATGGATTGTCCCATGAAAAATAAAGTCCCATAACAAATAGAGGTTAAGCCTGAAGTCCCGATCAGCATCATTGGGGTGGACCATCAAAGTTTGGGTTCGGCAAGTATAATATCACAACCTGTAAATGTAATTACATGCCAATAGAAAGAGGCCGCCAAGGACCCTAACATTCCAATCCAACCAAAGCGACTTCTTAAAAAGAAAACACAAGTGCCTCCACCTCCGCCAAGCAATAAGCAGTCGAGCTCATCCACATCAACTCCCAAGCCTCAAACAAAAGAAGCTCCATACCCAAATATTGAGGTGGAGAAGGCTCGTTTTCAGGCACTTCAACAATGGGTACAAAAGTAACAAGCTCAATTTGAGGCTGAGAAACAAGCTCAAGACCCAATCCATGACTTGGCCCCACAAAGTATTGATACTGTACTCGAGCCTCTGTTCCAATAATAGACTCCACAACATAATGTCCTGCCATGTCAACTTGAAGGAGCTGCACTCTCTAGCATCTTGAGTTGCCCTGTGTCAATTCCCATTAGAATCCTCCTACAGAATTATTCCAATCTCTGGGACAGTTTCAAAGGATGGATTGAACTCGCAAATCCCTCTCCACCTATGAACAACATCGAAGATATCCCTGTGCGGATGGGTGAGAGAGACGACATACGCAACATTACTATGCCTTTGATCCACAAGGCATATAATGAAGTCCAAGCCATAGTGGATGGTGGAGCAAGTGTAAATGTCCTATCAAAGGAGCTCTACGAAGAATGGGGTCTCCCACTAATGCAAAAGGCTTTTTCAACATACGCGTTGCCGATGATTCACGGGCTGAACCCTTGGAAATAGTGAATGGCGTGTCCACAAAGGTCGCAGGAGTCCGCTTTTGCCTTCAATTCACAATCTTGGATCTCCCCAAAAATTCCTATCAAATCTTACTGGGACGTCCTTGGTTACAGGAAGCATCAGTTCTCCATGACTGGGGAATTGATAGACTGACAATCCAGAATCACGACACTGCAGTCAGGGTGAATGTGGGAGCAGGAGCTATAAAACCAATTGTGCCTAGAGCATTGGATGACATATCTTCAACAACAATCTCAAGCAAATTAGCTCCCTTGAAATAGCATGCCATAGCGGGCGATTCACAAAGCAATGTTAATACAAACATTGGCAACCATCAACAACTGCCATTCATTAGACCCCATCTTCTCACAAATAGATGCTAAGGTGCTACAGGTAGATCCTCCACTTCAACAATGGGTATAAAAGGAACAAGCTCAAGACCCAATCCATGACTTGGTCCCACAAAGTATTGATACTGTACTCGAGCCTCTGTTCCAACAACAAACTCCACAACATAATGTCCCGCCATGTCAACTTGAAGGAGCTGCACTCTCTAAGTTACCATGTGTCAATTCCCATCGGAATCCTCCTACGGAATTATCCCAATCTTTGGGAGAGTTTCAAAGGATGGATTGAACTCGCAAATCCCTCTCCACCTATGAACGACATCAAAGATATCCCTGTGCGGATAGGTGAGAGAGACGACATACGCAACATTACTATGCCTTTGATCCACAAGGCATATAATGAAGTCTAAGCCTTAGTGGATGGTGGAGCAAGTGTAAATGTCCTATCAAAGGAGCTCTACAAAGAATGGGGTCTCCCACTAATGCAAAAGGCTAATTTCAACATACGCCTTGCCGATGATTCACAGGCTAAACCCTTGGAAATAGTGAATGGCGTGTTCACAAAGGTCTCAGAAGTGCACTTTTTCCTTCAATTCACAATCTTGGATCTCCCCAAAAAATCCTATCAAATCTTACTGGGACATCCTTGGTTACGGGAAGCATCAGTCCTCCATGACTAGGGAACTGATAGACTGACAATCCAGAATCACGACACTGCAGTTAGGATACATGTGGGAGTAGGAGCTATAAAACCAATTGTGCCTAGAGCATTGGATGACACATCTTCAACAACAATCTCAATCAAATCAGCTCCCTTGCAATAACATGCCATAGTGAGCGATTCACAAAGCAATGTCAATACAAACATTAGCAACCATCAACAACTGCCATTCATTAGACCCCATCTTCTCACAGATAGATGTGAAGGTGTTATAGGTAGATCCTCTACTCACAGATGAAGAACCAATCGATCTAAAGATGCCATTCTTTATGGCTGACCTCGAGTGGGATAATGAACCTGAAGAAGGTACCCATACCAATGATGACTCGGATTTTCCTTGGGACCTTGAAACTGAGGCTGAGAATATTGAAATTGAAGATCAAATCTTTAATAATGACTTAGCCATTCTGCATGCCCTAATGGCAGTCGATGAGCTCCCAAAAGTTGAACCTCCAAAGTTGAATAACAGCAGAAGATCCCACAAGAAAGCTGAAGGAGGAAAACGTAGAAAAGCCAAGGCACACTTCAATGAATTTTAACGAGTCCAAACAAGGATCGTCGAATTGTATCTTGCAAAGCAAGCTCCCTCAAAATCAGATCCACCACCTCTAGAATGGTCCCTTGAGGGACTGGAAGGAGTATGTGCAACAAATGAACCCTTACTTGGAAACACCTTACCAGTGGAAAAGTTACCCCACAGTTCCCAACATAAGAAGTTTCAGAAATATAAGCCACATGTGCGGATAGTCGATTAAGAGACATCAGAAAAAGAAAGTCAAAAAGAGCGTAACAAATTGGTAAATAAAACTATGCCACCTAGTACACACATGGCACATGTCAGGCTAGTAGAGGTCGATCTTTGAGAAGTGTCGGAATACTTCAAGAATTACACAAGTGGCAGTGTGCCAATAGTAATGCCAAAACCACTAAGAGAATCTGAAGTTCAAGAAACCGATAGCATTGGAGAAACTCCAATCTATGAGGGACCGGCAAAAACACGCACAATAAACCTCACCCTTGAAGGGAAGGAAGAAAAAACTGGTTTTCATTGGGAAACAGCTTCAACAAGAAGATAAAACCAAACTCAAAGCACTCCTAATGGGATACCATGACTACCTAGCATGGTCATATAAAGAGATGAAAGGAACTTCACCAGAAGTGGCAGTACACACGATACCTATAAGAAAAGATGCTCACCAGGTATGTGGACCTTATCGCACAAATCCTAAGTATGGCACCATGGTTTATGACGAGTTGGAAAAACTCTTAGATGCTGGATTTATCTACGAGATAGAGCACACTGATTAGGTTTCACCCATCGTCATTGTGCCTAAATGCAACAAGAAGCTCAGAATATGCGTAAACTTAAAGAATGTGAATGCTGCCACAATTAGGGATTACTATCCCCTACCCTTAACAGAAACAGTGTTGAAAAAGGTGGCAGGCTCCGAAATATATAGCTTATTGGATGGCTTCAATCGCTATAACCAAGTGTAAATTACTCCTAAAGACCAATCAAAAAGAACATTTGCTATAGAATGGGATATTTTTGCATATAGAGTCATGCCATTCGACCTTTGTAATGCCCCGGCCACATTCCAGCGAGTCATGCTCACAGCTTTCGAGTCATTTTTGAATAAGTTTTTAAAGGTGTTCTTGGATGATTTGTGCATCCATTCAAACAAAAAAGACCACTTCAAATGTCCTGAAGCAGTACTAATCAAATGCAAGAAGTATGACATCTCTCTAAATCCAATAAAATGCCAGTTCATGGTCACCCACGGAGTTGTTTTGGGACACATCGTTTCTCAACATGGGATTGCAACAATTGACATGAACAAAATCAAAATCATCATGGAATTGCCTCCTCCTACAAATTCCAAACGTTTACAAGTGTTTATGAGACATGCCGGCTATTATAGAAGATTTATATTATGGTATCCCATGATATAGCTAACCCACTTTACAAATTATTAGTGGAATTCTTATGGACAGAAGAGTGCAACAAAACCTTTGAGCTTTTAAAGTGGCGCCTAATCGCAACAACCATCCTTATATCTCCCAATTGGGATATTGATTTTCATGTTCATACTGATGGATCCAAGTATACAATTGGGAGTGTGCTTTGTCAACCTGGTGAACAAAAGAAAGGCTACCCATTCTACTTCGCCAGTCGACAACTCAATGAATGGTGTATAGTGTAAAGAAATTTTAGCACTATCTATTGGCAAATGATTTTATCTTCTACATCGACCATCAAGCATTGCTTTATCTTGTAAACTGTCCGTGTACAACAGGAAGAATAACCAGATGGCTCCTCTTGCTTCAAGAATTCAACTTCAAAATAGTGGTCTGCAAAGGTGCCCAACACTACATTGCCGATCACATGTCTCGTGTCAAGTCAGGAGAAGAAGCTACTGGAGTAGAAGACGACTTACCAGATGCCACACTATTTCAAATAGATGCTATTTCAGAGTGGTGTGGAGATATCATTGGGTACTTAATGACATGAAGACCACCCCCTAAAATGAAAGTAGTAGATGCCAAAAAACTAATTCTAAAGGCTGCACCCTATCAACTTATTGCAGGACAACTGTACAAGATGGGCAAGGACCAGGTACTAAGAAGATGTGTAATGCCTCATGAGATCATGCTAATCCTGAGTGAAGTCCATAAAGGCATTGCAGGAGGACACTTCCAAGGGGAAGCCACAGCAAGAAAAGTTCTCCTCACAGGCTACTGGTGGCCAACACTATGGGCAGATGCCTATGAATATGTAAAAGGTTGTGATGTATGCCAACAGACTACTATACCACAACACAAAGACTTCAATCCCCTAATAATAGTTGTTGCACAAAAACCATTATAAAAATGGGGGATTGACTATGTGGGTCCCATCCATCCAGTAGCAAAAGGAACATAGGCACGCTACATCATTATGGCCACTGATTACTTTACAAAATGGGTTGAAGCTAAAGCAGTCAGAAAGGTAGATGACAGAAGCATAACAAGATTCTTATATGAAAATGTGATCACTTGATTCGGATACCCCATTGAAATTGTGTCGGACAGAGGCACACATTTTGTCAATGAGGTAATCCAAGAACTCTTGTCTGGCTTTATGGTAATCCATAGAAAAAGCACACCCTACTACCCCCAAGGGAATGGACAGGCCAAATCCACCAACAAAATAACATGCATTATCCTCACCAAGGTAGTAGAACCACAACGTTTTGATTGGGCAAAGAAACTGAATGCGGGAACACACCTTTTCAATTGGTGTACGGTCTTGAAGCTGTTGTCCCACTAGAATTTGTAATACCAAGCCTATGCATAGCAGTACAGGAACACATGGGAGACCATGAATCCTTAAAAGAAAGACTCTATTAGTTGGAGAAGCATATAGAGACAAGACTAGTCACCTACCATGCCCTGACAATAGGAAAATGTAGAAGAAAGGCATGGTTTGATAGAAATCTTAAAGCTAAAGACATCAAGAAAGGTGGCTTAGTCCTGTCATACAATGCCAAAGTACACAAGGGGAAACTGAAGTATCTAGGTCAAGGACCCTATCGAGTAAGAAAGATGAATCCCATCGGAGCTGTGCTGCTAAAAACATTGGATAGAGTCCAATTCAACACAACAATAAACGAGAGCCAACTGAAGCGCTACTACTTTAACACGCAAGCCATCCTCGATAAAAACGAGGATTTTAAAAAACAAGTCTTCCTAAGTTAGGATTAGATTGTATCACAAGCACTCACTAGCATATGCACGTTTTTGCATATATAGTTTGCACTAGATTGTTACACGCACACTCACTGGCATATGCACGTTTTTGCACATTTAGGAAGACCTAATCAATTTCGTATTAGGGAAGATTGAGCCTTAGTTTCCCTATTAAATCCCACAAATAAGCATATAGTTAGACACATCTCGTGCACTCACACGATTTTGCATAGGCACATAATAGATTGCATCAATAATAGTATCACACACTTTTATTCCATACTCTCAAAGCATGCAATGAATTTACAACAAGCAGGACAAGAAGCTATGCTAAAACTCAAGATGAATTGACAAAAGAGTCTGCAACCTCAGCAAGAACGAGACCCCCGCCAAACATCACAGCCGTCTCCTAAATGCAAAAATATCAAACTTGCATACAAACTTATCTACAAGTTCAATGATACGGGTGTAATCGCATCCAACATGTATGCAAGATAGCAAGAAATACCAGCCTCAACAACGAGACCCCCACCAAACCTCTTCCCAAGAAGATTCGATGGCAGAGTTCGCAGCCTCAGCAACGAGATCCCCTTTGAAATTCACAACCATCTACCCCTCCTCAAGAGGAGATAAGCTTCCTGACTACATACCGTAAATTGTATGGTGCAAAACCATTATATCAGGAATGATTTGCATGCCATAAGCTCAACAACCACTGGGTTACACACATGGCATCCTAACTCCGAAATCAAAATAAGCCATAACCCGAGGATGGGTAATAAAATGGATCCGAGAGTATGTTGTCTCTATGCCAACATGGACTTAGGTAGAATAGAATGTGTGTCTAGAGTAGTGGCAAAGCTCCGCTTGTACTTGCATAAGGCTAGAAATAATCCCTCTTAGAAATCTAACTTGCATGTTCTACATGCAAGTTCTACATGTGAGTTCTACATGCAACTCCTACATGCGAGTTCTACATGCAAGTCCTACATGCACCTCCTATATGCGAGTTCCACATGCAACTCCTATATGCAAGTCCTACATGCAACTCCTACATGTGAGTTCTACTTGCAATTTCTACTTGCAATTCCTATATACAACTCCTATATGCGAGTTCTAGATGTAACTCCTATATGCAAGTTCTACATGTAACTCCTAATGCGAGTTCTACTTGCAACTTCTACTTGCAACTCCTACATGCAAGTTCTACATGCAACTCCTACATGCAACTCCTACATGCGAGTTCTACTTGCAACTTCTACTTGCAAGTCCTACATGTAACTCCTACATGGGAGTTTTACATGCAACTCCTACATGCGAGTTCTACATGCAACTCCTACATGCGAGTTCTACATGCAAGTTCTACTTGCAACTCCTACTTGCAACTCCTACATGCAAGTTCTACATGCAAGTCCTACATGTAACTCCTACATGTAAGTCCTATATGTGATTCCTACATGCATGTTCTATATGCGAGTTCTACATGCAACTCCTACATGCAACTTGTAACTCCTACATGCAACTTCTATATGCAAGTTCTTCATATAGAGAGAGAATGTCTTATAATTTCTACATGTAGAGAGAGAAGCTCTCCAACTTGTATAAATACCCCATAATGGAATGAAGCCCACACTCTTTGGGGCATTGTGTTGAGTTCTACATTAGTATTCCAAGCAATTGTCTCAAGTGTCCATGCTTCCTTGTACTCTACGTCCAAAAGCATGTCCTAACCTTGCAACTCCTCCTCCCCTCTTCTCTAACCTTGCAACCCATCCTCTCCCTCTTTTCCTCCCTCCTTCTCCTCCCTTCTTCTCCTCCTCCTCCCTTCTCCTCCTCCCTCCTCCTCCTCCTCCTCTCTCCTCCTCCCTTCTCCTCCTCCCTCCTCCTCCTCCTCCTCCTCCCTCCTTCTCCTCCTCCTCCTCCTCCTCCTCCTCCTCCTTTTCTCTCTTCTTCCCCCATGCTCTTACACCTTCTTCCTCTCCCACTCCTATGCTCCTCCTAAACCCTTAGTTCCTTAACCCTTAACCTCCATGATCTACGAGCGAGACGAGTTCTCCACTATGTACTCTACCCTAAACCTTGGAATCTCTTCTAAACTCTGGAATCTCCTTCTAAACTTTGGAACCTCTTTCTAGACCTTGGACCTCCTTCTAACCCTGGAAACTCTTCTAAACTCTGGAACCTCTCTCTAAACCTTGGAACCTCCTTCTAACCCTTAAACTCCTCCTAAACCTCCTTCTAACCCTTAAACTCCTCCTAAACCCTGCAACCCCCAATGAAGGCAAAAGCCTTCATTACCTCAACCATGATGATATACGTTCCTTTTACATATGCATGCACTATGTTTACTTACTACACTTAAGCCTACATCTCTCACTGGAATACGACTCGAGGTTCTAAGCTACATGTATACTACAAATGACAACCTCGATATATCTATAGGTGACAAAAAGCCTCAAAACCCTACATACTGAGAATACCCTACTCTTCCTATAGAAGCCATGGGAAAGAGCCAACAATCAAACATATGAGTTTCCACAAATTATGTACAGCAGAGGGAGAAGTGAAATCAAGCCTGCATATCAACCTCAAGATCTGGGACCTCGGCCCTGAGGTGTCACAACTAGTTGAGAAGTGGACAGCAAACCAACAATATCTTCTTCGGGAAAGAGAGTCTGACTGGTTGTCACAGCTGCCCATGTAACACCTAGTCCTGAATTTTCTTCAGGAGTACAACCAGTTGAGGATGCACCATTCCAAGTGCAAGAAGGTAAAGGTTGTCTAGCTGCTGTGACAGTTTTCCTAGGAGTCTGCTAAACCTCCTACAAAGTTTTGTCTTTCCCTTTGGGCTGAGAGGTAGAAGGCATAGAGGGAGAGGCATTCCCATTGGACACAATAGGTGTCTTTCCTTTTTCATGAGTTGGAGTAAGAGGCTTAACACCCTTCAGTTTGAAAACGAGCTGACCCATCATTTCTTTAGTAGGCATCTGAGAAGGCATATTTTCCAAAGGCCTTTTATGCATAACAAGAGGGCACTGAGAAGCCATGTGGCCAAACTTCTTACATTAAAAACATGCACCTGCAAACATGTCCCACTTGAGCTTGTAAAAAGCACTGCCCATATCCACCTAATTCATCGTACCAGAATAGGAGTAAGGAGTGGGATGATCAGTATCCCACAAAATGCAAAATCGATTAGAGTTTCCATTTGGCTACGGAGGGCACACTACCTTACACACACACACACACACACACACACACACTTCCTATTCACTTTTTACCTTACAGGTACTTTACTTTTTTCCCTCCCCCCCCCCCAAAGATAATACATTTAAGTCATCATCCACTCCTTGTCCTAGGGCCTAAGATAATTCTCCTTGTCTTGCATTATTCCCCCAACTCTATCAATACTTTACTCTACATTGCACTTATAATTTTTTCATCTAGCTTGATAAATACGTGGTTAAGCATTTATTTTTATCGTGACCCCCATCACAAGGGAGGGTTGTCTATGACACCTGTCTTCCCAAATAAGTTTAAAATTGGTTCTTACCATTTTTCTTGTTGGATGGTGGTAGGTAGGCAGACTTTCCTCTTCAATATAAGTGATGCTGCCAACGACTTTTCAAAACGCTACTGCTCGCTTTATCTCTTTTGAAAAGATTGTTCTTCCTTTAATGATGTCACTTCCTTTTTTATGGATATTTATTGCAAAGTATTTCTATTAAAACATTTCTCTTTTCTCACTCCAAATTTTTCTACTTTTCACTATGAAAGGGGTGTCGTTAATGTCTACTATACACACACTTTCCCTTACAACTTTGGTCGGTTGCACATAGTTTCTTCAAGTCATCAAGGTCGCTTTTTGGCTTTTTGAATCCTTTATCTAACTTGTTTTTTTCTCTTCTCCCCTCCTTTACAGAAACATTCATGGGATGTCTCACTCCACGCAAAGACTCTCAATAGCCCACTGCCTGCTCCCTCTCCCACTTCTCAGGCAATACTCTCATGCTTTCAAGTGTTTGAATTCTTTTCATTTATCAGGACTCATGATCTTAATGCTTTGACAAAAAACTCCCCTCTACTCATCAAAACCCTCTCCTTCAATTATTGTGTTAAACTTCTAAAATTCTCCTGCTTTGAAACTGATGGCACTCTAGTAAGAATTCAAAGAGTTGTCGATAATCTTTCCACAATTGATCTTGATAATACCACTGCTCTTAATGTATCACTCCATTATCCCCAACCTCGCCAATGACATACTCATCCTCAATGGTGCCTTCTTGCTCCACATCCCCACCGGCCTTGCTCCTCGCAACAACACCTTTCATTCCTTCATCAACCTTAACCTGCTCTCCCATGAGGACAAAGCTTCTTTTGAGACTCTCTCCCAGTCTCACTCCTAGCCTCCTTAATCCCTTGAAGGATAAGAGATGAAGAATTTTGCCTCATGTGTTCCATTACTCCCCTCCAGTCACATCGAAATGAAAGCCCCTTTGCTTGACCACAAAATATGGTGCCTTGACAATCTCAGCTTCCTTGCTCGTTTCACCATCCATTCTCTCACCTTCCTTTGCAACCTCTCTTCCAAAGAGGTCGAACAATGCAAAAATGATGCCTACCATGGTCGTCTCAGTATTTGAACTCTAATAATTACTATGTCAAAAACTGCTGGAATGTGTTTTGTCCTTACATTAAATGTACCTGCCTTATAAAGAAGACCAATCTCTCCTGTAAATCCTCCATCTTGTGGCTTGACCATGTTTTATGGTACATGCCTAATCACTTACACATCTTCTTTCCTCTCGGCTCCTTTCAAGCTAAGTTCTTCGCCTTTCTCAATTGGACTTCTCAATTACCAAAAGAAGTCATTTTTTTCCTTATCACCTTTTATCATTTCTGAGTCATACTTATTGAAATTGCCAAATCCCTTGCATCCTCCATTGACTTTACCTTCCCCTCCTCCTTCCAAAACCTTCCCAAACCTTCTCTTGCTCTCAGCATTCTCTCTATTCCTCTTCTTCAAAAACCAACCTCTCACTCAAATGCAGACACAATTCCCCTCCTAAGTATACAACCAAACTTCAGAAGACTTCCCCTCTTGCTCCTGAGATTAATCTTTTGAAAGCCTCCCTAGTTAAAAACTCCCTGCCGACCTCCTCCACTGCTTCAGTTCCCAAAGTTAAAGGTCTTGATGATGATCATATACACTACTCCATCGATTGGGATAAGCACTGATCTACTTCGTCTCTTTGATTTTGCAGATTGCCCCTTTTGGTTCACCTGAGGTACGCACTACTAGTCTTCTCAACAATGGTTTACTGCATTTACAGTTGTCTCCTGTTCAAAAGAATCTAAAATATTTTCATGTTCTGTATGCTAACAAAATTCTAACTAAAATCCCTCCCAAGTCCCTTTATAGAAATACTCTACTTTTACATTTAATTCCCTTTCAGACACTGTTCAAACCTTTGACACTTTTGCTTTTAGTTGGAAGTATACGCCTCCCCTTAGATCCCTTCTCTACAAGCCTAAACTTACTTTCTTAGCAGAAAACTTCACCTTGTCTTGTCTTTGCACTTCTCTCAAAAGGTTTAACCCCTTTCTCAAATCCTTTGATAACAAACTTCATTTTTGTACCTCTGACCCTAGCTTCTTTCGTCATCCCTTTGTCTACTCCCACATTCGTTATGGCCTCAATCATATTCCTATCATACCCTTAGATCCACATCTCACTCCTTCAAGCACTCATCCAAACCTTTCATAACGTTTGTTTCTCCCTAAAATTGGACACTAACCCCCTTTTAGAAAGCCTCTCCCTTCTTTTTTGGAAAGATTTCCGTGCCTTCTTTCCCCTCCTTAAAATCCAAAAGTCACCTCTTGAAGATAAAACTCTTCTTGATGAGGTTAACTGGCTTCTTGGCCATGTTTTCATCATTGGTCTAGATAAGGCCTCTCGAACCCCCATCATTCTTTGTAAATTTTTTCTCCACACTATAACCATTTTACTTTCAACTCTTTACCCTATCTCATGTGCACCTACAAGGCACATGAACATAGCTTTCATTGCCTTACCAATGCCCATAACTGCATCTTCTCCTCACTTATTACTGATCTCTTAGCCTCATGGCTCAAAGAGCTAAAAAACATCATCTCCCTAGAGGGAGAAAAATGACATTCCACTTATAAAAACTTTCTCAATGTATCCACAAACATGCTTTGGGGCATTGATTCTAACTTACAACTCCTTCTTAATTTACCCCTTGAGATTCACTCCTTATATTCTGCTGACATAGCAAACTACTACGAAGCCATTCCCCTCTTTGGCCCTTTTAGCCTTACGGAATCCCTCACCTATTTTTGCGAACTTGCTTCAAAAGTAGATTACAAAGGCTTCTATCTCAAATTTGGAAGTTTCCACCTCATAAAAAGGGCTAATGTAAAAACTCTCTTTAGCTTTGATACATTTCTAAGCTACAACCACCTTCTTCTTGATTCATGTGTTATCCAAGCTAGCTCTCTCTGTTGGACCCAATTGAAAGGCATCCCTATGGGCTTCTCTTGTTCACCTCTTTGGTGCCACTTGTATCTCACTTCTTTCGAATTAAAGTTCTTAAAGAAGTTAGCACGTCTTGGCCTTTCCGACTTTCTCTTTCTCTTTCTCCTTATCTTTAGGTATGTCGACGACATCCTCTTCATCAATAATCCCCTCATCACCAATTTCCTCGATCCATCCAGACCTCTTAATGATGATGACCCCTTTACCATCTACCTTCTTCACATTATCTCCCTCAAATGCAGCTTAACCTCCTCCTTTATCAACACTAACCAAAATCTCATTGGACTCTCTTGCACCTTTTTAAACACTCATCTCTCTCTTTTCCCCCCTATTCTTGGAGATTTTTCTTCTACATTTGTTTGCTGGATGAAAAAACTCCTTAATTTTCCCATCATATCCCTTATTTGTTGCCATAGTAACCCACCGTTTTCATCCTCTTATAAAGTCTGCCTAACCTTTATTCTCCCTATCCTTTACTCATGTTCTGATGAATTTGATGCCTTTTTTCATTGATCGTTACTTATTGACATTTGCAAGGACTACGGCTTCCTTCCCCACAAAATCACTAAAATTATTCACAACTACATTGCCTCAAACTCCTTTCCACATCTTAAACTTAATTTACACATACTTCTTTCTATTTTTGGGTAGACTATAGGTCATTACACTCGGTGATGACCTACTGTCTCACCTTGTGTGATGTTGTACTCTACTCGGGCAAAGGCGGGTACACATTGACACACACACTTCCTATTCACTTTTTACCTTACAAGTACTTTACTTTTTTCCCTTCCCCCCCCCTTCTCTCTCTAAATTCCTTTCCCCCCTTATGCCTACACTCTTTGTCCTTCTCTCTCATTTATACTCCCCAAACTCTTTTTCTCCTTAATTTCTCCTAATTTCCTAAACCCCTATTAAAATTTCCCTATCTTCCTATTATTCCAAGTTTTTTTCCTTTCTATTTCTCTAATTGCCCTACTTTTCCTTATTTTTTATTTTTTCCTAATTTCCTATCTCCCTTAAACCCCCCTTTTTTTCTAAATTCCCTATTGTTTCCTATTTTAAAAATTTCCTATCTTCCTAATTTCCCTTTTTTCTATTTTTCCAAAATTTTCCTATATTCCCCTATTCCACCCCCCCCCTCCCCCCCCTCCTTCCTTCTTACACTTACACTCTCAATTCTCTCTCTCTCTCATTTACACTCCCTAACTTTCCCACTCTTCCTAATTTTTCCCTTAAATCCTAACCCCTTATTAATTCTCTCCTATTGTCCTTACTTTCCTGTCTTTCCTATTTTCTAATTATCCTATTTTCCTATTTTTTTGATCTCCCTAAAGTTCCTATTTTTCTAAACCTTTTTTCCTTATTTTTTTCTAGCCCCCCTATTTTTCTATTCTTCCTATAATTTCTATTTTCCTATGTTCCCTTATCTCCCTAAATTTCCTAATTTTCTAAACCTTTTTCTAGTTTTCTAATCCCCCTAATTTTTTATTTTTTCTATAATTTCTAAGCTTCGTATTCTCCCTATTTCTCTAATTTCCTATACTTCCCTTATATCCCTATATATATTAAAAAAAAACTTAATTTGTTTTTCCCCCTTTTTAAGAATTTCCTAATTTTATCTCACCCCCCCCCCCCCTTCCTTTTTTAATCCTAAGTACCCCTATTTGCCTGACTACACGATCCTTTTCTACACCTCGCTTTGAGGTCCTTGCATCGTAATGCCGCCCCACCTTCCTTTCCACTCCCTCTTCCCTAGGCCATTCACCCCTTTGACTCCCCCTATCCCGACTATCCTACCTATATAATAACCCTCCCTTCTTGCACTACGTACTACCCCCTGCTCTAAATACTCCTCCACTCACACTCGCTACGTACTACCCCCGCTCTACGCATTGCCTCACCTCCCTCTACTACTGCTACTTTTGCACCCCTCCCTCTACTGTTGTGCCGTTGGCTTCCCTGCTGCCTCTTCACTGCGTGCTACTCCTCTACCTACGCATCATTACTCCATGGTCTCCTTTAACTCTCGAGATTTGTGTGGCTCTACTGCTGACTGCCCCCTGCCATCACCATACCCTTCTTCTTACAACTGCTCCTATCACGAGCGTCACGCTAGACATGGACTCTCAGGTCCTTTTCCTTTTGTTTTTTCTTTTTCGGTTCATGAAGTAAACCCCCCTCTTATTTTGTTGAATTCCCCTCTCCCCCCCCCCCCCCCCTTCTCTCTTATCATTTCTTTAATTTCCTTTTATTGATTTCCCCCTTTTTAATGGTTTTCCCCTTTCCTTTTTTTCTTTCCTTTTCTCTTTTACCTTAAAACTCTCCCTCTAATAATCTCCCTTTAAATCTTTCTCTTTTAAACCGTATTCTTTTTATCTCTATTTAATTATGTTGTTCCTCCCCTTCTTGACCTACTAAACTAACATATTTTTAACCCTAAAACCCAAACCTTTATTTTCTTTCTCCCTTTTTTTCTCTCTTTATTTACCGCCCCCTTCTTTGTATGCATTACTCCCCCTCTCTTTATTTTTTGAACGTCCCCTCTCTAATTTTATTTTTACTTACACTTTTTTTTACTCACTTGTTTTCTTTACTTTACTTCTACTTGGTATTTAACCCTTTCATAATTGCTCCTTACTATATACCTCCCCATTCATCATTTCCCTAAATTAGTACCTTTTCTTATTCACATTTAGGTCTTTTCTCTTACATCTTCCCTTTTTTTCTTCTTACCCTAGTCTCTCTTTCTTCATCTTTCTAAATATTCCCACCTTTTACTTTCCCTATTCGACCAACTCACACTCTCTACTACTTACATTAACCCCCAGATTCAATGTAGTCTATTTCATTTCTGTTGACACCCCTCCTTACTAATTCCATATTAACTTGCTAAACCCAAGATAATTCTCCTTGTCCTACATTGTTCCCCCAACTCTATCAATACTTCACTCTACTTTGCACTCATAATTTTTTCATCTAGCTTGATAAGTACGTGGTTTTTATTGTGACCCCGATAACAAGGGAGGGTTGTCTATGACACCTGTCTTCCCAAATAAGTTTAAAATTGGTTCTTATCATTTTTCTTATTGGGTGATGGCACGTAGGCAGACTTCCCTCTTCAATATAAGTGATGCTACCAATGACTTTTCAAAGCGCTACTGCTCGCTTTATCTCTTTTGAAAAGATTGTTCTTCCTTTAATGACGTCACTTCCTTTTTTGTGGATATTTATTGCAAAATATTTCTATTAAAACATTTCTCTTTTTTCACTCCAAATTTGTCTACTTTTCACTATGAAAGGGGTGTTATTAATGTCTACTACACACACACACTTTTCTTTAAGTCATCGAGGCCACTTTTTGGCTTTTTGAATCCTTTATCTAACTTGTTTTTTTCTCTTCTCCCCTCCTTTATAGAAACATTCCTGGGATGTCTCGCTCTAAGCAAAGACTCTCAACAACCCACTGCCTACTCCCTCTTCCGCTTCTCAGGTAATACTCTCATGCTTTCAAGTGTTTGAATTCTTTTCGTTTATCAGGACTCATGATCTTAATGCTTTGACAAAAAACTCCCCTCTACTCATCAAAACCCTCTCCTTCAATTATTAGGTTAAACTTCTAAAATTCTCCTGCTTTGAAACCGATGGCGCTCTAGCAAGAATTCAAAGAGTTGCTGATAATCTTTCTGCAATTGATCTCGTGATACCACTGCTCTTAATGAGTATCACTCCATCATCCCCAGCCTCACCAATGACATACTCATCCTCAATGGTGCCTTCCTGTTGTCTTTTATGCCAACATGGACTAAGGTAGAAACAGAATGTGTATGTAGAGTAGTAGTAAAGCTCCGCTTGTACTTGCATAAGGCTAGAAATAATCTCTCTTAGAAATCCAACTTGCATGTTCTACATGCAAGTTCTACATACGATTCCTACATGCGAGTTCTACATGCAACTCCTACATGCACATGCGAGTTCTATATGCAACTCCTAAATGCGAGTTTTACATACGAGTTCTACATGCAACTCTTACATGCGAGTTCTACATGTAAGTTCTACATGCAACTTCTACATGCGAGTTCTACATGCAAGTTCTACATGCAACTCCTACATGCGAGTTCTACATACAACTCCTACATGCAACTCCTGCATGTTACGTCTACATGCGAGTTCTACATGCAACTCCTACATGCAAGTTCTATATGCAACTCCTATATGTGAGTTTTATATACGAGTTCTACATGCGAGTTCTACATGCAACTCCTATATGCGAGTTCTACATACAACTCCTACATACAACTTCTATATGCAAGTTCTACATGTAGAGAGAGAATGTCCTATAATTCCTACATATAGAGAGAGAAGCTCTCCAACTTGTATAAATATCCCATAATGGAATGAAGCCCACACTCTTTGGGGCATTGTGTTGAGTTCTACTTTGGTATTCCAAGCAATTGTCTCAAGTATCCATGCTTCCTTGCACTCCACGTCCAAAAGCATGTCTTAACCTTGTAACTCCTCTTCCCCTCTCCTCCAACCTTGCAACCCATCCTCTCCCTCTCCTCCTCCCTCCTTCTCTCCCTTCTTCTCCTCCCTCTTCCTCCTCCTCCTCCCTCCTCCTCCTCCTCCTCCACCTCCTCCCTTCTCCTCCTTTCTCCTCCTCCCTCCTCCTCCTCCTCCTTCTCCTTCCTCCTCCATCTTCTTTCCCCCATGCTCTTATACCTTCTTCCTCTCCCACTCCTATGCTCCCCCTAAACCCTTAGTTTCTCAACCCTTAATTTCCATGATCTACAAGGGAGACGAGTTCTCCACCATGTACTCTACTCTAAACCTTGGAACCTCTTCTAAACTCTGGAACCTCTCTCTAAACCTTGGAACCTCTTCTAAACTTTGGAACCGCTCTCTAATCCTTGAAGCCTCCTTCTAAACCTTGGAACTCCTTCTAACCCTGGAACTCCTTCTAAACCTTGGATTCTCCTTTTAACCCTGGAACCTCTTCTAAACCCTAGAACCTCCTTCTAAACTCTGAAACCTCCTTCTAACCCTTAAACTCCTCCTAAACCCTGCAACCTATCTTCTCCCTTAAAGGTTTATTAGCCTTTAAGTGGGAGGTTGTTGGGGTAAAGGCCAATGGCCTAGTATATACTCCTTTGTACCATACATACATAATAAGAGCTTACCTCGATCTGGGTAAGTTAGCACTCACAATTTCAGTATTCTCCCTTTCTTTGTTGCTCTCCGATAAGACCTCCTCTCCATCATTTATGTTATGTCTAGAACTATGTGTTCTTGTCAAGCTTGTGCACGATCCTTTTAAACATGGCATATCTACCAACCTCAGCATATCAAATGCTCTTTAGGCCTATTCAAGCTCTCTCTGTGGGATTTTTTGTTTCTTGCTGTTGGATTATTTTTTGCAGTGAATTCCTTACCTTCTCTCTCATTGATCAATTTGGTAGTTATTTTTGCTTTCTCAAAACTCAGTGTGCACATTATAGGGTGTACAAGAGATGAAAGGGTATTTGGGTGAGATTGATGCATTAGTATAGGGAAAACCTGCTGAAAATATTGTAACTCAGTACCTCGGTCAACGTGGTGTTTCTTAGAGTTTAAAGAAGTGCAAGAAATTTGTGGTTTTTTCCTCTTTTTTGCAAGCACAATAAGATTCAGTAAATATGACAAGGCATGGAGCTGTCACTCTCATAGAGAGGTATTTGATTAAAATTGAAAACAACCTTTCAAGATCTAGAGGGAATATATTAACCTGGGTATGGAAGAGATCCTATGGAGTATAGATATTGCTATTGGTTTTACCTGAACTTTTAGCCAGGGTCAGTGTGAGTTTATGTGCACATGTCTCTCATTTTTAAATTGCAGATTCAATTTACAAGTTGTGATTGGTTCGCTTGCAATGCTAGTAAATTTAAAGCTCAAGCACTTTAAGTGGGCAAGTCTAACTTGAATTTACTATTTACTCTCTTTTCTTTTAGGGCAACTTCAACCCAATATTTGGCTTTTGACCTTACCTTTTAGTTGTGAGTATGATTGGATTAACTATCAGTTCAAAATTATCTACATGGATATTAGTATGGCAGAGTTGCATCTTGTCTAGATGTTTTTGCCATGGTTGATATGTACATCAGCAAGCTTGTTCAACATGCTTTAATCAGAGAGTTGCATTCATTGTTGCCAAATCTTTTTTGAAAATTGAGACCATGTATGAAGAAGTAAGGCCAATCTTGCATTTTTGTAGTTTATCTATACAATAAATTATATAGAATCAAAACTATATCTCATTGACTCCATTTAAAACCATGTTCTCTTTATGTGAATGTAATTCGCCTATTGGAAGTAGGCTAGTAGGACAAATTGGTTGGTGCTAATGGTGATAAAAGCCTTAAGTTTGTAAGTATATTAGATTCATTATATGAAGAAGTAAGGCCAATCTTGCATTTTTGTAGTTTATCTATACAATAAATTATATAGAATCAAAACCATATCTCAGTGACTCCATTTAAAACCATGTTCTCTTTATGTGAATGTAATTCGCCTATTGGAAGTAGGCTAGTAGGACAAACTGGTTGGTGCTAATGGTGATAAAAGCCTTCGGTTTGTAAGTATACCTAACCTTTTTCAGAAACTATTTTTAATTCATGCCTTCTACTATTCATTTTAGTTGCACATGTGCTATCTATCAATTCAACAAGACATCACTGAATTAAGATGGTGGAGTTGCACTATCTCATGCGTTTTGATGAGGATGGATATGTCAGGATTGTTAATCATGCATTCATTTTGGTTGTAATGTTTGGATAATGAGGTGGAAGGTTTTTAGTGCATGAGCTTGCTTTTGTAGAGCATACATCTAGAGTTTTTCATGTTGTTGTTCATTTTTACAGTGTATCTTATGATAGACTAGACAAAATTCCTACTCATCATGGTCACCCAAGTAAATATTTAAATTGATATGATAGCCATAGTGAATTATTTGGAATATCTAGTGTGAAATCTTAAAGAGAGTTGTTTTTTCGATTTGATAGTGTCCAATTGTGTCAAAAGCCATTCAAAAGCCATCCGATTGAGAATAAAGATAGAGCTAAAATCACCTTTACACATCAAGAAATTGAATACTAGCTCAAATTCCAAAATATAATAAAAGATTCTTGATTTTCAACATATATAAACACCCAACAAATAATTACAAATTTTTTTAACATACATAGAAAAACATACACATTATACTCTTAGGTGAATTCATCATTAATATGTCTAAACAATCAAAAACCCTTAACCATAATGAAGAAATTCAACATTCACTTGTAAATAAAACAAGCAGCTACTATGTATGGATCTCAATTACATCACATCTGGCCAAATATATCAATACAAAATACACAAATAGGGACATCATATGCATATTGATTACATCACTCAATAGCTTATAGGCATGAGCATCTTCTGTGTAGCACACAATGTTCACTACACTAACCTTTCTAGCATTGTAGGGCCTTAGTGGATTCTCCACTTTGTTTGTCCTTACATTAGAATCTTTTCTGCAAAACAAAGGTACTTCCTTCTTACAATCAAGTGGGAAACTTTAGTCACTAGGAAAGTTATTCCGTTATGCAATTTTAACTCCTCCAACACTATCGGAACTGAAGGTCCTACAAGTCTCCTTCCCTCGTATACTTTCAATCTCTCAATGCACCTCCTTGTCTTGTCATGGGTTAGCAACAACCACAGATGAGGTCACTAGACAAGTATCAATAAAGAAAGGACTACAATCACTGAGAGTAGCAGTGGACATATTTTCCTAGAACAAATTGACTTCCGTTGGAGCTGCTGCCAAGTCTACTCAATGAGAACACGCCTGATGTTATGGCAATCTGTCCAGTTGATGCAAAAAACACATCAATGAATAGAATAAAACAAAAAAAGAATTTTTAGACAAAAGACACTTGACAAGAGAACTGATTTGCAGTGCGCTGCGTGCTATCCAAAGAAGCTAGGGGGCGAAAACAACGGTTTCCTATCTAAATAGAAGTTACAACAGTACATTAAAGAGGGCCATGAAGGATGCTTTAATACCAAAAAAGAGTGCTCAGTTTTGCCTTCACAGTGTCCCTTGATGTGAGTAGGTGGGGTTTTGTGGGAAGTGTCATTGCTATTTTTTTTGCTTGATTGTCACCTAGGCTTCTAGTCTCTGATAGTGAAGACGAACCAAACTTGGGATTGGATCATGCTCTAGCTCACTCGCATCAGCCGCTTTGCATTTGAGTCTCTACATGGTCAAATATTGAGCTTCGATTGAATAGTAGCTCACTCTCTTGCATATGTATTAAGCTTTAACCGCCAAGAAAATCTAGAATTGGTGGTGTATGCATCGATTTTGTGTTTGATTGCATCGACAAATGGAGCTCGATGCAAAATTCCTATCCTCTATGTAAGCAGACCTTCCATGGATGGTACTATAATATTTGAAGCCCCTTTATATTTGAAAGGCAGGCTTTTACCAGGGATCCTATGAATCGATCAACTTGCCTACAAACCGAGCCAACTGTAGGAAGAAGAGGATATACGCTCATTGCTTAGCAAAGCGAGAAGATAGACAACAAGAAAGGGTAGTTTCGCAAGTTTTTCAATGAAGTTTTCTTAGTAATACCTGCAGAATCATTACAGTAGGCAGCCTAGGGGGAAGTTTAGGTTTCTTGAGCTCTCCTTGAGCCACTTGTTGAGCTCTCCTTGAGCCACTTGTTCTAATTACAAGCCCTTGATTTAATTTTGATCTAAAGGCTACAACACTCCTTATAAATTGACAGAAAATGAAAAGATTTTAAGATAAATTAATCGGAGTAATCAAGAGTCTTCATTGCTTAAGGTGTTTTATCTCCAAGGGTGGAGGAAGCGTTGGGATCTTTTCGCTAAGGTTAAATAGTAGGTGGCAGAGGAGCTTTGTGTTCTTGACTTGGGAGAGGTAGGTAAGGGGCCTTCAACTCTGTATGCACGAAAAGGCCTGACCGATTGCATATTCTGTCCACTCTCCTTTTACCTATCTATCGTTTCAAACCTCGTGCAACCTCTTGTAGATGACACCGAGAGAGAAACGGAGAGAGAGAGACGTTGGAACGAGTCCACTCCTCGCACAACTGATCCTAAGCCTTTTTTTTTTCGTGACAGAGTGCCCGTCAAGATTAAAAAGTTTCTACACCTAGGATGGACTGTTCGATTTCATGCGAGCGTGTTAATTGTATGGATCGAGACATTCACCACCCTATGCGTTTCCAGACTCCATCGCCCCTGTTCGCAAAACAGTTGGCAATGCTATGAGCTTCTGGAGCTGCTGTCCTAAAATTTAGAACTTTCTTTTTCTGAAAATCCTAAATTTTATGATTGGTCCAACTCCCTTTCTTTCCCTTGAAATCCTCCACCTTTTTCTCTACCCTCCCCTTGCGCATCTCTCTCTCTCTCTCTCTCTCTCTCCTTTCCTTTATCTGCCCTAGTTTTCCTACAAATCATCTCCAGTGTATTCTTTTCCGCTTTTTGGCCTGCCACTTTTAAAGTGGAAGCCTAAGAAACGGTGGTTGAGCTTGGTAAAGCAAAATTGGAAGCTCTTTATTTTTAATTTTGAATTTCGACGTGTCCTTTGTTCTCTCTCTCTCAACTTGAAGCTAAATTTCTATTTATGCCCCATCATTTTCTCCCCTTTCTCTCTCTCTCTCTCTCTCTCTTTCTGCTTCTTCTTCTCACCTTTCAATTTGCCTGGGCAGGCCTCTTGAATGTATTCAACTTGTTTGATCTTGGGCAGGCCTAATGAATGATTAAATATCATTCACCTTTTTTTGAATACTGACATTTTGCTCTTTTTTTTAAAATCGGTGTAGTGTTACTGCTCTTAACCCTGATTCGTTTTTTGCAAAGTACTGCAAAGCAGTAATTTCCCAATTTTTTAAATATAAAATTTTGCTTTTTTTTTTTCCGGTGACGTGCTACTACTATCAACCCTTTTGGCAGCTCTGACTACCTCCAACAGGCCACCGCCGTCACAACTCCACCTACCACCATCACTTCATCACCTTCCTTCAATCTCCTGCTCTACATCCCATCACCCCCCCTCTGCGTTTCTCAAATTTTCTCTACGTCCCCTCTTCATGCCTTTCTTTGCCCATCGCCTTCTTAGCTCTACACCCATTTCTTTGGGCAGGCCCTTTGAATATCATTCACCTTGTTTATGAGGTTATTGTGCTTGGTGAATCAACCAACATTCACTAGGTCAACTAACATCCCTCTCATCCTCCCATCCTTCCTTTGATCATCCTTCCATACTTCCTCTCACTCGGACTACCTCCCATTCCTTATCGCACTCATACTTCCTATACTTGGACTACCTCCCATTACTTATCTCACACGCATGCACTCTCCCCCCTTTCACCCTCTCTCACTCTCTCTTACTCTCCTCATGTTATTATCCTCCCCTTCTTCTTCTCACTCACACTGTCTCTCCCATCTTCATCTCACTTGTCCTACCTCCCCTCCCTCTGACCCTATTATCCTTTCTCTCATCCTCCCTCTCATCCTACCTTGTATCCTTCCATCCCCCCTCAAAAGATGCCTTATAATCTAAGGTTTGGGCTAATTACATCACAAGTATTGAGTGCGAGGTACATTCGGAGGTTACCTCTAGCCTAATAGAGCAATAAGGAGAAGGCAATGATGCAAGTGCGATGATAAAAAAACAACCCTTGGCTCCACTTTCATGCTGCATGAGCTAGATTCAAGAGTCCTAGTCCTTTAAGTTGTGATTGGGGCAACAGGTGAACTGGAGGCAGTGGAGACAATTCTTTATCAAGAGAATATTGTCATGGGCACCCAAGAAGAATCTACTATAGATGTGACACCTATATAGATAGGAGGAGAAATCCACTCCTCAGCACCACCCAAAGATGTGGTTATTACAAGTTTTTAGATTGAATAGGAGCCCATAAGAGTGGATGCCAATTCCTTGCCCATAGGTGACACGAAGGCTATTGAAAAATCATCCATCTTCAAGTGTAATTGTGCCTCTTATGAGAAAGAAATTGAGCTTAGCCTCCTCTTAGAGAGCCTCATAGAATGGAGCATCAAATCAACCCGACTACCCCTTTTGCCATTCTGTAGCCTCATGGTTAGTGAGAGAGTATGTAATATGGAGGATGTGGCATATGTATCTGATCTCACAGACAAGTTTCTACAGACAAGATACATTCCTACTATGGGAATGTTCATAGTTTGTGATCATCTTCCCGACCAGGAGCTTGTTTTAGTTTTAGAGGAGGAGGAGCAACTATGACATAGGATGACATGGGGTCAGGTAATGTAGAGTTTGATATTGAGTTGGGAAACTTAGAGAAGTGGTCATACCGACAAGGTAGAAAGCTCCATGTACTTGATGGAAACCATTGCTTGCATGCATGGATGGGAGTTTTGCAACAGTGTAAGTGTAGAATTCTTTGATTTGATTTAAACCATTTCATATTTCATAGAGTCCTTACATAGCATAGATTGCTACATAGATCCTCACATTGACTTGTCATTCTATACACCAGTAAAGTGTTAAATGTTGAAGTTTGAAGCATAAGAGGAGGTAGAGGTGTTGATGGTACTTAGTGGAATCAGTGTGTGAGTGTCTCCCAACATTTTAAAAGTTAGTTTGTGATCATCTTCCCGACCAGGAGCCTGTTTTAGTTTTAGAGGAGGAGGAGCAACTATGACATAGGATGACATGGGGTTAGGTAATGTAGAGTTTGATATTGAGTTGGGAAACTTAGAGAAGTGGTCATATTGGCAAGGTAGAAAGCTCCATGTACTTGATGGAAACCATTGCTTGCATGCATGGATGGGAGATTTGCAACAGTGTAAGTGTAGAATTCTTTGATTTGATTTAAACCATTTCATTTTTCATAGAGTCCTTACATAGCATAGATTGCTACATAGATCCTCACGTTGACTTGTCATTCTATGCACCAGCATTTGAAGCATGAGAGGAGGTAGAGGTGTTGATGGTACTCAATGGAATTAGTGTGAATGCCTCTCAACATTTTAAAAGTTAGATAAAGCTTGAATTTTTCATGTGCTCTAATCTTGTGTTGGTCTATCTAAGTTGACAAAAGTGACAGTGTCTCACACTCTCGGTGCGAAAGTGGTTTAAACCCAAAAGTTGGGCCAGGCTTTGTTTGAGTCTCTAGTGCAATACCTTCTAGACGAGGATAGAGAATTTTGGGAGCACGAGAAGAAGAGGGAGAGTAGAGCCCCTAACACATGGTATAATGCGCCCATGAGACATCAGCCATAGTAGGGGCACATGTAGTATAAGAATGCATAATGATTCAGAGAATATGCACCCATCTCATCTAGAAGAATGAGCTTCAGACCTCCCACAACATGGACACTCAACAAGCAATGACCATTCACACCATTGATGCCTATAGGTACAATGCTTGTCGCACGCTACCCTTGCCCTAAGAGATTCCTGTCTAGACCATGGCCGTTCACAAGTAGCAGCACCGTTCATCGATGTCGCCATTGATGGGAAAACCCTATTGCCCTCACCAATGGCCTCCTCATGGTCCTCTGAGCTAGATTATTTGTTATTATTGTGATGTGCTTGGCAGCCAAAAGAGCGAGTACAAGGTGCTCAAGAAACACCAGGCAGAAAGAGCTACATTGCATGCCCACATTCTCGTGGTTATGCCTGTGACACCCTAGATTCACAATGTATAGACCGTTGAGCTCAATGAGTTGAAAGCGACAACTATTCACACTAGTGCCATCACTGATGTGGTGACAAGGGCCATGAAGATTCTACTAGGTCTCACGTTGTTATTTGGCCGACTAGACAAGAAGATCAAGGAGCCAATGAATTGTCAAGAACAAGCAGATGTTCGTGACAAAGTGATGGAGTAGGTGCAGGACTTGCAACCTCCAATTCGTCCAATGCCTAGTGTGAAGGTTCTGATGGAAACGATCGAAAGTAAAGGATGAAATCTCCTAGATCGGGTTGAGTGTGCACCATAAAGTGCCAAAAATACCTAGTAAGTGTGAGTAGGCATCGTCTGAGGTTGAATTCGACATATGGAGTGCGTTGAAGGACTGTCTGTAAAGCAACTATTGGATCTGGTGCCAACCTACCGCTCTACCACCAGCTCGGTGTTTTGGCCGATCCGACCGTACCAGTTTAGCCAGTGTGTGTTGTAGGATCATCCGAAACTAGTATGATGGTGTGTGCTACCTAGCTAGAACTACCAAGGGTGCAATTGAAACCACCTATTTATGATGAGAATGTGACAGAGATCACATTGACACTGAAGGGCCAAGCGATTCTGGGTGCATTACTCGATGGTAGTTCATGGGTCAATATAATATCCGATGATATGTGTCAACAATTGGGACTCTTTGGATTGGAGCCAATGCCATTTGCGGTAAGGATGGTATATCAATAGTGTGTACAACTAATAGGCCTCCTTTGCAGTGTTTTGATCATAGTGGTGAACCTAACATTTGTGGTTGCCATAGTCATCCTTCGTATGCAAGACATCAGCAGTGCCTTCCTAATATTGTGTTAGTAGGCCATGGCTGCAGCAAAGCAGGTGCAAAACAAGATTGTCATTACACAATCTGATAGAGCAAGAAGAAGGTAAAGTTATCCATAAAAGCCCAAAGGCCGATTCACATAATGCATTCACCCATTGGTGGCTGTAGCAGTCAACATGATGAAAGGACTTGATGATGATGAAGAGGTGGAATTCCTTCGGAACAACCTTGATATCGTGACTCTTTTCGAGGTGGACTTAGTCTCCATCCTCAACAAGTAGCATTTTGCTTAGTAAGGACCACCACTAGATAATGATCTATTGGTCGAATATGATCTGAACTCTTTTCGAGGTGGACTTAGTCTCCATCCTCGATAAGTATCACTTTGCTCAGTAAGGACCGCTGCCACTAGAGGATGATCTACTAGTCAAGGATGATCCGAACCCTTTAGCGGAAGTAGTTGATGATACCCTAGCCAATATCCTAGAGCTCATTCAGGCCAAATAGGATTTTGAAAGGGAGTTGCAGCACTTGAAATGAGTGACAAAAGATGCCTTGATGGACTTGAACCTCGGCATGGAGAAGGACCCACAAATGGTCTAGGTTAGTACCAAACTATTCAAAGTTTTGAATAAAACTAAAAGATCTCCTTGAAACATTTATCGATGTCTTCGATGGAGTTGCACAGATGTGAGGGGGATATACCCTCAATTTTCCCAGCATAGAATTGTCCCGAAGGCCAAGGTAAAACTAATCTGACAACAGTGTTAACAGATGAACCCAAATTATGCAAAACGGTTTAAAGAAGAGATCGATAAACTCTTGCAAGTGGGATTCATTTACGCAATTGATCATGCAATCTGGATCTCCCCAATCATAATATAAAAAGTTGCGATTGTGTGTACATTACCGCAAGCTCAACATCGATCCTTTCCCTTTTCCTTTTATGGATTCCATGTTGGACGCTGTTGCTAGCCACAAGATGTATTCATTCCTCCTTGATGGGTTCAATGGATACAATCATGTCTAGATGGTAGATGAAGACTAGAAAAAGATGACATTTATCACTGAGGGGAGTCTTTGCTTCCAACCTCATGACATTCGGCCTCAAGAACGCACCATCGACATTCCAAATCTTGGTCCAAGAAGTATTTGATGAATATCTCAATTCCTTCATGAGGATATTCTTATATGACTTAAGTATCTTCGGGAAGCAGAGCCTGCATATCGGCCACCTTCGAATGTGCCTTGCCAAATGCCGTGTTGTGCAACTATTCCTTAACTTAGCAAAGTGTGCGTAGTCAAGATCAGACATTTGCTTGGCCACATCATCTCGAAGGACGGCATTGCCTTGTATCCAGATAAGATTGAGTGCATCTACAAGGCAAAATGACCCGCCGACGAGCAAGTAGTTAGCCAGTTTCCTTGGCCAAGTGCGACGGCATAGCTGTCGATACCTTGCTGATGTGGCTACCCCTCTCAATGTGCTCCTCAACACCAAACTGCTCATATGGACATAGGATTGCGATCGAGATTTTTCATTCCTCAAGCTCTTGCTAGCCAAAGCCGCAATCATTCAACCACTTGATTGGAAGCTTCCATTCCATGGCTTTGTCGATGCCTCCGACACAACTATTGGTGTAGCCTTAATGCAAGGAATGACAAAGAATCGGTACCGTCCAATGTACTACACAAGCTGTCAATTGTTGAAGCCCGAGAAGAACTATTCGATGACGATGGAGAAGGAATCTCTCAGAATGAATTACTCTATTAAGAACTTCCGGTATTACTTGCTTAAAAACCCTTCCTCTTCCACGTGGATCATTTGGCACTATTATTTCTCATTAGCAAGCCTAAGTTGGCAGGTAAACTTTCCTTGTGGTCAAATCTCCTTGGAAATGTTCACCTGATGGACTCGAGTGAGCATCTTGTAGAAGTATTGCTTGCTCGTGTGGCAAAACCCATCGAGAAAGAACACCATCTCTACATTGGAGATAAAGGTACCCAACAATTAAAGCCTTCAAGGCTAATTTCTTATGCTTATCATGAGGCATATTGTCAACAAATATGCCTTTACAGATAAATAATCCATCAACTCAGCATATATAAGGTCATAGTAATAAATTATAAATATCCAATTAACTTCCCTTTTAAAATCTTAGTCCTATTCTCTTTGAAATTCTTTCAATCTGCAATATACTTTAAATTTCTTAATTTTATTTTATGGTTTTTCTTGTTATATCTTGTTATATTAAATATGCTTTTCTTGTTATATCTTAATTGTATTTTATGGTTTTTTGAACCTCACGACTAATTGACTCTACTAAATCACCTTAATAATATAGGTATTGTGTTTTCCACTAGTTTTGTTGAAAAAATATAAACACAAATAAAGTTTAGTTTCCTCTTTCTCACTGTATCTAAGGCCACCTATCTTGTATGCTTGGTTGTGATTGCTTGTTATTAGTCATTGCTTAGTAACAACTTCTCAAGTATGTTTGTGGGTTTGTGTATTGTGGTTTGTGCATTGGGTGTGGTGTGGGTGTGCTAGTGGTGCTATATGCTTGGTTGTGCCTGTTTGCTTTCGATTGCTTTCGATTGGTGCCTGGTTGCTTGTTCTAACTATAGTTTTGTGTATGTGCATATATGTGTAGTGTGTGCACGTGTTTGCTTATGTTGGGGCATGTAATTCTTTCATTTTGTGCATTGCATAAGTGCATAGGTTATGTAGGAATTATGGTTTTTGTTTAGCTACATGGCTTTGCATGGGTGTGTGTATAACATTATGTGTGTGTATGTGTGTGTGTGTGTGTTTGTTAGCAATGCCTCCATGGAGGGAGCGTTGTAGTGCAGGATTGAAACTCCTTTTGTGAATTTCGAGGTGTAAATTTTAAAAAATTAAGTTGTGTTTTTCAAATAGATCTTCCTACAAGAATTGCATTTTAATAGCCCAACACCCTTTCAAAAAATGTTTGCTTTCTCTTTTACATCCAAAGGTGCTTGCTTTACCCTATAGTAGGAGGCAATGCCCATGCGCACTTGTGTACTCTTGTTTCTATTGCTAGTTGTGTGCATTTGCTACTTGGTTGCATGTTGTGTGTGTTAAAGATAGTGTAAATTGCACTATCCACATAGGGCATAAGGGCAAACCCTAAATCTAACCCTAAGGGGTTCACATGTATATCTTCATGTTCATTGTCAATACACTTAGTGCACAGGTAGCTATATCATGTGCACTCCTCTCTCTCTCTCCCTCTCTCTCATTTCCGTCATCATGGTATCAAAGCCAATGGTGTTCCACTCCCTTCATGAGTGTCAAGCCCTCCTTGCGTGAGGCATCTTCCATTGAGAGAGATTTCTGTCGAGAGAGAGTCAAGCCCTTGCTCTGTCAAGGCACAAGCTCTTGTTCCGTCAAGGCAACAAGCCCTCTTTCATGAGGCATCTTCATCTCTCAGCTAGCTCTCATCGTAGAGCCCCTTCTCCTCTCCATTTTGGATCTAAAATCTCTCCATTCCGCTTTATGGAGGTCAAGTTATGGTGTTCTGAAACTTCATAGATTTCTTTGAGAGATTTGTAAGGTTTTGTGAGAGAGAAAGGTTCTGGTTCAAGGTTCTCTGGTCCTGTGTTTTAGCTACAACCAGTAGAGGGCAGCGAAGATCTCTCACAACCAGTGAGCTTCAAAGCCTTCCAAAGGCGACCGAGTAGCGCAACTATTTCCATGCTCAACTGCTCAAGCGCCTCTGCCCATTCAAGCTTCAACAACTCAGCTCCAACCCCAACGACTCTCCATCCTCCTGGTCACGGGCTACTCCAAGGGCCACTATGGCCTCCAAGCTCTAGCGAGCCTGGTCTACTCCAAAGGCTAGTCTCCATGGTCAACTCGGTCAACTAAGCCTCACAGGCGACAAGAAACAGCCAAGCACAGCTCCTATGGCCCAACCGAGCTTCTATAGCCGCATCACTGCCAAGCTTCTCCAATAAACGGACTGAGCACCCATGCAAAGCAGCCCACCAGTCGACTCTCTGGCAAATTCTAAGAGCCGCTTCCAACAACAAGAGCGCAGCGAGCTCCCCTGGCCAAAAGGTTGCCTCAGTAGAAACGTCCTCCTCTAACTCGAAAGCCCGCAAGCTTCTGCACCCAACGCCACACTCAACTCGACTCCTCACAGCTACAACTAGGCGACTACAGCAGCGCTCAATAGACCCAAATGACACGGCGCCCATGCTTCAGTAACTTCTCATATGGCTCTACAACCCAGCTTCCTCGACTCCCTACCTCATTTAATTGACACAGCTTGTAGCTTGGTGCTCCAATGACTTCAACGAGACCCGCCTACACACCATGCTTTGCAACAAAAACGACCTATGCTCGGTGGCTCCTCAAAATCTTCTCAACGGAGAAGACGACGGACATTGGTCCATTGACAGAATCTTACAAAGCTTCTGTTGGCATCTTCATGATTTCGGCCCACCTTATCCTGACCCACGGCTAGGGTTGGCTTAGAATCTGCCATGTGGCAGATTACGTAAGATTGCCATGTGGCATGTAAGGTTCAACCTGTGTTAGGTCCTTGTGACCCTGGGTTTGAACAGTGGTCAGAGTTTGGTTTGGTTCAATTAACCATGAGTGAGGAGGGGTAGTTACTTTTATGCCACATGGCAGTCTGGAGCATACAGGTTTGACAGGTTACCATACCTTGTCAGTTTTACAGGCCTCTTCTTCAACAGAGCAATGTATCACACCTGCACCTTCGGCCCTAGATTTTCAGCCCTTGGATCACTCTGTCCACATCGACTATGCGGTCTTCTTCGACACCGCATCATTTGGCAGAGATTATACGTCTACTGCAGCATACCTTGCACATTGCTGTCAGTTCTTTTGGGTTGGTGACACTCTCATATGTCACAACCTACTAGATTGTTTCTCCATAGCTACATCGACTAGCCTCACATCCGGATGCCTCTTCTTCAGAGCAGCTGACAGTCCACGATGACTCATGACATGTTCAGCTTTGACATGTTTAGTACGCAGCCATACATGCAGACATTCACGCAGTCATCTTTTGATCGACTAGTCTTTGATCCAGGTGGACTTGACTTTCTCCATATTTCCTTCCTCTTCCTTTTGGCCTATCTTCTGGGTTTTATTCCCAAAGGCGAAGGACGACCCACAACTTAAGAGGAGGAAATCCACGATATGTACAGGATCGTAAGTTGTACTCATTGTACATGCTTCCGCTTCGTAGTCACTGTGCTCACATACGCACATACTACTCTGATTTCTTTTCAGTTTTGGATGCTAGCATACGCACCAAACAAAATCCACAAAAAGGTCTTGTGCATGCACCCTCTACTTACCCAGTGCAATTTAAGAGGGGGTGTTAAAGATAGTGTAAATTGCACTATCCACATAGGGCATAGGGGCAAACCCTACCCTAACTCTAAGGGGTTCACATGTATATCTTCATGTTCATTGTCAATACACTTAGTGTACAGGTAGCTATATCGTGTGCACTCCTCTCTCTCTCTCTGCCTCTCTCTCATTTCCGTCATCAGTGTGTGCTATTCTTTTTGTGTGTGTGAACAAATCCATCCATTATTCAAAGTGCTAGTGCAATTCTTGAGAGAAACATTCCAAAATCGATTATCCTATCTATTCATGTGATGATATCTTAAACTTGTTATACATTATAAAATTATAATGTGATAGTGAATAGAACTCGTTATTATAGGTTTGGCCTTGTAGTAAAGCCTTGGAGATATTATGGTATCTTATGTGTTTAATAGATTTTCATACTTTAAAGTTTCACTTATGTGGAAAGTTTATGTGTTTATCTAAAACTTATTTCCGTCTCTATAGATAAAATTAAATACTATATATGACCAAATGCTTATGTGAAATACTTATGCTTGTGAAGATTCTACACTTTTGACATATACATTTTATGACAACATACTATCTCTCGGAACCCTTTCATAATTTCCTCATACTTTAAAATAGTGTTTCTCCTTCACTCATTGTCTACTCTGGACATCAAGAAGAAATAGCTAAGATCTATCTTCTAATCATAACCTAACTTATTATTGTTTGTGTTAGATGGTACATGTATCAATCACCTCCTTGATTTCATCAATCATAGAGTATTTCTTTAGAAATTTAAATTTGATGTCCATTCATTTATTCTAAAAAGCCTCTTTGCCACACCTATGATTTGGAGATTCACTTTTTGAACATCTATGTGACAATGCCTTTTCTCAATAAATACCAAAATTTTGTTGGGCATTTCTGAATTGCTTGCATTTGGATACTTTTCATTGCTTTTCTAAACCACTAAAAAACTCTTTGCCACACCTATGATTTGGAAATTCACTTTTACATCATTTATGTGACAATGCCTTTTCTCAATAAACAACAAAATTTTGTTGAGCATTTCTTATATGCTTGCATTTGGATACTTCTCATTGCTTTTCTAAACCACTTGTCTCTCTCTGTCTCTGTCTCTCTCTCTCAAAACACTAAAATCTTGTTGGGCATTTCTTAATTGCTTGTATTTGGATACTTCGCATTGCTTTTCTAAACCGCTAGCATCTACTTTCAAGGATCTCTCTCTCTCTCTCTCTCTCTCTCTAAAAACACCAAAATCTTGTTGGGCATTTCTTAATTGCTTGTGTTTGGATACTTCTCATTGCTTTCCTAAACCACTAGCAGCTAGTTTCAAGGATCTCTCTCTCTCTCTCTCTCTCTCTCTCTTTCAGATGGATACACACTTGAGATATGCAAGAGATTAAGAAAAGGACCATTTTGCATTAGAAATCCCTATGTATTGTGAGATCCGTGGATTGCATCACTATCCTTTTTATAACAGTTTCAGCCCACTTAGAGAGTTTTTTGGCAAACTTGATTAATGACGCGTGTTTTTCTTCCTTCTCGAGGCCTAGAGAGACACAGAGCACAATAGGTTCCTCAAAGCATAATAAAGGACGATCATGGAATTTAGCTTTGGCGATCCAAGCCTAGTCAAAGGATGATCATGGAATTTTTTTTTGGTGATCCGGGTGGCATCAGGGGGCTAGACACAGCAAAGAGCCGACGTGCACAACTCAACAAACTTGACCTTAGGAAGACACATATTAGGACTACATATGTCTCTTCTCTTCTATTTGACAGGATGAGACAAACCACAGGAGTGACGGTGCCACTTGTTAGACGATGAGCTTCCTTTGGGATGCTACAAAGGAGGAGGGAGGGACTCGGCCAGCCTCGACATGTTGATCCCTTTAGTGTTTTGTAGACAATAATAAACTCTCTCTCTCTCTCTCTCTCTCTCTCTCTCTCTCTCTCATACACACACACACACATGCGTATAGATATGTAAAAACATATAAACATAAATAAATAAATATGAAACAACTTGCATTTTCTATGTATAAAATAAAATATATAATATAAGATTGGAATAAATTGTAGGTATTAGGGTGATGGTCAAATCCTTTGATATCATTTGTCCCATTTCAAATCCTTTGATAATATTTGTCACGTTTGGTATAAATGAGGGATGAAACTACTTATCCATGTCAACTTTTCTTGCATAAATTTGAAAGTTTCTAGCTTGTTGGTATGTGTTCCCTCACTTTAGAGTCTCTTTTTTGAGAGGCCTACAATCCACCTTAGTTTCACATTCCCTCCACGTGGACCTTTAGTTTTGAATGGAGCAAGCTAATGTCTTAACTTCAAGAAAAAAAGCACATGAGACAAAGTTGGATGTCATTGTACATAAAGATTTTGAACCACCTCATGATGTGGAGAGAAGGTTCCCTGGTGCTACTGCATTAGTCATTTAGGCCTCCAAGTCTAAATGGAGCTAGCCAATATTTCAACTTCAAGAACAAGGCACATGAGACAAAGTTGCATATAATTGTACATAAAGATATCATGCCATAATAGGGAAAAATCCCCCTAGTGCTACTACAATAATCATTTGTTATTATTACTTGACTTTGAGCTAAAGCTTAATCTCTTATCAATAAACTTGCCATGGGATGGTTTAGGTCATTTTTGTGCAAACCATTTATTTTTGCAAGGGTTTTCAAGAGCCATAATTGTAGGCTATTGCTCCTTATAAGGGTGCATGCCTTGTGAATTTTCGTAGCCATGCCTACTATTGAGGGAGCAAAATCTAAGGGAACTCTAACACTTGAGCCATGCCTACTATTGAGTGCATTGTGGACTTTGATAAGGACTTAGAAACTTTGTGATGTCTTTACGTCAGCCACTTACATTGTCTATTCCTTTACTACTAGAACTTGAGATTGTGGCTCCTTGGTTAAACAAGGGAAACTTTATTTCTCAAGGCACTATGGCATTATTCAGATACAATGCACCATCCCTACTGCATGACAATTGACTTGCATTCCTTGACTTCAAAATCAAGGGATCCCAATAAATCTGGTTTTGTGATTGGTATATTACACCAGATAATTGTTGTGTAGCAACAACCATTCAATCATGGATAGATAATTCTTTAAACTACAAAATACAAAACATACATTTGCAGGCAACCTTCGAGTTGATTATCTTCCCTAATAAGGAAGGGGCAACACATAATTCTTTATACTACAAAATATAAAACTTACATTTGTGGGCAAGCTTCGAGTTTATTATCTTCCCCAGTAAGGAAGGGGCAACACCTTAATGTAGCCTTGTATTAATATGGACTGTTTTGTCTCCATAAACCCTATCAGAGTCTAGCAAATCAATGCATTCTCGTAGGCTTTAATGGAATTGTTTGTACCCCCCAAACCTTGCCTCATTAGGACCACCATTGGTTCAAACATGCATGGCTTCTCAATTCCAATCCATTAGCATCCATAAAATCCTCACACGTAATTACCTAAAAGCTGTGTGGAACTTAGATGCACCCTACTACAAGGAGGAGATGTGGGACACAATCCATCAAATTTAGAGCTTCCAAAGATTATCTTTGGAGGGATGAGCCTCCTGGACCACAAAGCCTATTCGAAGGAACATTCGTGGTTGCAAGGACCAAATGCTTAGACACTATAAAGATCTCTAAGCGCAAGTATCAACACTTAGTTGGGACTCAATCGTAGCATGATCGATGGTCCATCATAAAGGAGATGCAAGCACACCCTCATTATCTATATGCATGATTCATATGCATAATTAAATTGAAACCCCAAAAACAACATGGATAGAATAAAAGACTAATTTATTCAATTGAACACATCACAATACATATAACGAACATTACTAAGTGTAGCCATCATATATAACAATAATGACCCTCAATCTTCTATGTGATTAGCTTTGACAAACCCTCATAATCTCATATACTCACCTTCTATTAAAAGGCCATCTACTATTGCCATCAAGGTCTCAAATATACTATTTTGCTACATTAAACACCCCTTGTTAAACTGAGTAGGGAGAGGACAAACAAACAAATTAGGAGCATTTGTGATCTTGTATGTCATAATATTACCCTCCATGTATCCAAACCAAAATCAGTCATCGACCATATGAGAATTCACAGTACAAGAAGTCACAAAATACACTCTCAAAGTCAAAAGTGTAACCCACAAACATCTAACAAGCAAACAATGATTAACTTCTAAGTAATAAACTTATGCAACTACACCTTACGCACTCTAGAAGTTCTTAATACAAAGCATTAGAACTTAGTTTAACCCTTTCACATTCCCCTTCTACCACTAAACTTGAAATTTATGTACCTTTTTATAGAACATAGCACAATAAGATTCACCAACTACACCATTCTTTTTGTACCAAACCTTTTCAATAGGGCATTCATGCCATACTATGGTCTTCTTGGTCTTCAACCTATTCAATGATTGATCTTCAAATTCACTAGTTTCTTCACTAAGTGTGCTTGTTAGAGAGCTTCTTTGTACCATCATTCTTGATCTAGCAAGATGCCAATAACTTCATCCAAACCCTTAGATAGAAAAAACCAAAGTGTAGATGCAATTGGTAAGGTATGATGAACACTAGCCAATAAGGCACACATAGCATCCTCATCTTTAATAGTTGCATTCAAGTTTGATAATGGGCACATTATACATTTAAGCTTTACCACATGCTCTAATAGGTTGATTCCTTGGTTGAACCTTAGTGCATAAAGTTATTACTTCAATTTTATGCTTCCAAATATCTTCTCAAGGTCATCCCACATGTCATGACCCTCCTTACCCAATTCCAGATGAATAATTAAGGATGTAGCTTGCCCCATGATTCCATCTGCATGTTTCTTGTATGCATTCCACCTTGCTCGTTTCTCCATATGAGACCAAAGACTTATATCTGTTCCAACTTAGTTAAAGCACACTCAATGTTCAATCAAACAAGAGCACATCTCTAGTTGCAATTTGTGCTAGGCTCTACATCCAACCGATTGAGAACTTTGCACCATTCATCCTTCCAAACCGTATGCTCTAATACCAATGATAAGTAATGAGCAGTCACACAACACTCTATATGTGTAGATGCATGATGGGATTGAATAGAAAAAATGCACTCACAAATGGGAATCTACACCTTGAACAACGTAAAAGAGAGAACTATTAGGGATTCTCTCTTTTACTTCCAATCGATAAGACAATACATATATTGCGCACTGTTGAGTGTAGCATATAATGCAAGACAATCAACTACTCTACATGAGCTCCAAGTTGCCTCCAACCTGGAGCTACAAACTCATCAAAAGGCTCCACGCACTATCAAGAAGGTGGTTTATTATTGTATTGTGAAGTCTAAAAACACATGTGGTGATTCCTATTTATGCATGGCCGATAAGGCCTCCACCATATTGGTTTGCCTTCTTCAAGGAGAAACAACTAGCATTATCCTTGTTCAATTAGAAAGCCTACATGGCTAGAGAGCTGTGTGATGCACACTAGGCCTTTCTCTCTTCTCAAGCTTTATTCGACACAATATGAAGACTAGATTAATGGGCAACTTTCCCACATTATACAGTAGGTCAACAGACTCAATTACAAAAGCTAAGAGATGAGGGTCAAATGCACATTAGAGGTCACCACAACTGTAAATAGTCACCTCATTCACACAAAGACCTCCACATCCTAGCTTGAAATTAGAGCCCTAGTCCCCATGCGATCATATTCAAATGTTCTCTTGTAACATTAAAACCCCTAAAGCGATAAGACTAAGCAATCCTCCCTCTCATGAGTCTTTTATGTTCCCATCATGAAAAAAGGTTTTGCCTATGATCCAAAGTCTAATAAAGACTCCAAGGTACTTACAACATGACAAGGACTGGTTTGCCTATGGTTTGATGCCTAGTAAGGATTTGGAGATATATACAACATGGTTTGACTATGATCTAAAGCCTAACAAGGATTTAGTCATATTTACAAAACTACACTTGTCCAAGGCCACCTCATATATTAGGGAGCACCTAGGGCAATAACCATTGGTGTGGCATGCAACACTCAAAGTTGCAAAGGGAGAGATACTCCGGATCAATAAGCACATTTGATGGGTGAAATGGGACAATGACTTTGAGACTTTCGAGCCTCTCCCAACTATGTGAAGCTATTGTTTGGATTCTTTAATTGATGATCCTAGTGGGAGGGGATTGGATCATCAAAGAACACCCCTTGCAAATTGACATAGACAGTTCTCAGAAAGGAGTTTCTTGAGTGATAGCCACAACAAGCACTTGATGTTTTCATGATCCAAAATGTCAACGTCTACTAATAGAGTTTGAGCCACAACATTTCCACAGAGCTGACATCTCCCTAGAGGAGATACCCTAATAGAGGGTGGCGGGAATTGATAGACATGGAAAGTACTACCACCATGATAATCTGCAGAAATTTTGGAGCATTTTGGTGAAAAAATGACTTGGACATTAACGAAAATGTAATTTAAGACTGCCACACGTGGAGAAGTATGTAAAGACAAAAATAAAAGGCTGAAATCAAATATTCACTGAAGTTTATAAAAGGTAAGAATGCAGACTTAATTCTTTTAGATGAAGTGAATTTGATTACAAGCCTTCATATATTGAATTCGTTCTTTGCAGATTACTTTGCTGCAACTTGAAAGCCAAAAAGGGCAGCATCAGCGTTTGACAGTTGTTCCGTAAGGAATGGATTTTGACACTTCATATAGAAGAGGTGTTTGTCCTTGATGAATAAAAGCCATCACCTGCAGATTCAGTACTAACTTCGCATAAAGAGTGTAAAGTACAATTTGGCATTAGGGCAATCTCTTGCATTGGCAAATTGTTACGTGTTGATGTCTTTGTTGCTCAAATTACGTTCACACGAGCAGCCTCGCTATAGGACAAAACACCATAACCTTGTATAAGGCTGTACAAGTTGCTTCATTGAATTCAATTTTGAAAGAAATGGCTTGACACTATTTACATACATCGGATCCTCACCACTTTAATATCTACAATTCTTATATTGGCCAGACAGACTGTCGTTGGAGCAGAGGGTTTAATTTCACCTTTGTGATCCTTCAACCCTGGCATAAGCATGCCGTCCCAGCAGGACAATGCAGTACATGCATTGTGTCCTTCATATTTACTTTGTGATACTGTGAAAGGTATTTTTATTCTTTGCTGGGTCTCTTGTAGTAGTAGCTGCAACAATCGACAAGACATTAGAATTCAAATTTCCTACAAAATAAGCAATTCATTGATTTTGTTCAGCTTCTAGATTCACTGCAAAACAAGAAAATAACTCATTGCTAGAGACTTTTCTTTTCCAAATAGGAAAGCTCACTCAACTGGGTAAAAACTTACACAAAAATCTGTACAGCATAAGAGCTGGCAGTTTTATGCAGAAGCCGTTCTATTGCATACCACTCTTTTCGATCTTGTCCAGGTTGGGTACCAATTCGGGGCATGTGTACGGACGCTGCAACCACATCCAAGATGCAATTCAAAAGCTGTGTGAAAAAGGTCAAACACTGCAGAGAGTACAGCATACAAACATCCAAGAACTTATTGAGATGTCAGCATTCAGTTATGCAGAGTGCTCTTGCGCGCGCGCGCACACACAGCTACATACATGTATCTACACATCCCCGTGCACTCTTTTTTTGTTGTTGGTGAAATCCATTTGTATTATATTACAAGATACCATGAAACTATCCCCCCAAAGAAGAGGGGACTAGGAGTTACAAGCTCGAAAGATCTCATTATGGAAAAAAAAAGCAGGATAATCTAGATCCCGTGCATGTAGGCAGTCAAAGAATGAAAGAAGTCACTAAACCCCCGCGCGCACACAGCTACATACATATATGAACGCACCCTGACCCATGCACACAAATGCGTGCGTGCGTGTGTGTGTGTGTGTGTGATGGGGTGATCTCAAGAACACTCTTCTTCTAATGATCAATCATGCTTGGGCAGAACAATCTCTTCCCCCATCCTGGAAACATGGCCTAGTCAAATTGATTCCCAAGAAAAGGTTGTGTGAGACGATGGCTGATTGGCGGCCTATATCTTTCATGCCTGTTATTTACAAACTCATTGCTAAAATGATTGTCTTCAGGGTTCGCTTCTTTCTGCAAGCACGACTTCATCCTAGGCAGTATGGGTTTGTCCCCAGAAGGCAGATTACTGACAATATCTCCAATGCTTTGCTTGAGATTGAGTATGCCAAATATTCTAAACAAGATGTTCTCATTCTGCAAGTAGACATTGCGAAAGCATTTGATACTGTCCATTGGGATTTTCTCTCTCAGACTATGCATAAATTGGGATTTGGCCTCGGCTTGTCCATATCATCTACTGGCTCTATTCTCAGGCCACGGCGCAGTGCTTGCTTGGTGGTGGGTTGTCAAGAACCTGGACTATGACCCGCTCAGTGAGACAGGGTTGCCCTCTTAGTTCTTTACTATATGCCATTGCTAACCATCCGTTACTGTTGCATATGGACTATCTTGCAGATACAGGACAGCTTCATGGCTTGCAAATTCCAGGGGCACAGTCTTTTCTTGCATAGGCATATGCTGATGATTCATACTTTATGCCCAGGAATTCTCAAAGTGACCTTTCTCACTTGATGCATACACTGAATGACTTTGGCATAGCTGCTGGACTGCAAATCAATTTTCAGAAATCAAAACTTCTAGCTTTGAAAGAAGCTGATTGGCATGCACTTCTCTGGCCAGGCCACATTATCTCTTCCCACACTATTGTGAGGCATCTAGGCTACCCCATTGGCTGGAATATTACCCCGCAACAACAGCTCAAATGGGTGCTTCAAAAGATCAACAAGAAGCTGGAATACTGGCATTTGTCCACTTGGCCTCTACATGTTCGACTTCGGATAGTACAGTCCATCATTATGGCATATGTGCAATTTTATTTGCCTCTTCTTCCCTGGTCTTTCAAGCAAATCTCATAAAAAGGCTTTGCGACTACTACCTATGCAGTCTATTTGTTCACCCAAGACTCATGGGGGGCTGAATATTCTCAATCTCCAGGTTCATATGTTGGCAAGAAAGAGCACTATGATTGCTGATTTTTTTCAGCAAAAACAGCCATGGGCTATTATGTTAGCAGCTATGTGTGGAAACATGGCGTCCCATGCATATGGGCATTGGATTACAGATCACTGGGAAGTAGTCATGACCACATTTCAGGGGAAAATTCCTGGTTGCCCTGTTTCTACTGCTTTTATTCATGATTGGAAGAGAATTCTCTCATATGCAAAATGGACAGGTGCTTCTTCTCATCATGGTAATTATTTTCGCTTGGAAAGCATCCATTGGAGCAAGGTGTTTGAATTGCCTCTTGCTTTACAGGCACCTATTAAAGCATACTTGTATGCTTTCATTTCCACAAGCTTGCAGGACATTCTCCTTGGGTCTGCATCATAGGTCCATTTGGAGAATACTTTCAACTATGTTGCAGCCATTTGTTCCGGTTCCTCCACTGTTTGTACAGGACAGATTACTGGACTGGAATTTGACTTCCTTACCTCCTGCTACCCATACGCTCTCAATGCACAATCTGACCTCCTCGAAGGTCTACAGATTTCTTCTTCCACCGCCATGGATTGACAAGCATGCCAACACTCTTTGGAATTTGGATAGGCCTCTATCTTGGTGGCAATCACGACTCATGAAAATCTGGAAAGCCAAATTGCCATTGAAACAGAGGCTTTTCTTTTGGAGATGTATAGTGGGAGCTTTTTCCATTAGGGTGAAATTGGCAGCACACCGCATTGCTTCCCCTTCTTGCCCCCGTTGCTCTCATCACTGTGAGACAGTTCCTCACCTGTTATGGTCTTGCCCACACTCTCGCATATTGATCACTCATATTTCTCATTTGCTGCGGCTTCGGTTTCCCTCTATCAGATTTGGGAAACTCTTCTGGATGTTTGGATGCCTCTCATCTCTCCATTCCTCCTCTTCTTTCACTGGACTCGCTTTTGGGTACTATGGACCATTTGGACACAGAGACTACATTCTAGGATGGGTCAACAGTTTCCTCAGGCATATGTTTTCTTCAGGATGTCCCTCAAGCAATCCTTATATGACAGTTTTGCTGCAAGGGACTTGGATGCTACTAGCCTTGAAGTGTTCTCTACCTGTTTTTGAGTTTTTCCATTGGGCTCTCTTTTGGAGTCTAATGTCAGTGTGTGGGAGACTTCCCATCTTGTAAATTTATGAGAATATAAATACACTGGATTTTACCAAAAAAAAAAGTGTGTGTGTGTGTGTGTGATCTCTGTCTAGACGGCCACCTTTTGAGTTGTTCTTTACCTAGGTTCGCTATTGGGCACTCCAAACTCTCTAGAAAGCTAGAAACCATACAGTCTTTGGCGATCTAGTTTTCTCCTTTTGTTTTCTTCCGTCATTCCTTGCAGCAACAATCGCTTTTCGATTGTCTGCAAACTCACTGCATAGATCAGGATGTATATTTGAATTTTGTCTTACATGGACATTTTCGCTTGATGTACTATTTCAGCTTACCAGTTTTTTTCTGGATAACTCTCTTGTAATATAAAACACTCAAAGTTTTCACTAATTAAAAACAAAAGTGTGTGTGATCTCCACTTTGGAGACCGCCTCTTGTAACCTAAAAATACATGGATTTCACCAACAAAAAAAGATGGGAATTGCTTGTGTACTAAGAGTCTGCACTGGTCAAAGGTGTTTGATCGTCCCCTTGCTCCTTGTAGGAACCTAGACAATCTTATTTTATTTCATCCAAAGGGATTAGGTTGGTCGGTGATGTGCTTCATGCTGATGGTACTTTAATATCCTTTCCTTCCGCAGCTAGACAGCATGGACTAGGCATGCATTACCGACCCCTTTGGCACTATCTTTCTTTAATGCTTTATTACCAATACTCAAGTTGGAGCTTACTTATTGACTTACTGATTGGACTTTACATCGCCAAGTTTCTGCCACTCAACCCTTACGCCTCGCTGATATCTCCGAGGCCAGTTTATACAAGGTTTTGGTGCCTCCTCCTTGGATTTCACAGCGGGGAAAATAGCTTTGGTCTATGAATCGTAATGCCATATGTAAACGATTGCAGCAGCTTTGGTCCTGCAAACTCCCTCTTCACCAACAAGTTTTACTATGCGATTGATGCTTGGCGTTATTCCCTTTGGCCAGCTCTTGGCACGCAGACATATTGCTCTTGTTGTCTGCCATAGATGTCTCGCTCCAAGGGAATCTTTGCTCCATCTTTTCTGGTATTGTCTTGTGAATTTCTGTTTTCTCTCCAGTAGCGTCTCTGAGCCCGATTTCCTACTGCTTGCTTTGGCAATATTTTTTGGCTCTTCGGCATTCATCCTCAGAGGCCTGAGTTTGACCTTTTTTTCACATGGGTGCGATATAGGGGACTCTGGACTCTGTGGAAAGTCAGAAACCATAGTCTTTGGAGAGTCTTCTTGTCACCATTTGGTACTTCTCTCAAGAAATAAAGTATAATCTTTATTAGAGCTGACTTCGGTCAAAGAATGTTGGCTTTGGTTAACTAAGAAGAAGTTTTATTGTTTTACTTCTGCTTTGCATTGGCAAAAAAGAATTGTGGGAATTCCCACAAGGGACTAGTATTAGTCCAAGAACTAGGAATGCATGCATTTCGCCAACCTTTAATGGGTTGGAAGAGTGCTAAAAGGCTCAAAATGATGGAGCAATTGGCCACAAAGTAGGTCCCCCAAGGCATCAGAGGGATGACAAGCTGCTGCAATTAGGGTTTCCAGTATCCCCCAGTGCTCCAAAACTTGCTGCTAATTGTTTCAGGAGGCTAGGACCCTGCTGTGAATTTATCAAGAGGCCCAAAATCTGCGGCAATTTGACCCAAGGGTTCCAGATTTGACTGCAATCTGCTTATCAATCCTTTTAGTACCTGCGAAATTGTACCTGGAATGGTCTTTAAGTGCCTGGAGTTGATTTCAATTCTTCTTCCATGTTTCACTATTTCCGGATGTCGCTCAAGCAATCCCTTTATGATTGCCTCTTTGTTCGTCAGATAGATTACTTTGTATATTGTCTTACAAATCTTTTGATATTGTAATACAGGTCCTCTCTTTGGGGATTGCTTGACGGCGCGGTTAAAGGCTGTCCTTTTGTTTCCAAAACGTTCTTGGCTTGGAAGGATATTCTTTCTCATCTCAGCTGAGAAAGGCATCGTACATCAGTGCATGGTTCTACATACTCCTCAGCATAAGAAGAATAGGTGTCACTCATGGAGATGGTGAGATGCATGCTCAATGCCAAAGGAGGACTGCCACATAAGTTTCGGATGGAAGCGCTTATGTGCCCAGGTGATGACACCATATCAAGCATGGTCTGATAGAAAACCCGATGTGGGATATTTCCATACATGTGGATGTGTAGCTTATGCACATGTGCCCAAGGAATTAAGGGGGAAGCTTGATGATAAGGTAGAGACGTGCATATTTATCATACATCAGTGCATGGTTTGATATATCCTCAGCATAATGGAGTGGCTGAGCAGAAGAATAGGTCACTCATGGAGAGATGCATGTTTAAGGCCAAAGGACTGTCGCATAAGTTCTGGATGGAAGCGGTTATTTGCTCCAATCACATTTTGAATAGGTGTCCCACCAAAACACTTAAGGTGATGACATCATATCAAGCATGGTGTGACTGAAAACCCATGTGTATTGCCGCACATGTTAGTGACACTAGAGATGCTGAGGATGCTCACTGTTCTGAATCAGATTTGATCACTAAGCTACTTAAGATGGATGAACCTATTTGCTCTGATAATGCACGTGACAATTGCATTAGATGCAAGCTATGCAAGGAGAGAGAGACTCCATACCGAAAAACCACACTTCGGAGTTGGTGGACTAGCCTATGGGAAGAAAGGAATTGGTACTAAGAGGGTATCCAAGCTGAAATGCAAATCAGATAATTTTCTAGACAAGTATAAAGCCTGTCTTGTTGCAAAGGGCTATGCACAGAGGAAAGGCATAGATTATGATGAGACCTTTGCCCATTCTTGTATGACTACCATCAAGCATGTGGTTGCTATAGCTGCGATGGAATATCCATCAACTGCATTCTTGAAATAGCTCCCTTTAGTGTCACTTTGCTCCTACATACCTGCTTTTGGAGTATGACTACGATCAAGTGAGTGGTTGCTATAGCTGCAATTTATTGATGGAATATCCATCAACTGCATTCTTGAAACAGCACATTTGGAGTCCTTTAGTCACTTTGCTCCTATAGACCTGCTTTTGGAGTTCTATTTTCCATGTTCTTCTAGCCCTTCTAGCACGGACTCCCAATCAACATGTGGACACAGACTTTTGGAGCAAATCCCAGATGCCTAAGATGCCATTCAGCCTTGCAGTCAGTTCAGCACTATATTGGGGATGCAGAGAGCCCCAAAGGGTCTTACAAGGCATTGCACACTTGCTTGAAAAAATGATGGGAGGCACCTTTATTACAAACCTTCTATGAGTGAGCAAATTCACACAAGGCTTTCCTCCTAGCCAAGGGGACCCCCAGCTTATTAGTCTAGATGCAGTGCCACCCTCCTTGCAAAGACATCATGTTGGGAATTGTGTGATCAAGGGCTTGCTCTAGTAACAGTCATATGATCATGTGTGTGTGTGTGTGTGTGTGTGAAGCACACTTAGCGCTATTAGGTGCCTGGACCATGACACAGGTGATGATTAGTACAAGGTTCCCTCTTAAGGAGGTGCCATTGATTTAGGAGTTATCTCCTTTGATGTGGGAGAGGTGCCTATGATTTAGGCCACCCCCTCTCTTTTTCTATAAAATGAGAGGCTTCCTTCTCAAATCAATGGAATGCACTCTTTCATTCCCACTCCCTCTTCCCATGATGCACATCTACTCTCCCACTCCCCAACATGTGGTATCAGAGCCACCTTGAGTCTCTAAGCCCATTCTAGCTCCAAAATGCCACTTCATCATCTTCTTCTCCACCCTCCGCCTTCTTTCTCATTTTGCATCCTCTCTCCCCAAAATTTGTAGAGCTTAGTTCTCCTCATCTGTTGCCCCATTTGCCAAGCCCTCTGAGCTGAAGCATCCTTATCTTGGAGCGAATCTCTCACCTGGTGGAATTAACGAATGCTTGCCTCTGCCATGCGTGCCGACAAGATAACCGCCCGGTGACTTTAACTAAACTGTGCCTCCACAAAAAGAATTTGGACCTGCCCTTCAAGCACAAGTTAGGTAATGCTGCGAGCTTGCTTCTGATGAAATCTGAGCTCAAATGCTTGCTTGAGTGAGCAGAAATCACAGAAAGACCAGTCGAAAATGACGCACTTCTCCCAGACGAAATAGGGCACAATTTTGTCAATGCTTTCTGCTGGATTTCCTCTGGTATACAAGCTTTAATTTTGCACAGAAAGCCCCTTCAATCTTTTTTCCAATTGTGTGAATTCTGCCCTCCAAGTTGATCTAGTACCCTAGTACCCTACAAGTCATTTTGGCAATTCTTTCACATTTGATGATAGAATTCAGTTCATGTGAGTGTTGAGGATGATCTTCTATCAGTAACACTTTCAGTTAGAAATGCTTTATTAGAATGCCTAGCTCTTATTCCTCTTCCAATGCTTCATATGTGAAAGCAAAGAAGAAGAAACAAGCACCTAGATATGTCAATAGGAAGGTGACAAAACTTGTGAAGGAAAAATCACATAAAACATACTATTATTTTGATGCAAAATGATTAGGATTTTCTGATTTTATGGCTTGCAATATGCACTTGTACGGTTGAGACTCGTAGCCATTTGTAAGGGAGCAGACACTGCCTAAACATATGGGTAAGACCCTCTCATGGCCACCTTTAAGATAGACAAATTCAATGGCCAAGGCTTCCATACGTGGCAAATGAAAATCAAATTTGTGCTTATGAAAGAGAATTTGTGGGATTTGGTCAAGCCAGGGAATCAATCATCACAAGAAGGTGAATCCACCACAACCAAAGGTAAAGGGAAGGCCAGTGACCCTACTTCAACTACTCCAGTAGATGCTAAAAGGCTAGAGAAAGCTTATGCAATTATTGCATTAGGTTTGGGAGATAATTATTTCCATTATATTTCAGATTTTTTAGGCTTGGCTAAGTTAGATGTGTTATTTAGTGCTAACTCCCATACTTCTAAGTTGAATTTGAAAATTGAGTTCTTTAAACTTAAGATGGATGGGGACACAGTTGCAGCTCATGTTAACACTATGAGGAGTCTTATGACACAATTCGTTTCAATCAACTATTTCGCACTATAGAGGTCATGCAATCCTTACACTAAAGTCAAAAGATATGCAGATCAAGCTTCTTCGACAATCTTACAAGCTGAAGGGCACGAAAGTATGGATAGCAAAGGAGCTTACACAAACTCAACTTAAGATTAAGACAACTGAATTAGCTAAAGCCAGGGCTGCCAGAAAGGATGGAAAATTGGCAGTTTACCGTGAAGGGATAGCACCTAATCAAAGAGTTTAAATCAAAACCAAAAGACTCTCAGTCTTAAACTGATGTATGGCTATTTACTCTTCCAGAATATCATGTAGGTACTCTAAATAATTGGGGTTGCTTTTTGCACTCCTTGGGAGCTGCCATTTGCCCTCCCTAAAGCAAATATACTAGAGGGTTTCTTGCTGTCCCATAGACCTTTTGATCTCTAGTGGACGTTAATAGACTTTCTTTCTTTCTTTCTTTCTCCAGTCACTGAAGATGATGCAATGGATGTGCTCTTGAAGAGTATGCCTCATGATTTTGACTATGTTGTGCTACTTTGAAGAATCTTCCCCCAACCAACACTAGAGGACATCATCAATGCTCTACAAGAAGAAGAGAGAAAGAAGACTTCAAGGAAGGTTGAAGACCAAACTCAAGCACTTACAGTAAAGTTTTCAAAAAGCAAGTACAAAGCATGCAAGCATTGTGGGAAGACCAATCATCTAGAAAAAGATTGCTATAAGACCAATCCTTGCACTTATTGTGGCAAAAACAATCACTTTAAAAAGTTTCGCGATGAAAAGAAGAAAGGCATGGCGAATCTGGTTGAAGAAAGAACTCCATCGTGAAAATGAAGCAACAAACTTTGTGGTAGAAGAAAATAAAGATTTCAACTTTAAAGGTTCAATATCTTTGAACTTTTATCATCACTTGATTAGTAAATTTTGAGGTTCTCTGCCTGGAATAGTACTCCAAAAAGAATGTTATGTGTTTTTGTCCTTAGTCTTTGTAAATCACCTTTGGTCACCATATGATGGAGGCCATGTGATATGTGTTTGTCTTTGGCTCCATGGTACTTCTTGCAGATGTGAGAAACTAGGTCCACACAAAGGCCTAAGATTAATCCTTGTACATGCAAGAGAGAGAACCATTTGGGGGGGGGGTCTATCCCATTTTGTAAACCTTGACCCTTGGGCACCTTTGCTAGCAGGAGATCCTAGCGATAGATTTAACCTTGACCACCATGAGATGGCCTATGAAACTATATGACTAGATGTATCCTTGACATAGCATGAGACAAACCCTTGAGGGGGGGTATTACATGATACGCACGACCAAATTCTACATCTAAATTCAAAATGGTTCATCTCACCACACAATGAAAATTTACTGATACAGTATGCACAGTTTTGAATCTTAGTTTTCTTTTGTCGTACTCTAACAAACACACTCCAACTCATCTCCCAAGCTTTCAATAAGCAGCCGGCTTCTTCTAGTTGACCAGCTAGGTACCAAAGAGAGACTTAAACTCGATAATTTTTTATGGCAATGCATTGGTGAGAATTGAAGGGAACCAAATTTCATTTTGTGACAATCAAATGATGCATGATAACATTTTGAAACACAAAAAAGAGTAAAACAACACAAAATCTTTAAGAGAGAGATGCATGATAACATTTCAAAACACAAAATCGTTAAGAGAGACATGTGATTACTTTGTTTTTGTTTCCATAACTCTTTTTCTCATGGCAAGGCACTTCAACTACAACAACTCCTCCCAAAAGGAGTAATAAATGTAGGAGATGGAGTAATAAATGTAAATAGTAGAGGGAATAAACATCCATCAAAGATTTAAATGTGTCCTCCAAATAGTTCTACCAAACATCATCTCCGTATAAGGTCTAATCTGTGAAAGCTCCGCATTGTCCCACAGGTCTTCCTTTCTTCAAAAGATGCAATATATGAGCAATTACATGGGCTCAACTATGAAACCAAGTCCATCTGACAGGATGGCTAGTCTGCATGTCAGGGTTAGGCTGAGCGTAATCCTGAAGGGTGAGGTGAGAAAGGGGGAGAGACAGGGCTGCTAGGCAACAAAGGGAAGGCCTTGAGGCTCAAAGGGATGTTGGGTTGGTCACCCTCTATTCGCCTTTGTATTGGCTTCTGACCTCACCTCTCAACCTCACAAGTGCTGGCTAAAGGTGGCAAGAGGGGGCTGGTTGTTTGGGGGAGTGGGCTTGAGGAAAGGCAGAGAGCTCATAAGAGTCTCCCCATCTTGCCACTACGAGTCTCCTACTTGTGCCCCAGCTTGCTGCTCTTGCTTGCTCAATTTTTTGTCTCCTCTTTTAGGTGTGACTTAACCAATCTTCTACATATCCTTCAGTGTGGTTTTTTTCACTGTTCTACTCTTTTTATGTTGCACACTCTCATACAGTCCCTCACCCACCTCTCAAAAATTAAGGCCGGCAAAGGTGAAGAAAGAAGAGACAAATGCAATTCTTCCTTCCTAACCTTGGGTATTATAGGGAAGAAAGGGAAAATGGTGGAAAGAAGCAGAAGAGATGGCAGGGGCAGGCGATCTACTAATAGACTCAATAGGGACCCCACAATAATTTATTTTTTGTCAGCTAAAAATTGCAAATCAGACTTCACTAACTCAAGAGGAAAATAAATACAACGAAGGTTATGATTACTGTACAAAATACATACCCGACTCAGAAGCTGCACATGCAGCAACTTTCCTGAGGCAAATCTCAAGAGCAGATAGAGAAATATCACTACGAGGGATTTTTCGTCGACGGTCGTAACTTTGAACAACAGCCAATCCGACACACAATTTAACTTGGCCTTGTAATGCTGTTGGGCAATTTTGCTTGGCATCAGTTGCTGTTTCCACATCAGCACATACAAAAGGTGTGTCAGAAATATACATCACCCTAGCTTTGAGTCACTACAGCATATAATTCAACATTTTGGCAGACATCCAACTTCCTGTCAGTCAACAATCCAATATTAAATATTCAAGAGAACCATCCTACATCCACTTACTTATTCGCTAGCACAGCCTTATTTGTATTTGAAAAGTGAAAAACATATCCTCCAGAGGATTTCATGCCTTAACCTTTTCTTAGCTCAAGACAAAAATGCTTGATTTATGTAATTTTATTGCTTCGGAATTGGAGAGCTTCTTACTTTCCGATGTCTGAGATGCTTTGCTGGCAATGATAAACAAAAAAAAGGCCTGTACAAGTAAAGACAAGCCCCCCTATGTTGGAAAGTATTACGCAAACAAAGGCAACAATCATCGATATCAAGTGCTTCATTGCAAAACAGGTGCCACATCAGTTCAGATAGACCGTTAGTTCATAATGACAAACTAAAGAATTACATAAGACAAATACATACAGAACCCATTTGACATACGACAAATTTTTTTCATTGGACATTTCCACCATGGGAAAGGGAGAGGTTGTCCATGTAAAAAAAGACTAGTAAATTGGAAGGCTATTATTTATGGAGGCTCATGACAAACTCTTTGGCACCTACGACATTGTTCAAAAAGAACTACAAGCCAAGGGACCTTTAGAATTGTTTCCACTAAAAGAGGGGGGACGCGGGGGCGGGCACTAATTTTGTCCCTAAGCAAAGAAGAGAAAAGAAAATAAAAAACGTTTGTAAAATATCTCTTTGCACAAGAAGGCCACTTCTTGAGTATGTTTGAACACTTGTATGGTTGAGGATGTCCATGCAGCATAGGGATGTGGACACATCCGTATACAGATGTCACTTTTACACTACATGAAAAATGCACGCGTAAATTTACCACTAGCCAATGACATGACAGCTGATGATAACCTTTTGAAAGTCAATTGCATTACAGATTCCCAAACATAACCTTAAACAATTGCCAGCGCAGAACTAATCAGCATGGAAGAATTCAAGAAAAAAAGAAAAACATGTCGAAAGCAAAACATGGTAATTACCACTACCTGGGATAAGGTGGAGGTCCCCGACATGTAAATCCCCTGCTTCATGGGCTGCTGTATATGCTTCTTGAATATTTGTGGAGACTTGGTCCAGTGCACGGAACATTCCTCCACTTCCCCACATTCCTGAATCATCAACAGTGCTGCATGTAGAAAGCACAAACTCAGAATATTTGCAACGAGGAGCATCCTGATATAATATTCCACAAACAGAATTTCAAAATCATTTCTTTAGGTACCCAACTGTGGCAGTTGGCCAAGTGAAAGTCTGGGAGCCAAAGCAAGGATATAGGTGTGATCACAAAAAAGAAGATATTGGGCTAAGGTGGTGGCCTATATATGTAAAAGGATTTGCAGAAATTCAGTTTTGATTCTCTGGAACACAGTCTTTAATTGTGCAATTCTCTCAGACAAATGTCTTACATGCAGTCTCTATGACCTTCTGCCCTCCCTTTCTTATAACAACTTGTGTGTTGGAGAAATCATAGTCAAAGAGTGTGTTCTAGTGTGTACTAGAAACTAGTTTTATGAGTCTTTGTGTGAGAGTGTGCCATGTGGCATCTTGAGAGTTATCCCATATGCATATGGTACTTGAGTGTGTGTGTCCACTCTATATGAGTGTTTTACTTTCACTTGTAACATCAATCAACTCAGTGGAGCTTTTGGTCATGTAAGTGATTTCATTTTGGTTCTTGCCTTTCCTTTCCTTTCATTTCATTTCCAGTTCAAGTTATGCTTCCTGCCTTCTAGCTCCATTGTCTCCTTTCCTCCTCCTTCCAGTTCCTTCATGTGGTATCAGAGCCATGTCCCCTTTCTAGCTTGCCCTTCCTTGGGCACACCTTAGGAGTGAGGTAGCCCGGAAATGGAAGCTACCTTCTCCCAAAGGGCAGCCCTTCCCTCTAGCTCTAGCCTCATCATGGAGATTGAGATGCTGACTTGGAGGAGCTGCCCATCATGGACTTGCTGCTAGCTGAATTGGAGGAGCTGCTCATCGTCAACTTTCTACTACCTCCTGCCCGCTGTCTTCCTGCGCTGCCTCCAGCTGCCCGTGCTGCCTCTTGCTCCCAGATGCCTGTGCTGCCCCCGCGCCCCTCTTTTCCTGCTCACTACCTCCTGCCCGCTGCCTTCCTGCGCTGCCTCCAGCTGCCCACGCTGCCTCTCTTCCTGCCCACTATCTCCTACTCGCTGCCTTCCCACCCACTGCCTTTCTGTTCGCACCTACCCGTTGCTGCTGCTGCTGCAAATTCGTCATCTTGCAGCCTCCTGTCCACGACCTGGGCTCCAATGTTCCAGCCATCTGTGAAGCTGTCCTGCACCTCATGATCTGCTACAGCATTCGGAGCTATCCTGTTGCAGTTCGAGGCATATGATTGCTGGTGATTCATTTCAGTTTGCTGCCCATCTTCACAAAGTCATTTTCCATTATGACTTCCTTATCTTCCAATTCGGTGCTCATGGAGAAGTTCAAAGGGGAAGGATTCCCAAAGCAACTGTTGCTTATGCGAGAAGGAGTTTGGGACGTGATTGAAGATGATGAACTCAATGCGTCATCCTCCGATCTCGAGGTATGGAAGCAGCATAATGCTAAAGCCATTGCTCTTATTGGTCTTTGCCTAGCAGAAACATTGATCCACCACGTTGACTTCAAGACAACCACCAAGAAAATTTCCAATTCAAGTTATGCTTCCTTCCTTCTAGCTCCGTTGTCTCCTTTCCTCCTCCTCCTAGTTCCTTCACTGTGGGCAGCCCATTGGCTGCCTCCTCCGTTAGGCCCTATTTTTGATGCAGGGGTTCAACACATTGCACCTTTGCCTGGCCCTATTCCGCGCAAGCCAAGGGGCATCCAAGCTACCTCGGGGTAGTGTGTGGATGCCAGGGGGTTTCTTGTTGACGCCCCAACTCCCTTGGCTTCTTTCCCCTCTTTCTTTCCTTGTCTTCTCCTCTTTCTAGACACCTCCCTAGTATTTGTAAGTTTAATTTGAATGTTTAGTATGATCAAAGGACTCTAATGGCAACATCTTTGTCATGACAAGAGAAATCACTATTTTGTGATTAGTAGACAAAAGCAACATTTTTACATTAATTTAATGGTGCCACATGTATTTGTATTTATGATGGACACCGACTGCATTGTCATGGTGGTGGATCATCTGAGTGGATAGGGCCCATTGGCTAAAGCCACTGCTTCAGACGGCACCATTTTTAGATATGTAGTACTCATTTTATTGATGTGCACCCACCTGTCCAGGTCCTAGGGACAATAGGAAAGGGAAGGGTGCATTAGATTCATTGTTTTGACATCGACAAGACTTCCTATGTGTAATTTGGCCCTCACATTTTTATAGTGACATTTTGTACATTAATTTGTATGTTAACCTCACTATCAATATATGAGTGTTTAGATCTCAATTTTAGTGTAAATACTCTTATATTTTTTATCTTTCAAATGACCAAACTTGTGGTCAAAAATTATTTTGGGACCCTTGGAAATGACGTTCTGTAAAAATGTCGGTATGGAAAATTGTACCCAGAAGTCGGTGCAAGCATCGGTAAAAGCGTCAATGAAAAGGTTGGTAGTAGTCAATATGTATGTCGGTATATGGGTTGGTATATACCAACCTCTATACCTACATACATACCGACTAGAGTGCATTGAATGGTAGATGCATGGGTCATAGTCTAAGGGTAGGTGGGAAGATGGCACTTGACTGATCTCAAGGGACATTGATGAAGGGGTATCACCCTTCATTGAATCTCACATAGCATTCTCTACCACTTTGCATTCATCTGCCATCCCTCTCCCACCTTGTATATAGGTCGAAAACAAGAGACGTGGGATTTTGTGTGAAATGAGGGAGGGGGCTGGCTTCTTTTATAGGTCCAGCCCACCATCTACCCAAGATGGCACACTATTATGCAAAATCCAGCAAAATACTTGGGGCACATTGTGAGCAAACATGGGATTGGAGTAGACCCCACCAAGGTGAAATACGTGAGGGAATGACCACGGCCACTAAATCCCACCTGATTGAGAGGTTTTTTGGGTCTTGCTTCCTTCCACAAGCAATTCATTTGAAAATTTGCCAAGAAGGCAACTCCTCTTACGGACCTCTTGAAGAAGGATGCCTTTTTGTGGTCAAAAGAGGCGCAGCTCAGTTTTGAAGACCTGAAATTTGCCTTGACTCATGCACCTGTGTTGGTATGCCACGACTTCTCATGGCCATTCATTGTGGAGGTAGATGCTAGTGGCAAAGGCTTAGGGGCTGTTTAACGAGACAAGAGCATGGCGTAATAGCTTCGAAAGCAAAAAAATTGAGGCCAAAGGGCTCAACTACCATGTCTATGATCAGGAAATGTTGGCCATTTTACATGCCTTTAAAAAGTGGCACGAGCAAAATCAAAGTCAAAATTGACCATAGGACACTCAGATTTTTCCTCATGCAACCTCACTTGTTTGCCAAACAAAAGAGACGGTTGGCTATAGTGCCATCCTATGATTTTGAAAGTACAAGAGGGGAAAGAAAATGTGGTTGCAGATGCTTGCATGTTGTCTACAGTCTCTACCATTTACCATGATTTTTTACATGAAGAGTACATGCAGAATTCAAAGTCAGCAGCCGTATTTTCAAAATTGCAAGAGCCCTCATGCCAGGATTATCCTGACTCAAAGTTGTATAACAGGCTGTTGTTGTGATTCCAAAACAAAATGTACTTGGTTCCAAACTCACAATATAGACAACTAGTGTTGAGGGAAATGCATTCTCCTATGGCAGCACATGAAGGTGTCACAAAAACCTAGGCGTAAGGAAAAGTTTATTCTAGGAACGTCTATGGAGAGATGCAGTCAAACATGTTGTTGAACGTTTGTCAGTGGACAGCAAATTGCCAGCTGGTTTGTTGCAGCCATTACCCATTCCATAGGGCAAACGGACACACATAGTGATGGATTTCATCATCAGGTTGCCTTGTGCAGACCGGGGATGGGACAGCATCTATGTTATGCTGGATATGCTGACAAAACAAGCCTATTTCATACCCAGTAGCTGTGAGAGAATGGAGAGTGAGAGAGAGCAAGAGAGAGTGAGAGCTAGAAGCTTGGAAGCTGAAAGCTGAGTTGCAATAGCAGAGTGTGAAGAGTACTACACAATGAATGAGAGATAAGGTTTTGTCCTAGTGACAAAACCTTAGTAGTCACTAACCATAGTTAGTAAACTAACTGCGGTTAGGGGGAAAAACCTCTTAAAGAGGGAAAAGTGCCCCTAACTAGCTTATTATATTACATTGGTCACTGCTGAATTATATCTATAATTCTAACACCCCTGCAGTGCCAATGTCATGTACAAGGCTGATTAATCACCAAATGGACATAAGTTCAGGGCACTGCGAAATGCCTCAAACTTTTCACGTGGTAGTGCTTTGGTAAAAATATCTGCAACGTTGTCATGTGTGGACACAAAGATCATACTGATCTCTCCTGCATGCAACTTCTCTCTGACGTAGTGATAGTGAACCTCAATGTGTTTCGTGCGAGCATGAAACACTGGATTCTTTGCCACTGCAATGGCACTCTGACTATCAGTGAGAATTGGAGAAGGACCCTCCAAAGACAGATGAAGATCAACAAATAGACGTCGCAGCCAGACACATTCAACTGTTGCCGTGAAAGCTGCCCTGTACTCAGCTTCACATGATGAGGTAGCCACTGTGATTGTTTCTTGCTCAGCCTGGAAATGCAAGATTTACCCAAAAAGAAACAATTGCCACTAGTGGACTGCCTAGTGTCATAATCACCAGCCCAATCTGAATCACTGTAGGCATGCATCTGCAAGTCACCCCCCCTGGGAAATAGTAAGCCAAAAGACTTGATGCCCTGCCAATAACAGAAGATGCGCTTAACTGCCTGCCAATGCATAGTTTTTGGGTTGTGCATGTACCTGCTCACCTGAGATACTGCAAATTGAATATCAGGTCTAGTGTTGCAGAGATATATGAGGCATCCAACAGCCAGACTGTAAAGTGTGGCATCAACTAATTCTCCTGCATCATGCATTGTGAGTTTCAGCCCCGGCTCCATGGGAGTGGCTATGGGCTTACACTCATGCATGTTAAATCTGTCCAAGAGTTTCTGAACATACTTGGACTGAGACATAACCGTGCCACGTCTCTCATGAGAGAACTAGATCCCCAAATAAAAGTGAAGCAGTCCCAAATCTGACATGTCAAAGTTGGTCTGCAAATCAGCTTTGAAATCTGCAATTTTGTTTTCATTGGACCCTGTGAGCAGTAAGTCATCGACATAAAGAAGGATGACTAAAATTTCCCCCCCATCCATCTTGATATAGAGGGTGCTCTCAGTAGGACTATTGTGCAGCCCCTTGCTGATCAAAAAGGCATGGATCTTGGCATACCATGCACGAGGGGCCTGTTTCAGCCCATATAAAGCTTTGTTGAGCTTGCATACTTGAAGTGCCAATGGCATGTTTACAACATCTGTCAATGAAGCCATCTGGCTTCTATTTGACTTTGAAAACCCATCGTGTGCCAATGGCATGTTTAACCGGTGGCAAGTCTACGACATCCCAAGTCTGATTTTTTGCAATGGACTGCAACTCATCGTGCATGGCATTCATCCAATGCACATTATCCTTTGCCTCTTCGAATGTGGCAGGTTCCTCCTCATCAAGAAGAGTTGCTGATTCCACTGAATGAGCACCTTCCATGTGCCTTGCTGCACTGCGAGTCCTGCCAGATAACAGAGCATCAATTTTACTCTCCCTGAGAGTCTGTAACAGCCAGTTTGGGACTGTTTTTGCTGCATGAATGTCTGCAATTTCTTGCTGCACCACCTGTTCCACTGCCTATGGAGGAGGCAAGACATCCTGTGGCGGAACTGAAGCATCTAGAGGTTGCTGTAAATTCTGATTTGCATCAGAAAAATCAGCAGGGGAACCCAAGGCAATGGGTGGCAACCCCTCAAAGACATCCTTTGAAGACAAAGGCATTTGAAATTCAGCCTGAGTGTGAGCTGAATTTTCAGAAAATATCACATCTCTACTTACGATGATCTTGCGTGTAGCAGGATTGTAGAGACTGTACCCCTTGCTTTCTGCACTGTATCCAACAAATATGCATTTGATGGCTTTATCAGACAATTTGTGCCTAAATTCAACTGGCACATGAGCATAAGCAAGGCATCCAAAGACTCGGAAGTGATCCACTGAAGGCTTCCTCTCATTCCAGACCTCATAAGGAGTTTTTGTTTTTAAAGCCTTAGTGGGAGCCCGATTCAAAATGTAATTGGCACACATCAAACCCTCTAGCCAGAATTTGTGAGGCATGTGTTTGCTTTTCAGCATACATCTGTCCATCTCCATGAGAGTTCTATTTTTCCTCTCAGCTTTGCCATTTTGCTGAGGGGTCAGCCTGACTGTGAGCTGATGCACAATACCCTTGCCTTTTAAAAAAGCATCAAATTCTGCAGACAAGTATTCCCCACCTCTATCTGTGCGCAATGTCTGTATCTTGAGGCCGGTTTCAACCATGGCTGAAAAGTTTTTAAACACCGTGAACACTTCAGATTTCTGTTTCAGCCCATAAACCCAAGTAAAATTGGAGTAATCATCAATAAATGTAACGAAGTAGAGATGACCACCCAACGATGGAGTCCTCATGGGACCACAGACATCACTGTGTATAAGCTGTAATTTGCGGACAGCTTTAACTGAACCATCCTTTTTGAAGGGGAATCTATGCATTTTGCCTAAAATGCACCCTTCACAGGCATGTGGAGGAGGTATCTCAAGAGGTGGCAATGCATCAACCATGGAATACTTCTGAAGTATCATCAAGCTGTTGTAATGCATGTGGCCATATCGGGCATGCCATAATTCTGCATTCTGCATGGCAGCTGTAGGGGTAGAAGCTGCAAGAGCATGGGCTGCTCTTTTCTCAAAAATCTGAAAAAGCCCACGCAACAGAGTACCAGATAACCTTAAGGCATAGTCATCTTCCCTGTCTCGGACAGCACATTTGTCATCCTCAAAGATGACCTGAAATCCACCTCTGTTAAGAGTGGACACTGAAAGAAGATTTTTGGTTATGCCAGGCACATAGAAGACATCTGAAAGTCTGAAAATTGAGCCATCAATGGCAGTGAGCTCAATATCTCCTGTGCCACGTACTGAATATGATGAGTTGTTGGCACAAGTAACTTTCTTACCAACGGGAGGTGGATGCAAGGAAGTAAAAAGACACTTCCTAGAAGTGATGTGCTTGGATGCACCGCTGTCAAAATACCAAGTGTTCAATGTTTCATTGACACTGAAAGCAGATGCATCCGTAGAAGAGTCATAACTGCAAGTCAAAAATGCATATGTATCATCACTGCAAGTGGCTGTACTATCCCGAGCATCTGAAACAGCCAACCTAGAATCTGAAATGCAAGATAAAAAGGCATAATCCTGTCCAACAAAGTTGGCTGCAGCATCCCCACTGTTAGATGCATGAGGAGCTGAATCTGAAACAGCCATACCTGAGCTGTTTTTCTTTTCTTTTTCAAGCCTTTTCCTGCATTCTGCTATGTGATGACCTGGCTTTTTGCAGTAGTGACAAAAACCCTTCTTCTTGGGCTTACTTGCATCATTTTTAGCCTTTTGTGAAGGCTGTCCTGACCCACTGGAAGACTGATTTACTGATGTCTTTGCCTGTCCCTTTGTTTTTTATTTAAACTTTGAGAGCATGGCTTGTTCACCTGCACGTGAAGCCAAATTTTTCCTAGTCTACTCTTCCTAAAGCAGAAGTCCTATCAACTCATGAAAAGTGAGAGGATTTGCACCCCCCCTCAATGATAAGTTCAGCGAGGTATGAAAGCTGAGATAAGACTCAGGAAGAGAATTCAGAGTGGTTGTAATCATCTCTGAATCAGGAATAATTTCATCTATATTTAACAATTGCTCTCTGAGATCCTGTAGCTTTGTGAGGTGGACTGACATGGAGTCACCCTCTTCCATATGTGTATTACTCAACTCTCTTTTCAAGAAAGATACCCTTGCATCATTCCGAGCTGCATACATGCTTTCCAAAATATCCCACGCTGCCCTGGAGGTCTTACACGACCGGATATGCGGAATGATAAATCTTTTCACTGAAAGAGAGATGCATGACAAAGCTAAGGCATCCCGTGAATCCCATCTCTTCTGCTCTGGAGTAGTGACTGTAGCTGCACCAACAACTTGTCCTGTAGCTGCACCCTGTGCACGACCTCTTCCACCTCCTTGCTGGGGAGGGGTAGCAGGTGCAATATCTGCTGGTCGGATCTCATCCCCATTGACATAATCCCATAAATTGGAAGAAATCAGAATATTGCGTACCATGAAACTCCAGAGGGTGGTACCATCCAACTTGTCTTCCTGTGAAAGACCACCGAACTCGAAGTCATTCTGATTTTGATGGGCCATATTTGAGAAAGAGATTGAAGTAGATACAAAACTGAATTCCCTTACTGGGAATGAAATGCACAACTCCCAAAAAACACAGCCAAGCACGGGCTGTAAATGCAACTTAGAATTCTGTACTTGCACTGTCAGAAATCTGTCCAAGCATCAAAAAAACTCTCCAGAATCTGCCAAAAGTGCTGCAAAACACTCTAAGAAAGGCAGTATGAACTCAAAACTCCGGAAATTGCTCTTCCAACACAAAAGCCCCAAAATAGGCTTGAAATTGCAACCGGAAAGGGGCAAATTGATCAAAAGCCCCAAATGTTGCAAGAATTGCGCTCTTTCTGCAAAAGCCCCAAATTTTACTGCAAAATTGCAGTGTAATCACAAAATCCCCAAATTTCTTCAAGAAATTGTACTGCAGAACTAAAAGCCCCAAATTTCGAGCTTGAAATTGCAACCTGAAAGGGGCACAAGTACTGAAAGCCCCAAATTTTGCAACTTCAGCAGAAAGCCCCAAATTTCAGACCAAATCTATAATTTTTGCTCCAAGTGTAGCTCTGAAACTACACAATGATTGCAATGTCTGCAACAAATAAAATGCCCCAAATTCTTCCAGAAAACTGAGCCAAACAATGGCTATCTGCAAACAAAGCCTGCCCAAAAAACTAACTGCTCGAGTACCTGCCGAAGTAAAACTCTGCATAGAAGGCCTGCAACAGAAGTGTACGGACAGTGAGCTGACAGTACGGAACTGTCAATGTACGGAACTCGTACGTTGTACGAATGACCGTACGAATGTATGGAATATGGACGATTGGAGCTGTACAGAGTACGAACAGCGAGCACATCTGTACGACGCTGTACGGAGTACTGATGGCGATGTACGGCGAGCATATCTGTACGGCGCAGATCTGTATGGCACTGTACGGCACGCACGTACAGTACGGTGCTGATTTCGACTTTGCAGGTACGGAACGTACGGATGGAGTTGGAGCAATACGGCGGAACAGTACGGCAGGTACAGATGTGCAGAAACCACGTGCTGGTTCCGTACAGTCATACACACTGTACAGACGATATGTGTTGCAGCGAAGCTAAGTTGCAGCTGGAGCTCAACGGAGAATGCGTAGGGAGCTGGATCTAATGCTCTGATACCAAATGTGAGAGAATGGAGAGTGAGAGAGAGCAAGAGAGAGTGAGAGCTGGAAGCTTGGAAGCTGAAAGCTGAGTTGCAATAGGAGAGTGTGAAGAGTACTACACAACGAATGAGAGATAAGGTTTTGTCCTAGTGACAAAACCTTAGTAGTCACTAACCATAGTTAGTGAACTAACTGCGGTTAGGGGGAAAAACCTCTTAAAGAGGGAAAAGTGCCCCTAACTAGCTTATTATATTACATTGGTCACTGCTGAATTATATCTATAATTCTAATAGTAGCACCTGATATTCAGCTTCACAGGTGCTTGGCAGTTCATTGATCAGGCGTTTAAGCATCATGGATTCCCACAAGAAATTGTCAGTGATAGAGATGCGAAATTTATGGGTCACTTCTGGCAGGAATTATTTACAACAGTGGATACTTTACTCACTCTTAGCACTGCATAGCATCTTGAGACCGATGGTCAGTCCAAAAGGGTAAGTAGAGGAATACCTGAGGCATTTTTGTCATGATACCAAGAGGTCGTGGCCATCCAAGTCTCAACGAGAAAGAAGAAGGGTAAGTGGCTTGCACTTGCTGAATTTTGCTACAACAGCACTAAGCATCTCTCTATTGGCAAGAGCCCACTTGAGGCAATGTATGGGTGCAAAGTGGGAATGCCTTCCTCAATTGCAGACATGGATGTGAAAAATCAGCAAGCACGAAAGGATGGAAGCTCTTCTACAATTGGCTAAAAAGAATATGCAAGACGCCCAGACCTAGCAAAACAAACATGAGGATGCATGTAGGAGATACCTGGTTTTCAAGGAAAGGGGACTATGTGCATTTATGTCTCCACAAAAATCATTATACGTCATTGAGGGGTAATACCAGCACAAAGCTTGCTCATTGGTATTACGGCCCTTACAAGACTTTGGAGGTAGCATATCAATTGAAGCTACCGAGCACCTCCAAGATCAACAATGTATTTCATGTGACTTTGCTGAAACCACATGTAGGCCAGCATGTGCACATACTTCCAAGATCATAAGGTATTATGGCCCTTACAAAATCATCCGCAAGGTTGGGGAGGTAGCATATCAATTGGAGCTACCGAGCACCTCCAAGATCCACAATGTATTTCTCGTGTCTTAGCTGAAACCACATGTAGGCCAGCATGCACACATACTTACAGAGCTGCCACCAATGGATGAGAAGGGTTATATCCTTTATGCCCCGAGCACATTGTGGGTTTCAAAGATAGAGTACTCTGCAACAAGGTATGCATTGAGTACCTCACCAGATGGAAAGGACTTCCAGTGGATGAACAATCATGACAGCCAGAGAGCATTGTCCAAGAGTTCCCCTATCTTTTATCAGGCTGGCAGCATCACTTTCCTGTCTCAACACGTTTGTGTTACAGCAAGAACATGTAAAATTGAGGGTAAAATTCTATGGGAAGGGATGGCTATGATGAAGGGGGAAAAGGGGCTACTTTGTAGTAGAGTTGGCGAAAAATATAAGTCCCCATCCACCACTCATTGTACTACTTATTTATGTGACATATAATCCTATCTATTCTCCCTCCTCCTTCCTCCTACTTGCTTACTCTCTTTCTCTCTCTCTCTCTCTCTCTCTCTATATATATATATATATATATATATATCACTCTACCCAAAAGATTGTAGGATGGAGAGAAGTCCGTGTGGTTTTATGCATTTCAACCCCAACATTCATGCCTCAAGTCACTAAACCACTCCATTATGTATGCCTCAAATCACTCCAACAACTCACATCTACACGTGGGTTGAGATGGTAAAAAGACCAATGTTATTTGCAATGTGTGTGAGATGAAGTGGCATGAATAATATAGGATAGGATGGATATGGATCCATGTTTGAGGTGGCAAGTTATCTTTTGTGTCAGCCCTTCCATGTGGATGGTCCTATGTGTGCATTGAATGGATTGGTTGTGCATGCCTATCGATTGTTTCTTCGAAAGAACCTATATCACCTTGAAATGAATCAAGGATTGAAAGTGGGCGAACATATTGGTAAACTGTAGGCCATCTTCTGGTGATTCTAGTGATGCCCTATAGGCCATGGTATGTGCCTTGTAGGCATACGTGTAGGCACTTGAAGTGTTAGTGCCTTTTAGGCCACATAGGACACTTAGTCCTATGTGACACCTAGGACACTTAGTCCTAGGTCTAGGTACAAGTACTTTGTACTTGTATGTTTTTGATTATCTAAAATTTGACGTGACGGCTTTTCTACTACAACTTTTTGCTACCTGCACTCTCTCTTTTTTCTATCCGATCCTACAGTGGTATAAGAGCAGGTATTGCTCTTGTCTTCCAGCTCTCCTCAGCCCCCCGAGTCCTCTATTGCTCATTGGGAGTCTGTTGCTCTGCTGGTCGACACATCTCCAGCCTGTTCGAGGATCTTCAACTACTATCTAAGGCTTCCAAAGCCATTTTTGTCGCCATAATCTACCTTATTGCTGCTTTCCAGCAGAGGCGACTACTTCTAGGCCCTGCTGCAATTTTTTCGAGGTCTCCTTCAGCACACGTGGCCATCAGTCGCCATTTTATTGTGCTGCAGATCCAGGCGTCCAGCTTCCGCAACCTCTTACAAATCTCAGATCTAACTGCATTCCCTTCCGTACAGTCGTACAGGCGTACGGAAGGTCTCGTACCTATTCCGTACTGCATACAGTACCTGCGCCGTACTATATGTTCGCCACTTGGACAAGGTAGATGGGCCAATGTTAGCTCACCTAACAAAATTTTTTTAAAAAATAAAAGAGTGATATATTCCATTCAAAACAAATCATACAACAGGTGGGAGAGAAAGTACTCTATCCCTAGCCTCAACAATGTGGCAAAAAAGCCATGGTGGTGGTCTAAAATGCCAAGACATCCCAAAAGGGGTCAAATGAAAAAATAATGAGCAGTCCCATGTCCTCATGAAGGATATAAGTCTCCCACGAGCTGCCAAAGAGGTGCCTGTACACCGCTCCCACAGACTCCTAATCTCCGCCCAAATGGAAGCGAGAGTGTCAGCCTCCGTGCATAAATGGCCCCCAAGGACAAAAGAACATCGCGAACACCATATCCGCCATAGGGTAATGCTGGAAATCACCTCCCAGGATGACCCTGCAGCTGAAGTAGGCATGGAATCCTGAGCTGGTACAGGTACCAAAAGTAAATCCTGCGGCTCCATGATGCTGGCCTCTGTGGGACCCAGTCTCTGGCGACGCTGCATGAAGAAACTGTGGTCTCCTGGCTCTGACTCAAAGAGAGTAAAGGCTCCAGATCCTCTCCCCCAAAGGCCAGCGCCCCATGTCATCAGAAAGGACTCGGATGTAACATGTGAGAACAACCTGAAGATACCTGTCCATACCACTCTAGAGCTGGGGCAGCTCCATAAACAATGCTTGCTAGATTCCTCTACAAGCTGGCAACGCATACACAAGGAGGGTCTACCCATCTGCTGAAGCCAAGTACCCACAAATATGCCCCTATGTATAGTGAGCCAAAGAAAGTAGGAGACTTTCCTGGCTCTACTGATGCCCCAAAAGTGAGTCCAGTAGCTCAGCAAGAGCTCTACAGTAAGTCCCTGTGCGTGCCAATGCTGGGAGGCAAATGGTAGGTGATGAGAGTCTCTCTACTGAAGCCTCTAACCTGCCCTCGTCGAGTACTGGAAAAAGGAAAGAGGATGATCGCCTGCCACCGGAGCACGCCATGCCCACTCACTTGGGTCCCAGTCAAGCTCTACAAGAGGTCGACCCTGAAAAATCCAAAGTCTCCATCTAGTATCCTTTGCAATGGTCAACCTGGAAGGATCTGTGGCCCATTCCTTACCCAGGCAACCAATGACCCTGACTCTCTGCCAAAGGAGCTCCTGTCGATCCAGGGGCTGAGTGGGATACAATCTGTGAGAGGAGTTTGTCTCAAAATAAATAAACGGTGCCGGTCCTAAACGAACTCCAATGCATAGCCCAGCCTCACTAAAACAACCTGACCAAGTAGAGATGGGATGAACATAGGCTGGATCTGTAAGTATATCCCTCCACTCCTGAGGAATAGCTCTCATGATCAGTAATCTGGTGGCAGCAATCTGTCCAAGTGGCCCGTGTCTATCTCTGATCACCTCCTCTGACATCTCCACACCTCCCCTGAACCAATCTCCAACTGTCACAACCCCCTGAGCATGCCATCTGGCCAAGGGAGTCCTAAGTTATGTACCAAGGGAAGATCCCTGATACTGAACCAGGGGGTTATGGTAAAGTAGCTGTCGGGCAATTTCCTCTCTAGAGGATGGAACTGCTCTAATGAGGTGTTGTCGAAAATGATCCCATATCTGAATAAGCCTTTTCACAAGTGGTGAGGAAGGCTGAGAATGCTGGTCCGTCAGGAAGGCTCAACTGACTCTACCTGCCCACTGGCCTGCTGCTCTGGGGGTACACTGATGAATCCCATGCAGTAGGAACTGCTTCCACGGCTGATCTCCTGGAGTCAAACCTCTAACAAGAAGTTTGACTAAAAGGGCTCTGCTCTGCATCTCCGGATCAAGAACCCCAAGTCCTCCCTGCGAGGAGGGTGAAGTGATAGTATCCCATACTCTGGCCCTAGTGTCCTCAGAACCATCACCACCACTCCATAGAAAGTTCCAAAGCAATCTCCTCACCTGACGGATCGAGTCAGCATGAAAGCACCAACATGACGCAATGTACCACATAGTCGCTAGTAGAACCTGGTTGAGTACCAGCGCTCTTCCGGCCAAAGAAAGTCTAGCCGTACTCTAGTAGGCTAGCTTTCTCCGAATACTCTCAAGAACTGGGGCAAACTGTTGCATCGAGGACACCTCAATGCCAACCTGAAAGCCTAGATATCTCGTGGAGGTGCCTCTGGGTATCCATACAAAGCCTCTGTCTCCTCCCCATGCTGGGGTATCTTGCTGAGCTCCAATCCATATGCCTTTTGATTTGTTCCAATTGACAAGCCCCCCTAAGGCTAGGCAGAACTTGTCAATTGAATCCGCAGCAGCAGCAAGACTATATGCATCTCCTCTCACTGTCAGTGCCGTGTCATCAGCAAACTCACTGTCCAGAAGCTCCTGCTCCTGCCGGATAGGCAGATGAAGGCCCAAAGTGCCATGACTGGTAGCCTGCATAAAGTATCCCATAGCCTCCGCTACGAAAAAGGAAAAGGTAAGGTGCAAGCGGGCATCCCTGTCGTACCAATCTGGATAGCTGAAAAGCCGGTCCTCTGCCTCCACAGACCACCATCCTGCTAGAAGAGTGAGAGTAAAGTGAGGAGACCCATGAAATCCATCTATCACTAAAGCCTAGCCTCCTCATAGTGCCCTCCAAGAAACCCTAGTCCACCCTGTCATAAGCCTTCTCAAAATCAAGAAGAAGAGAAGAACTGCAATCTCCTGCTGACTCTCCTTCGCCCAGTGAGTGGCCTCCCAAAAAGTGAAGATGTTATCCAAGATACTCCGATCTTGGACAAATCCTGTCTGAGTAGCTCTAATGATATCTCGCAGCATAGGCTTTAAGCGAAAAGCCAAGGTCTTTGCTAGGATCTTGTAGGCTGTCCCTAGAAGTGTAATGGGTCCAATTACATAGCACTGTCTTGTCTCCCCCTTTCGGGATGCGACAAATCAAACCTGTGCATTATGTCTCGCCCAAAGATCCTGTATCGAGAGCCTCTGAAAAGGCAGAGAGTAGATGCAGCCCAATCGTATCCCAAAGAGCTCTAAAAAGAAGTGGCGACAAACCGTCCTCCCCCGGGCATCTGTCTCTGGGCAGCTCATGTAACGCGTCCGTGATCTCCAGGAGTGATAGTGGGCTATCCAAAACATGACTTATCCTGTCTGAGACCATCTGGGGGACATGACTCCAAATCTCCTCTCTGGCTCTGATCATCTCCTCAGGGACTGGATCGGCAGTGTAAAGAGTGGAATAGAAATCACAAGTGATCTCAATAAGACGGTGAGGGTCCGTCTGAAGAGACCCGGCCTCATCCAAAGTCTACGAAGACTGTCCGAAGAGTATCTCTGACCCACTGCCCTGAAGAACTCTCTAGAGTATCTATCCCCCTTCTGGATCCAGAAAGTCTGTTGGGAGTAAAACCTAAACTGGGCCCTCCTGCCCTGAATCTCCTCTAGTCTCTCCTGAGCCTCTGAAAGCTACCCTCTGATGAAAAGAGAATTAGGAAAACTCTGAATCAATCTCTGAAATCTGGATACCTCCGCTCTTGCGTTTCGATCTCTAATTCTGAGCTTTTCCTTCTCCTCTTTTGCCCTCAACTGGCAGGCCATGCTGACTCTAGCCAAAGCCCCCTCTACCCACATCAACCAGCCCTGATCCACAGGAGTGTCCTCTGACAACCAAGCCTCTCTCAACTGTTCCACGAACTCTTTGTCCTGAAAAACAAAGTCCGAAACTCTCACAGAGCCTGTGCTCTCCAATCGAGAGGTAGGAAGAATCTGTAATAGGACTGGAGCATGGTCAGATAAAACATAACCCGGGCGGATCCCAATCTGTCCTCCTCTGGCCTAGCCCCATTGGCCAATATAAAACCTGTCAAGTCTGACCAAAGAAAGAGAGCCATGGAAAACCCCGGACCAAGAGAACTGAAGACTGTCAGCCAAGTGACGAAAGTCGTCCAATCGAGCTGCATCGTGAAGTCCAGCATGCAAAACAAAACTATCCCACTCCACTCTCTCCCTATCCGAAAGGCCACCCTCTGTCTAGCCCGACTTGTCTTCAGAGAATTCAACCATGTTGAAATCTCCTCCAACAATCCAGGTGTTTACCTGAGGAAGGGACTCTCTGAGCTGTCTCCAAAAAGCACGTCTGTGGGCTGGATCCGTGGGAACATACACATTGAGAACACCAACTGCTGTGCTCTCAATCTGAAGAATAACATAGCATGTCCTGCTCTCCACTAGTGTACCCTCTTTGGTGAGCTCTGAGGCCCACCTGGCTGAAACTGAAATGCAAACTCCTCCCCTCGTGCCATCCGCTGGGCTCCAATATGTCCGACTCTGTCCTCTGAGTAAGGATCTGCATCTGTCAATCCTGTCCTGGGAGAGCTTATGCTCCTGGATAAGCACAATGTCTGGAGGGGACCCTGAGGAAATAAACCGAAGGGAGTCCCTAAGCAACTGCAATCTAGGAACTCCCGATCTACGACCATTTGCATCTGAGGTAAATCTACGGCCGTTCAGTCCTCTCACATTCCAAGAAATGATGGACAACCTAGACATCCGATGGAAGTGAGGGGGTGCCAGTGGCAGCGGCACAAAACTCTCTCTCTGACGGCGCAATCCAAAGTTGGTCTCTAATCAAACTCCAAATCTGCCCCAACTCATGTAAAATGACAAAAAGAGACCTGTCGCGGTCTCGAGGAAGTAGTACTGAAGTGCTTCCGCCAAGGCCACAAATGGATGACTCTGCTCTGAAACTGAATCGGTGAGCTCATAAGTACTCTTTGAGCCTGCTCTGCAGACTGAAGGCCAAAAGAAAAGTACCCTCTGCCAAGCAATCGGAAAACCGTAACTGAGACACCCAATGAGGCCATGCTGGTGTACACCCAATCACGTAACTGTTGGCCTCTACCGGGTAGAAAGCCAATGATGTGCGTCAAACGAAAACCCTCCTCTACTAAAAGAAACTGTGACTTCAATCTCCTCAGGTTCGGCGACGGGAGTGGCATTAGTGTCCTCCATTGTCTCAGCTTGCGCTGTCCTGAGGGAAGGAGCTACCTCTGCTGAAAATACCCACCAAGAACTCGCAACCAACCACTAGTCAATCCCAAAAACCTGGTTAACGAATGCCCCAAACTTCAGCCTGCGTGGGATGAAAACAGGCCGCTCAATGCTAAAGCAAAAAGCTCCGCCAATGCCTGGAAACAGCCCAGGAACTCAGCTCCCCGGAACACGAGCAGAACAGCCCCGGAGAGGGCCCTGAAGCAGCCCAGCCTGAAGCGCAAGGGAAGGGCGGACAACAGCGACTGGCGGCCTAGATGGCGGCCTGAAGGGGCGACCTGAAGGGCAAGGGGGGCGCGACCAGCAGGGCGCGGCCAGACGGCGGGCTGAAGGGGGGCGACCTGAGCAGGGCGCTGCCAAGGAAGCCTGCGCGGCCAAGGGAGCAGGGCGCTGCCAAGGGAGCAGGGCGCGGCCAAGGCATGGTCATGCAAATCTTCCCGATTTGGCTTTGTCTTCTTCAAGGGGATCAAATCCTCATTTTCAGCAAGAGTTTTGGCAACTAAGACCCTGGGATTACACTGAAGTTCATCAGGAGCACCCTATTGCCCTCGAGGTCTCTGTGATGATTCTACAGCCCATTAAAGGGGGCACTATCGGAGCAGTAAGGAGCCCTACATGCCTATTTGAAACTGTAGGATTTTGATAGAGGAGGAGATAATGCAAATACTTGATGATTGTTGGGGCAGCATAGATGTGAGCTGTGGATAGCACATGACTAGAAGGCTACCTTTCTAGCAGCTTTTCCCAATGACAGACCCAAATTCAAGTGTTTAAAAGCGATGATCTGGCTGGATGAGAACAAAAAGCTGCACAATATTGCTCCCAATGTGTCCACACCAAGGGTGATATTGCATGCATGTTATTACAACTTTGGAGTATCACCCTCAATGTTGATGCATTTGGCCCTTAACATGGATTTGAAACCATTGGCGCCTCTAGCGCATCACCACACACATTTGGACTACTCTCCCTCAAAACACCCCTCAAAATCCAGCTATCACGCGGGCTTCGAGGCATCAAAAGGCCCTCTTTAGTGCCCCCCCACCCCCCTCCCCCCCCTCCTCCCCATGAGTTGGACCATTGTAAGCTGGAATTGCACGGATTGAGAGACAACAGCCACAACACATGATCCTTTGCAAACAATTACAAAGGGCTTTGATAGGAGGGTGTACATATATCCTCATGCTAAAGGAACCTATGTTTTCCTTGTCAAATGTTCATAAATGTGGGCCTCTTTTTCCACGAAGAGGACCTGAGTATTCACTTTTCCTTTTTCTTGAATCTTTTTGCATTTTCTTTTTTTTTCCCTTACGTTTTTTTAATCTTTTTTTTTTGGGAAGAGGAAAGGGGGGGGGGGGGGCGGGTGGGCATGTGTAGTAAGCCCTAATAAGCTATCCTCCAAGGCATTTGCAAAAGGAAAGGCCAGTTGTTTGCACTACATTTTACTCTCCAGCTCATTGCCTGAGGCAACTGCTAACGAACAATGTGCTCGAATTATACAACTAACCGATTCCTTGATCCATAAAGCTGTAAAGGAGCAAAAGCATATGCGAAGCTCTAAGGTTCCCTTACAACCTTTGTGGTCCTGCTCTCAAATCGTACCAAGGGTCAAAAGGGAGAGCAGGCAAGATCAAGACATCCAACCAACATGGGTAGTTTTGGAGAAAAGAGCACCTGCTTTGCCCCACGGGGCCTACTCTAACCAAAATCACTATCCAGCATACCAATGCACCTCCAAGATTGGGCGCCCCTCTCATAACCAAAGTCTCCATTCTGACTGGTCTTTCTGACTGGTCTCGGACTAGTTGGATTCAAGTCAATAACCCTATGCTTCTTCTATTGACTGATACACTGACCCTTTGTGAAGGTAGCTCCTCCAAATAAGAGTCGGCTGCAAGGAACTGTCAATGAAGGGGAATGTCACCAAGTCGTAAATACTCCAAAGTCAAAGTTCTAGTTGACCATTTATTTGACCATAATTAATAAGTCTTTCATTTATTTAGTTATGTTCAGAAGTTATCTCAAAGTATTGACTTCGGTCAAAGATACCTAACCCCGATTAGGTAAGCCTAACTCCAATTAGGAAGACTTGGCTTAGGCCAAGATGGTTAACCACGGTTAACCAAAGAATAAAGCATTGACTTCGGTCAGAGAGTGTTGACTTCGGCCAACGAGACTTGGCTTACTCCAAGAGGGTTAACTTCGGTTAGCCAAGATGGGGAGAGACTTAGCCATAATTAAGGGCTTCGACTATCGGTCAAGCCCCTTAATTACGATCAAGAGAATTGACCTTGGTCGACTAAAGAAATTGTTTTATGTTATGTGCACATGTTGGCTTGGTGGGGACGCCCACAGAGACTAGGAATAGTCTACAATTTATTTGCATGCAAGAGCGCTAACAATTAATGGGTGCCATGGCTATGAACACTTTAATTAATGGTTGCAGGTTCTAAGAGAGGTTGATTACCCAAGCGCTATGGAACCCAGAGGACAACCAGGAGGTGTCCATGTGACCGAGGGCTACGAAGACCCTAGAGTTTAGCCCTTTGAGGCATGTAGCTAGAGATAGTTTAGATTTTTGACACTTGACATGTTACCAAAAGAAATGAGCTGAGAGCTCTTTTGTAAAGAAGATTTCACGTATGTTTTTAAACTAGCAGCCTATGAGCTGCATTTCTAATGTATACTCAATAAAGACCTTCGGGGGGGGTCCAGTTGTCCTGGGCCCTAGTGCTGTGTGTTGTCCTTTGCATATTCCGAGACAGGAGTTCCTACAGGCTACTCGAGATGTTCGACTTTGTGTTCTGTGGGATATGATGCAACCCGTGCCTTCTACTCTGGATCTTTGATTTGGGATTTGCTCATTCGATGAGAATCAGGCTGCATTTTTCCTACAGCATGTTATCGGTGCCGCCAGGTTGGTCACTTTGCACATGATTGCTCTTCTGCTTCCAGGATCACTCCTCCTGCTCCTTCCTCAGCTGTCAAAATTACTCTCCTCCTCTGGTTTCTGCTATGGCTTCACTGAAGAAGCCTTCTCTTATTGTTCCAAAGCACTACTCGAGAAAGGTAGGTAAGTCACAGGTCAATCTTTCTGCTACTAAGGAAGGATTGGACTCCTATTGAACATCACCAGCCTCCTCCTCAGGATATGGATGTGCCCCTTGATGAGGGCATTATACAGAATGATGTGCATGCTATTTCTCCAGTTGATAGTCGAAGTGAAGCTAACATGATCAGCCCTAATTTATCCGATGCAGCTCCTTCATCAAAGAGTGCAAACATTGCTCCAATTCCTTTGCCTGTGATGACTATGCCAGAGTCTCTTTCTCAGGATGCAGATGTCCCTTTTTCTCTGGAGTCTTTTCATCCTATGTTGCAACAGGTTTTTGACCCTGTGATTCAAAAATTTACGCTCCCAGCTTATATTAAGAAGAATCACAAGGGCAAAAAGCAGGTGGTTTTTTTTTATGGTGCAGTTTCTTCACTGCATCAATTTTTACAAAGCAACATTTGAAACTCGAGGATGTTGTCTCCTCCTCTAGTTTGAATCTTGTGACTTTTTACTTGGTTGCCTCATGACTTTTGCTCTGAGGCTTTACTTTGTATTTATCACGTGACGGCCGACGATGAAAGACAGAGAGCGAGAGAATGGGAGGAAGGTGTAAATTCATAGCCAGATTGCAATTCGACGCCATAGGGAAAAGGGGACAAATTGTGCGTGACACCATTTAGATACGATCCAGTCTGGTGTACTGGGTAGATGCATCTGTGAAGATGTTCCCCTCAGAGCACACACGTGTTTTATCTTGTTCGGATTGGGCTGGAGTTCGTGATGCACACACGTCAAATTCCCTGTAAGAATCCTCCCATCTGCACAAGGAGTTGGGGAATTGCGTCGAAGTTTGCTGGCCCTTTATCAGGAGTGAGGAAAATCTACTTGCACTGGTGCACCGAACACTGCATAGGCTTCGCCAGGGGGGAAAAAAGACACCCTTGCTTACGGACGACTAGTACATCCACAATAACAAGGCCTGCAAAGAACTCGTATAGATATCACTCTCACTGCAATTGAAAAGCAGACCTCGGAGGCGCACAACAGGAATGGGCGATAACTAAGACAAGTTTGAAGGGAAATCATCCGAGGGTTTAGATCATGTTGAAACGAAACTTGTCGAAACGTCAAAATAATGAAACAGACGAAACGTTTCTTGTGACTATGGCTTCACAGCAGGAAGCCATACCCTCCCATAAGGAGAGTGCTAGGAATGACTAGGTCATGCAAAAGCAGAGTGTGCAGTCAAAGACTAAGGCAACTTACAAAAATTTACTGGCACCACTCATGGAAGACAGAAGGGATCCATTGTTTCGCATGCACGTAAATCCTCATGCAAAGATTCCTGGACACAGACCCTGGTCTTCCTGTGGATGATGTTTCCAGGAAGAGCAAGAAACCTCAAAAAGAGGACAGCAAAAAGAGCAAAAAGAGGAAAGCAGGTAGCCAGGAAGGGAGTACGCCTTCCAAGAAGAGAGAGGCTAAGCATCATCATAGCTCTTCAAGTCCTCCTTTCAGTTCTACCTCTTCATCCTCATCATCGTCGTCTTCTTTTGAATCATCGAAGTCAAAGCATAAGAAGAAGAACAAGTCAAGCAAGAGAGCAAAGAACAAGGAATTCAAAGAAGGTGGGAAGTCTGCCAGGTTTGCAACTTTTAATGGCCAGTATGGCCAAACAGAAAAAGCTACGCAGTTTATTAGACAGTTTGATGCAGCTTTTGGCACGGAGAAATTTTGAGTCTTCGAAGCTGCGCATGATTTGTTTACACCTGAAAGCAACGGCTTGTGCATGGTGGAGTGCTCAGACTACTACAAATAGTTTATGCCCAAGCAATTCAGTGACCATGTCCTTGTTGCCTGGGACAGCTTGCATATGGATGCAAGAGATACAGTAGAGGCCTACAACCAGAAATTTTGGGATGCATTTTTACAAATCAATTCCTTCAAGAAGGTCTCAAAGAAGACCCACGTAAGAAAGTACATGTCTGGTCTCACTCCAAAGATAGAGGCTATTGGTTAATACCCAGCAACATAAGGGCATACAAGATATCATGCACGCAGCCACTTTGGCGAGCTTAACATATATGTAGGATCCCACCACAGTGCCTTCTCTTTTCACATATGTTTTTAAACTAGCAGCCTGTGAGCTGAATTTTTAAACTGTACTCAGAATTTTCTGAATGAAGAAAGAACTTCGGGGAGGTCCAGCCCGACTGTTGTCTTGGACCCTAGTACTGTGTGTGTGTGTGAGAGAGAGAGAGAGAGGGTGTGATTTCCTAGCAAAGAATTTCTGCACAGCCAGCTAAAAAGAAGGAAATCGACGCTGTTTTTGTAGAGTGGAATAACAGTGGAGCTTCGCTTGAATCGTTCCACCATTCACCAACCTAAAGAATAGGCCAGAAGTACAATAGGTTTTCGTCTCTCAAAGAAACAAGCACGTGGCTCATCACTACTAAGTCTCGCCATCCAAGCCTCTAGAATGGCAGCATCAGTCTCTACTATTATTCGAATAGCTCTTCTCAAGTGTCAAAGGCTAAGGAGTTTCTCATCCGTGGCTAGCTGTGCAATGCTACTCCACGATCCTAAGGATCTAGTTGGGTCCGTGTCCCAAACATATCCTTACAGCCTGCTAACATCTATGCCTCCGAGTCATGGATCTCCGCATGCCAAATCAATCACTGCCTGTTGAGCTCTTCTCTACAACACTGTGGACTGGTCTAGGATTTCTGACCACCATGGTTAACATCTGTGCAACCATTGATTGGATTTTCTTCCATTTGACCTTACAACAAAGGTCGATTTTTGCTTCGTAGAAGAATTTTCCCAAGAAAAAAAAAAGGAGATAAACATCAACACTGCATAGACTCACAGTTCCCAATATTCCAACACGCTGTAGGTATCCAGTTATTCCCTATCTCAGCTTAAAATTTATTACTGGATGACCTCAAAATGTATGCAATTCATAAGAAGGTAATAAAGCTCTTGTATATATTTCAATTCAAGTTACTAACCTTAGAATGATTATGGACTCATTCCCAGAATTGACTAATGGTTTTGTGCAGTCCCCAAACACAAAATGCACATTTGTCCCATTGCTATCTGACAGTAAATTTCCAGCAATATCGCCTGGATCAGGCAATGCCAGCGAAATATAACCCAAACTTTCCCATTTTGCACGCTTTCTTAGCTCCACTTTTTCCTTCTTTGCAGACTGATCGTCCTCTAATTTTCTTTCATCTTCATTATTCAAATGCCGTTTCCTTCCTTGTCTGCCATCTAGAATTTCATCAGAAACTTCCGCCGATCTTTTGATCCATGAATCTATGACAGCTTGGTCACATGACTGAGGCAAGTTGTTCCCAACATCATCTTTCCTCTTTTTAGCAGAAAAGTCGTGTCCTTCAAAAGCATAGATGTTCTCTTCCAGCTCTTCTTTGAAGATAGAGTTCCTGTTTTCCAGTGTAGTGATGTCTCGTGTGCTACGCTGTCGTAGTGCTTCTTGAACCAATCGTGCAATCTGAGGCTTCACTTCCTCCTCTTCCTGTGCTTGATGAATAGAGGCCGGATCGAGTTTGTGCAGACCAAAAGTTATCATTGAGTGCAAATCAGAAGGTTTAGCATTGTCGAGGCCATCTGCTTCAAGGCCTGAATCAGGGTGTCCAATGATCTCATAAGTAAGCTTCAACTTCTTCTTAGCCCGGCTTAAAATAACCTGTAAAGTACCCCATTAGTGAGTATGCATACCTGTAATTCAAAAAACAGAAACAGTGCCATTAAGGCCCATGTTTCGTTACCTCCTCAACTGTATTCTCAACAACTATATTGATTGCTAGTACTGGACAACTTTGACCAATACGATGTGCACGTTGTAATGCCTGTTTGTCAGCTTGAGGATTCCAATCTTGCTCATAGAATATAACCTGCAAAACACAAATACATGTATTAAATCCCCAATCTAATTTGATGACAAGCAAGTTACATCACTCTTTACTGGTGCTTTTATGGTGGAAACTGGTCCTCCCCTATTCCATGAGCATTCATTGTGGATACAATATTGCTGATTGACAAGTAAAACATGCTGTTAAAAATTTACAGTATCAGCATTTCAATTCGATTCGTTTATCTCCTTCAAGTGCCTTGTACGTGAATGGTGATGAGAAGCTCGATGCTTTGTTGTATTTCCCTGTGTGTGTGCTTATATTGGGATTGAATATGCCAAATACACACAGAAGGATGTTCTACTCTTGCAGGTAGATATTGCAAAAGCCTTTGACATAGTTCAATGGGATTTCATCTCGCAAACTATGCGAGCTTTGGGGTTTGGACAAAGAATGCAGCATGTTATTCACTGGCTTTACAAAGATAGCAATGCGGCTTGCATTCTTTCTAGGGATATCTCTAATGAGTGGACTCTTCGTTGTTCGGTCCGCCAAGGATGCCCTCTCAGTGCTTTACTATATGCCATTGCTTCTCATCCTATGTTGCAATATATTGATCATCTTGTGGCTACAGGATCACTTCATGGCTTGGAATTGGATGCTAATCGTAGCATGGTTGCTCAAGCTTATGCTGATGATTCTTTCTTTACCCCGAAGAATACGCCCCATGATCTTAGTGCCTTGATGCAGGCCCTCTCTGTTTATGGTTTGGCAGCTGGTCTTCATGTTAATTTTCAGAAGTCTAAGCTGCTCCCTTTGCATTCCAAAGACTGGCATAGTCTATTATGGCCCGGGGATATCATTCCATCCACTCAGTTTGCTCGTCATCTTGGTTACCCTTTGGGGTGGGAACTCACTCGCCGACAACAAACTGATTGGGTTTTAGCTAAGCTTCGGAACAAACTTGAGTATTGGAAACTGGCAACCTGGCCTTTGCACGTTCGTCTTCGAATAGTGCAGTCCATCCTTGTGGCATATATTCAATTTTACTTGCCATTGATCATGTTGTTAAAATTATTATTATATTCTAGCAGTGACCAATGTAATGTAATAAGTAGGTTAGGGGCACTTTTCCCTCATTAGAGGTTTTTTTCCCTAACCACAGTTAGTTCACTAACTATGGTTAGTGAAGGATTAGGTTTTGTCACTTAGACAAAACCTTTCCCTCTTGTTGTATTCAATCACTTCATCTATTGCAATCTGACGTTCAGCTCTCTTGCTCTCTCTCTCTCACCCGCTCAGCCCCTCCCCCTCCGCCTCAGCCTCTCTCCCGCTCAGCCCCTCCCCCTCCGCCTCAGCCTCTCTCCCCCTCCCTCCCTCACCCGCTCAGCCTCAGCCCGCCCTCACCCGCTCAGCCCCTCCCCCTCCGCCTCAGCCTCTCTCCCCCTCCCTCCCTCACCCGCTCAGCCTCAGCCCGCCCTCACCCGCTCAGCCCCTCCCCCTCCGCCTCAGCCTCTCCCCCCCTCCCTCCCTCACCCGCTCAGCCTCAGCCCGCCCCCTCACCCCCTGCCAGCCCGCCCCTCACCCCCTCCCTCGCTGACCCGCTCAGCCTGAGTCACCCGCTCAGTCCCTTCCCCTCCGCCTCAGCCTCTCTCGCCTCCTGCCTCACACACCAAACTATCAATAAACTTGCAAAAGCTCCCCCGCTTCTGCTCTCCTGCGCAACAGCTCCCTCGCAATACCCGCTTCTGCAAGCCAACAGCTCCCTGCGCAAACCTCTGTCGGAAGGGAAGGGGGTTCTCTGTTGGAAGGGAAGGGGGTTCTCTGTTGGAAGGGAAGGGGGTTTAAGGAAAGTCTTAAACTTCTCTCCCCCCCCCCCCCCCCCCCCCGTGTGAATAGACTTACAACAAGTGTCCTTAAAGTGCAGGAAAAACAGAAACAGAGCTAAAAAGGGGCAGTTTTGACAGCAGAGAATTCAGCAGCTCCACCATGGCCCTTAGAGGCAGTTTTGAGCAGAGAATTCAGCACTTCCAGGAGTAAGGAGATGCCACAAACAAGGAGCTCCACCATGGCCCTCCAAGGAGCAAAAGTAGAGAAAGATAAAAGCATAGGCAGCAGTACAAGAGCCGAAGAGGCAAGTTCTTCTTTACCCTTAACATCTCCTTCCCCACCACCTCCAACGACCTCCCTTGCCTCCACCCCAACCCTTTCCTACCCATCTACTTTACTCAATCCTCTTGTGGCTCCGACCCCATCTCCTTTACTTCCATCTCCCCCATCACTTCCGGTTACCTCCCTTGCCTCAATCCCAACCCTTTCCTACCCACCTCCTCTACTCAATCCTCCTCCTCTCCCTCCTTCAGTCTCACCTCCTCCTCTTGCTCCCGTTCATTCCTCCCTAGCCCTTTCCCTTGCTTATTCCTCCCCTCTCCTAGTCCCTACCCATCCTCTTCCTTCCTCTTCCTCCCCTCCCCTAGTCCCTACCCATCCTCTTCCTTCCTCTTCCCCCCCTTCCCTATTCCCTACCCAGCCTCCTCCCTCCTCTTCTTCCCCTCCCCTAGTCCCTACCCAGCTTCTTCCCACCTCTCCCCACCGACCCTCCCTTTCAGCCCCTTCCTCCCCTAGTGTAGGCTCTTCTTCGGTCCCTGACTCCCTACTTCCTTCTACGGGATCTCTCTCTTCAGGACCTCCATTTTCTGCACCCCTCCTTTACTCACCTTCTTACCCTCTTACCCCCTCATCCTTGTACCCCCTCTCCCCTTCACCCTCCACAGCGGAAGCAGTCCTGGCAGATAATCTGCGATTGAGAGATTTAGTTATGCAGTGCATGGAGACTTGCAGACTTCAGGGCGCTGCGATTCAGTCTCTCACAGCACAGATACACACACTGACTGATCAGCTATCGACAGTTGAGAGTCATAGATCTGATCAGGACTCCCATATTCGCCAGCTTCATACCAGAGATATTGATCGGGATATCCAGTTACGGACACATGCTGAGCGCATAGTGCAGCTGGAGATACGCATTCAGGAGCATGTTGTGGCATGCGATGATCGCCTCCAGCAGCTGCATGTAGCTCCCCCAGCTAGTGCAGCAGTTGAGGAGAGGTTGGCCACACTGCAGACAGAGGTACAGAAGACCTCAGAGTGGGTGGACGTTGTGCGTAGAGCCCCATAGGCCCAGCAGACCACAGTCTCTGAGACTATTGCCGAGAGTCAGCGGCGAGCTCAGAAGGCCCTCAACATCCGCATCCGCGGAGTTGAGCGATCAGATACGAGATCAGCCATGGATCAGGCGACAGATTTCATATCTGGGACACTCGGAGTTCAGGATCATGGCATAGTAGCTGCATATCGAGTGGGCCGGGATCCAGCACGGCACCAGCCACTTATCATCAGATTCAGAGATGCTGAGGCCCGTCTCGCAGTATTACGAAGGAGATCCAAATTGAGGGACCATCCACAGATTCACATGGATGAGGACCTTACAGCTCTTCAGTGGGAGGAGCATAGACGTCTCATTGCACAGAGGGATGTTGCCCGTCGTGAGGGCAAGTGGGCCGTGATCAGAGAGGGCAGACTTTTGATAGGAGCTATGCGATCTAGACCGGCTGGAGCCCACAGTTGACGACACGAGGCCTATGGGACACGTAGTCTGCCAGATAGCTTGAGTTTCGCAGTTTGGAACTGTAATGGTTCCCTCACAGCTCAGCCTGGCAACTTACGAGAGGCCTTTTTTGATCAGGACATCGTCTTCTTTACAGAGACCCATGAGAGCCCAGAGAGAGGCTTGCCGCAGGTGACAGGGTATGCCTGGGAGTCTGTCTTTCGACAGCAGACTAGACGATCAGGAGGAGTCAGAGGATCTGGCGGTGTGGCAGTTCTTTATAGAGAGCATCTCAGATCGATACTCACAGTCATGAGCAGAGACCATCGGGCCAGATATCTTTGGGTACGGATCAGGAGACCCCCCCTGAGAGACTTGTTTATTGCAGTATGCTACTTTCCCCCGAGACAGTCTCGTTATGCCTCAGATGGACCAGGACAGTCACCTTTTGAGGATTTGTCAGCCGATGTATTGGAGTACTCACGCCGCGGAGAGGTCATCCTTTTAGGAGACTTCAACGCGAGGACATCAGACAGACAGGCAGAGATTTTGGACTTTGCTGAGGATCCAGTCTTAGTTCCAGCTGCCCCAGATGAGAGTTTTCCACGCTTATCTTCAGATAGAGGGGTAGAGGTGACAGATCAGGGACATCGCCTATTGGAGCTTCTCTCATCGCACGGCATGGTCATTTATAATGGACTTCGACAGTGGCCGCATTCATCCACAGCCACATGTTTTCCCTTCGCGGGTGGTGGTACGAGCGTCATTGATTACGTCTTGGGTCCCCCGACTTTAATCCCTTTTGTACATAACCTCACAGTCGACCCTTTTATGCCTTCAGCCGATCATGCACGCTTGCACTTTATTCTTACCCAGATTCCTCATGCCCCCCCTTCTAAACATCATGAGCGTCAGCCATACTATGAGGTTCATTTTGACCACCAGTTTGATGATATTTATAGCCAGCACCTGAGTGGTCTTCTCCGTCAGCACCTTCTCGATGCCCTACCCTCCACACAGGATCGGTGGGACCTTGTACATACCTCCATCATCTCAGCAGCCCACAAGTCCTTCCCCGTCACTTGCCACACATCCAGTCCTCCACCAGTCGGTCTTGTGCCTTGTAATGGATGGTATGATGAGGAGTGTAAAGAACTCCGCAGGAAGCTTCGCCTTGAGACACAGGAGAAGTCTCCCCTCCTCATTGAGACCAAGAAGAGTTACAAGCGTTTGGTGCGACGCAAAAAGTGCCAATTTCTAGCCCGGAATGAGGAGGAGCTGAGAAGTTTACTTTTCAGCTGTGATTCCAAGGAATTCTGGAAGAAATTCCTTCGCTTGAAATCTCAAACTCCTCTTACAGACCCGCAGGTTTGGCTTGCCTATACTTCCACTTTATATGATATTCCAGACCAGCCACAGATCGACTTATCCCATGTGCCTAGACCCACCTCCTCTGCCTTATTCTCATCCAATAGTGTCCGAGCAGCAGCTCATCGTTTGAAGACTGGGAGAGCTAAGGACCATGATGGATTGCAAGCGGAGTATGTAATCCATGGGATTGATGCCTTAGCTACAGTCCTCTCCCGTCTTTTTAACGAGTCCATTTGTACAGGTCTTCCACCTAGTTGGCTAGAAAATACCATAGTACCCATACACAAGTCGGGGGATCCTTTAGAGGCGTCGAACTACAGGACCATTATGATTGGCCATGTCATGGCCAAGATTTATGCGACCATTCTAGAAGGACATATAAATGACCATGCCGAGGCGACAGGCATGAGAGCTAGAGGGCAGGCAGGATTTCGTGCAGAGCACTCGACTCTAGATCATATCTTCACACTCAGGGCTTTGATTGAGGAGGCGAAGTCACGTAAGCAACGGCTCTATTGTTGCTTCGTGGACTTCAGAAAGGCATTTGACACTGTGCCGCGTTTCAGACTCTTCCAGCGACTTCGTGACTTGGGATTCAATGGGGAGATTCAATGGGCGATCATGGCCTTGTATGAGAGAGTCACAGGTAGAGTCAGGACACGGGCGGGGCTGTCGGCGAAAGTACGCAGTACGATAGGGGTGAAGCAGGGGTGTCCTTTGTCTCCGACACTCTTTGGTCTCTATATCGATGAGTTAGAGATGTACATACAGACGATGGGTGGTACAGGTTCTTTACTGGCAGGATCCACGATACCGATTCTTCTCTATGCAGATGACGTGGTTCTTATTTCTTCCTCCCAGCAGGGTTTACAGGCACATCTCCATGCACTCCACAGCTTTTGTCAGGACAGAGGGTTGTCTGTAAACCTTGGGAAGACCAAAGTCATGGTCTTCAACACGTCATACCAGGTTTATAGGAGAGGCGAGTTCTCTTTCACATTTGATGGGCAGGAGGTGGAGCTAGTTAGGGAGTATACATATTTGGGTGCCACATTTAGAGGTCCAGTCTTCACCATGACGCATGCAGCACGAGATAGGATCAGTAGAGGGTATGCCGCCTTGGCTCTTCTCGAGAGGCAGTGTGCACAGTCACATTTTCAGCATCTCGACACGAAGTCCTTACTTTTCGATACGCTGGTGAGACCTGCAGTCATGTATGCTAGCCCCTTTTGGGCAGGAGATCTCAGGGTTGCAAATTGGAGACGAGTAGAGAGGTTACAGATCATCATGTTCTCCAGATTGATCAGAGCGAAGCCCACGGTACCGCATCAGATTACGTTCGCAGAGTTCGGAGCTACACCCCTAGCGCTAGATGCAGCATTTCAGTCAGTTACGTACTTGCATAGGATCAGGGCGCTCGGAGACTCAGCAGCAGGCAAAGCACGATTACCGTGGCTAGCACTGACATCCTCGCAGATGTTAGCGGAGAGAGGTCATACTTTTTGTTGGTACCACACACTCTCCACATGGCTCACCTCGCTGGGCTTGGATATGGATAGGCTGCCACCATTTCGATACAGCATAGATGCCCCTCGCCTCCCTCTCACTCGACATGAGCTCAGCCAGGTTATCAGGGCAGATTTGTTGCAGCTACACACGTTTCGCACTTGGGTTCATCCCACGGAGCTTCCTACGAAGATGGCCACATATCGTGACCATTTTCTCAGGATTTCAGAGGATGGCTTCATCATATCCCCAGGATATATCGGCGTTCATATGTCGCACTCACTCAGGATTGCCTTGGGCCAGCTCAGGGTATCTTCCCACAGATTAGACGTTGAGGCCGGCAGGATGCGTCGTACAGCTACCGGACATAGACCCAGGCGAGAGACTAGGATATGCCCTTGTTGCACTATGGGGGAGGTGGAGACTGAGGAGCACTTTGTTTGCAGATGCCCTTTATATTATGAGATCCGTGGCAGATTTCACTGTTTATTTGGGCACGGATTTGGACCTCTCTCTCGGATTATGGAGTATGAGGATCAGTATTGCTTAGCGTTGTTCATCAGGGAGATCACCAGATACAGAGAGAGATTCCTCAGAGAGCACCGTCGCATCCCTGCCAGAGACCTGGTTATTCATGAGGAGCAGGACGAGGCGCAGGATCATGAGCACAGAGATAGCCCATCTTGCCAGAGAGCACCGATGGTTCCACCCCGAGGATGTACATATGACATGATCCGGCAGCACCGCAGGATGATCTTACACAGAGGCCGTACCCGTCGCTTTATTTCTAGACGACGGAGGATGATGGCAGATTTTCGGAGGAGATTGCTCCATGGAGACTTGGCACCGCCAGCAGCCCATTTGACACTTGCCCAGATCTTCACACTCATAGCAGGAGGCATGGTCGATGGCCATGACTTCCATCATTTCTTTGGATCACAGACCCCTTAGGGAAGACGATGTTCCTCATATTTCATATTTTACATTTTGTATCTAGGCAATTTTGGTACTCTATTTCATTTCATTTTGTATCTAGGATTTTTGTAGCCATTTTTGGCATCTTAGCGGTATTACGATGAGGCCACCTAGTTGGCGCATCGTTGATGATGTATTTTCCTTTCGGATGATTTTGTGTCCCATAGGCCATGTATGGCCTTCCGTGGACCTTTAATAAAATTTCTTTCTTTCTTTCTTTCTCACTCTCTCTTTGTCTAACATTTGGTATCAGAGCAGCAAGACCCTGCTCCTAGCTTCCGGCCTAGCTCCTAGCCCGTTACACCCAACTCGAGCTGCACTTCGCTCACCTTGCTCACCTTGATTATCTCCATACAATCTATACGGACGATTCCATACAGCCATAGTTGATTGTTCCGTACAGTGGAATCCATCGTACGTCCAGCGCCAATCTGCTCGTCCGTACATTCTGCGTGTAGCCCGTCCGTACAAGTGATGTCGCCCGTACACTGCAGTCTCCATCCGTACGTGTGTTGTCTTTTGAACAGTGCTGCTAGGTACAGATACCTGCGTCGTACCTTTGTCGTACAATAGCCGTACCGTACCAATAGTACCAGCTCAACGCCGTACGTATCTACATTAGCTTCAGTACCGTACAAATCTACAATCCGTACAACTATTCACTGTGCGTACCTGTTTCATACATGCACGTGCCCATACAGCTATACCAGATCGTACAAATGTACATTGCGTCAGCAACCGTACAACTGTACGTTGTTGTCCGTACAATCCCAACTCATTTGGTGGATTCTATTGGTAGCACGAACTCCTCTGACGTACAGGTGCAGGTTCAGTTAGCAGGTGTTTTTCTTTGCATTGAGCCATTGTTTGGCTGTGTATTCAAGGAGTTCTGTGGGCAATTGTAACCACATTTGGAGAAATTTGGGCCTTTTTGGTAAAGTTTGGGGCTTCTTGTGAATTTGCCCCAATTTCAGCTCAATTTCTCCCCAAAATTTGGGCCTTTTGGTTTTGCACTACAATTTCTTGCATAATCGGGGCTTTCAGTCAATTTGCCATCTTTTGGATGCAATTTCCCTGAAAATTTTGGGGCTTTTGGCATTCTGATGCAATTTGGCAGTGTACAAGCATTTTGGGACTGTTGCAGGCAATTTTGGACTCATTTTGAGTGACATTGCAGACATTGGCAAGTTTTGCAGGTATTTTTGAGTGACATTGGAGAGCATTTGCAGAATAATTGAAGTGCATTCTGAGCCTTTGACAGTATTTGTCACTGTGGGCAGATTTTTCTTTGCAGATTTTACTTGTGCATTTTATATCCCAGGAAGGGATTTCACTTGGTCAGTCTGCTGTATTTTTTTTAATATTATCTGGTATAAATGGCTCAGAACAACTCCAATGAGGTGTTCGGGGTTCTCACACAGGAGGATAAGTTGGATGGCACCAACTACTCCTTGTGGAGTTTCATGGTTCGCAACATCTTGGTTGGCAGACATCTTTGGGATTATGTCAATGGAGATGAAGCAAGACCAAATACAGCGACACCTGTCACTCCTACAACTGGAGGCAGGGGTAGAGATACAAATGCAGCACAGGTGGTTGGAGCAGCCGCTCCAGGAGCTTCCACAGCAGAGCAGAAAAGATGGGACTCTAGAGATGCACAAGCTCTTTCAGTAATTTCTCTTTCTGTCAAGAGGTTCATTATACCTCATATTCAATCATGCGAGACATCTATGGCAGCTTGGGAGATACTAGAGAGTATGTTTGCAGCATGAAATGATGCCAGGGTTTCCTTTTTGAAGCGAGAACTTTCCCATACACATATGGAGGAGGGAGATTCCATGAATTCTCACCTCAGAAAGCTTCAGGACCTCAGGGAACAATTGCTGAATATTGATGAAGTCATTGAGTTGGTAGGACTTTTGTTGCAGGAGGAACAAACTCGCAGAAATATGGCAACCTGGGCTGGCGAGCATGCTATGCTCTCCAAGTTCAAGCCCAAGGGTAAAGGGCAGCAAAAGCCACATGCCAATCAGCCCACACATCAGCATAAAGCTGATTCTAGACAGCCTTCTTATAAGGCAAAGGGTGATACAAATAAGCAGAAAAAGAAGGGCATCGGTCATTATTGCAAAAAGCCAGGTCATTATATTGGAGAGTGCAAGAAGTGCATAGCCAAAGAGAAGAAAAGGGATTCAGGTATGGCTGTGTCAGATGCATCAGTTCCACATTCTCATGATGGAGGAGATGTTGCAGCCAACTTGGTTGAAGAGCACTATGCCTTTCTATCTTGCACTTCAGATTTTTCAATGGGTACTTCTGATATTACAGCAACTAAAGATGATGACCGATATGCTTTTTTGACTTGCAGTTATGATCCTTCAAAGGATGAATGCTCCTTTAGTGTTGATGAGACACTTCATACTTGGTATTTTGACAGTGGTGCTTCAAAGCAAATCACTTCCAAGACGAGTCTGTTTGTAACTCTGCATTCTTCACCCACCAAGAAGAAGGTAACTTGTGCGAATAATTCTTCTTATTCAATGTGTGAAGTGGGAGACATTATTCTCACATCCACTGATGGCACAAATTTTAGAATTTCAGATGTACTCTATGTGCCAGGGATAAAGAAGAATTTGCTTTCAGTGTCCTCACTCAATAGAGGAGGATTTCAAGTTGTTTTTTATGATGACAAGTGTGCAGTCTAAGACAAAGAAAATGACTATGCTTTGATGTTGTCTGGCACTTTGTATCGGGGTCTTTTTCAACTTGATCTATATGAAAAAAGATTCAATCTTGCATTATCAATTAGCACTCCCACTGCTGTGATGCAGAGTGCGGAGTTATGGCATGCCAGGTATGGGCACATGAACTATGGCAGGTTAATGACACTTCAGAGGCATGATATGGTTGATGCATTGCCTCCCTTGGAGTTGCCTCCTCCTCATGCATGTGACAGCTGCATTCTTGGCAAAATGCATAGACTTCCATTCAAAAAGGATGGTGCAGTGAAAGCTATACGAAAATTACAGCTTATTCACAGTGATGTCTGCGGTCCCATGAGGACACCTGCATTCTTGGCAAAATGCATAGACTTCCATTCAAAAAGGATGGTGCAGTGAAAGCTACACGAAAATTATAGCTTATTCACAGTGATGTCTGCGGTCCCATGAGGACGCCTACTTTTGGGGGTTATCTCTAATTTGTTACATTCATAGATGACTTTACCAACTACACTTGGATCTATGGTCTCAAGGCAAAATCAGAAGTGTTTGCATTTCAAACACTTTGTGGCTATGGTTGAGAATGAGACACGACTCAAGGTGCAGACACTTCGGACAGATCGAGGGGGGGAGTATATGTCTCATGAATTTGAGACATTGTTGAAAGAAAAAGGCATCATGCATCAGCTTACAGTGAGGCTTACACCTCAACAGAATGGCAAAGCTGAGCGGAAGAATCGCACCACCATGGAAATGGATAGATGCATGCTCACAAGTAAGAAGTTGCCTCACAGGTTTTGGCTGGAAGACCTCATGTGTGCCAACTATATTTTAAATCAGGCTCCTACAAAGGCTTTGAAGACAATCACTCCCTATGAAGCATGGCATGGGAGAAAGCCTTCCGTGGACCATTTCAGAGTTTTTGGTTGTGTTGCATATGCCCATGTGCCTGTGGAGTTCAGACACAAGTTGTCAGATAAGGCACTCAAATGCATTTTTGTGGGATATAGTTCACAAAGCAAAGGCTATCGTCTCTACAATCCTCCTACACACAAGATTTTTGTTAGTAGAGATGTTATATTCTCTGAAAATTCTGCACATACACATGCTGAATTTCAAATTCCAGCCTCTTCAGATGATGTGTTTGAGGGGATGCTTCCTATAGCCTTTGGTTCCCCCGCTGAAACTCAGAATTTACAGCAACCTCCGCCAGATCCACATGTACAGATTCAGCCCCTAGCTGAATTAGTACAACCCACAGTGTGGATGAAGTTGTCAGGCAAGAAATTCAAGAGATACACGCAGCCAAAACAGTCCCGCATTGGTTGCTTCAGACCAAACTCTCAGGGAGAGTAAGCTTGAGGCTCCATTGCCTGGCAGAACTCGTACTGCAATAAGGCACATGGGGGGGGCTCTTTCAGTTGAATCAGCTTATGCAGGTACTCTTCATGATGAGGAGCCTGAGACATTTGAAGAAGCAAAGGATAATGTGCATTGGATGAATGCCATGCACGATGAATTGCAGTCCATTCATAAAAATCAGACTTGGAATGTCGTGGATTTGCCACCAGGTAAGAATGCCATAGGTACACGCGATACAAAGCAAGGCTGGTTGCAAAAGGATATGCTCAGAAAAAGGGCATAGATTATGAGGAAACCTTTGCTCCTACATCCAGAATGACCACCGTCAGGTCAATTATAGCAATCGCTGCAAATTTTGAATGGAATGTTTATCAGTTGGACATTGAAACGCCTTTCCTTAATGGAGACTTGTTGGAAGAGGTTTATGTCAAACAACCTTCGGGCTTTGAAATTTCAGGAAATGCACATCAAGTATGCAAGCTGAATAAAGCCTTGTATGGGCTGAAACAAAGCCCCACGTGCATGGTATGCCAAAATTGATGCCTTTCTAACTAGCAACGGACTGCACAACAGTCCAACTGAGAGCACCCTCTACATCAAGAAGGATGGGGGGGATATTTTGGTCATCATTTTTTATGTAGATGGCATGCTGCTCACCGGATCAAATGAGGAAGTAATTGCAGATTTCGAAGTCCAATTAAAAGCTACATTTGATATGTCAGACTTGGGCTTGTTACATTTCTTTTTCGGGATCTAGTTTATTCAAGAGAAACGTGGTATTGTTATGTCTCAATCCAAGTATGTTCAAAAGCTCTTGGACAGATTCAACGTGCATAATTGCAAGCCTATGTCCACTCCCATGAAGCCGGGGCTGAAGCTTACAATGCATGATGCGGGTGAATCAATTGATGTCACACTCTATAGCCAGGCTATTGGATGCCTCATTTATCTATGCAATACACAACCTGATATTCAATTTTCAGTTTCTCAGGTGAGCAGGTATATGCACAACCCAAAGATTATGCATTGGCAGGCTGTAAAACGCATCTTCCGTTACTTGCAAGGTACAAAGTCTTTTGGCTTGATGTTTCCCAAGGGGGGGTGACTTGCAGATGCATGCTTACAGTGACTCAGATTGGGCTGAAGACTATGATACTAGGCAGTCCACAAGTGGGAATTGTTTCTTTCTAGGACATGCTTGCATTTCTTGGTTGAGCAAGAAACAATCTACATTGGCTACCTCCTCATGTGAAGCTGAGTATAGGGCAGCTTTCACAACGACAGTTGAATGTGTTTGGCTGCGTCGTTTGTTTGCTGATCTTCATCTTTCATTGGAGGGTCCTCCGATTCTCACTGATAGTCAGAGTGCTATAGCAGTGGCAAAGAATCCTATGTTTCATGCTCGCACGAAGCACATTGAGGTTCACTATCACTATGTCAGAGAGAAGTTGCATGCACGAGAGATCAGTATGATCTATGTGTCAACACATGACAATGTTGCAGACATCTTCACCAAAGCACTTCCACATGAAAAGTTTGAAGCATTTCGCAGTGCCCTGAACTTATCTCCTTTTGGTGATTGATCATTTCCTTGTACATGACATTGGCACTGCAGGGGGGTGTTAGAATTATTATTATATTCTAGCAGTGACCAATGTAATGTGATAAGTAGGTTAGGGGCACTTTTCCCTCATTAGAGGTTTTTTCCCCTAACCATAGTTAGCACTAACTATGGTTAGTGAAGAATAAGGTTTTGTCACTTAGACAAAACCTTTCCCTCTTGTTGTATTCAGTCACTTCATCTATTGCAATCTGACGTTCAGCTCTCTTGCTCTCTCACTCTCTCTTTGTCCAACACATGTTCACTAAGGTAGATCTTACATCTTTCATGTCTGTCTTTATGGAAATCTTCTGGCAATCTAAACATGGCAGCAAAAGTCTCAGGCTACTTTCGAAGCATCACATTTGTTCTCCCAAGATGCATGGTGGATTGAACATCACGGATATTCATGTGCATATTCTTGCCCACAGGGGAAAAATGTTGCTGCAATTTCTGCAAGGTGATCAGCCTTAGGCTCTTATGATTACGACTCTGGTCACTCATATCAGTATTTCTGTGTTTGGTCATTGGCAACTCGATCAATGGGATTTCTTTTTTGCTGCATTGATGGCACTTTGCCTAACTGCCCTTTTGTTTCCCGCTTGCTTCTTGACTGGAAGCATGTTCTTTCTCATCTAGAATGGAATGGACCGCAATCTTTGCTTGGGAATTCTTTGAGAGCTGAAAGCATTCACTGATCAAAAGTCTTTCAGCCTCCCTTGGCTTTACAGGAACCTCGACGTTCCTACTTTGTCTCGTTTAAAGGCATCACCTCGGTTGCTGATGTTATAGATGATGCTGGAATTGTGCTCCCCTTTTCTCTAGCAACCACTACATATGGATTGGGCTCTCATTATCGTTCTTTGTGGCGACAAATTACTTCTATGCTTTCGCCTTTTGTTCTGATTCCTCCTTTGGAACTCCAGGACCCTGGCTAGAAGATTGGACTTTGACTTCTCTAGGATCCTCTTCTCGTTCTTTGAGGCCATCTCAGATTACTGTACCTGCATTGTATAAAATCCTTTTGCCTCAACCTTGGGTTTCAGAGAGAGGTGATTCTGTTTGGCAAATGCATCGCCCAGCCAAGTGGTGGACCAAAGATTACAGCAACTTTGGGCCTATAAAGTACCGCTTCGGCAACACGTTTTCTTTTGGTGAGTTCTTTTGAGAGTGTTTCCATCAGGACAGCTATTAGCTCATCGACACATTGCTCCTGCACTTTGCCACAGATGTTCTACTTCTTTGGAGACTGTGCCTCACTTGTTTTGGCATTGTCCGTGCTCTCGTGAGTTTTTTTACCTACTTCGACAGCACCAAAGAGCGAGATTCCCATCTGTTCCGTTTGGGAAGTTCTTCTGGCTATTTGGCTTTCATCCATCCAGACCGGAGTTTCATCTTTTCTTTGTTTGGGTTCGCTACTGGGCACTATGGACTTTATGGACATATAGGAATTGTAAAGTCTTTGGTGATCCTACTTTCTCTCTATTTGGCTTTTTTAGGCGTTCTCTGCAGCAATCTTTCTTTGATTGCTTGCAGACCCGTTGCATAGATCATGAGGTCTTTTTGGCATATACTGAAAATTTCAGTTGATGTAACTGTAGCACCTTGTTTTGAGATTGCTACTCATATAATATAATCAATCAAAGACTTCACCCCAAAAAAAAAGTGTGTGTGCGCGCGCGCACGCGCCACTGCATAGATCATGAGGTCTTCTTGGCAGATACTGAAATTTTCAGTTGATGTAATTGTAGCACCTTATTTTGAGGTTGCTACTCATATAATATAATCAATCAAAGATTTCACCCAAAAAACGTGTGTGTGCGCGTGCGTGCGTGCGCGCGCGTGTGTGTGTGTAACAGAGTCTGGAAAAAAAAAAGAACTTTAGTCCTCACCGTATCTGCAGAAGTCAGATTCAATCCAACACCGCCCGCTCTAGTGGTTAGCAAAAACACAAAAGAACTTGTGGACTCTCCGAGACATCTCCCTATACTATTACTTTGTGCAGTTCCTGTATTGAAGTTGCGAACAGCAGCAAAACGCTCTTCAGCTCGAACAGATCCATCAAGACGCTCATACAAATATCCACGGAACTCGAGATAATCCTGACAAGAAATGTTTCACGTTTCAGCCCTGGCAATATTACTGCCAAAAAGCAGCTAGATTGTCTATTGGCTAAAACCTTGATTCACAATCTTACTGGGAGACACAGGCCAGAAACACCAGAAGGTTACAAAGGCACAGAAGGAACCGGTCAAAAACCTGAAGAATATCTAATGTGCGAGCCATCTGAGCAAAGATCAGAACTCTGTGATTTTGAATATATAAGTTCTCAAGCAACGCGTCCAACACCATGAGCTTTCCACTTGCCTGCCATACACACACCATAAATTGATATTATAAGATGTGAATTCTGGAGATGTTTGAAAAGTTACTCACAGTGCTGACCTAACTTCATACATTCTTTGAAAATCACCTCAATCAGATGTTCTCCTTCTTCAAACGGTTCAGGCTCAACACCATCAAACAGGTAAGGGTGAGTGCAAGCTTTCCTTAATTGCACAACCTGCAGGCAAAGCCCCACCAGCTGCTGAAATCTCAAGTAACAGGAAACATAAAGAAACTATCAAGTAAGACTCCAATCGTGATATGACTAATTGAACTATATTTCATGCCTGCACTTCCAAAAACTTTACCAGCTTGCCCTGCAAGCACTGAAATCCGAGTTATAAGCGTACCTGACTCCAAGATGCACTAAATGATTCTGTTGAATTCCAACATTTCATTTACTAATATGAAGGATGCATTCGCATTGATGAAAACACCATACAACATGGATTTCAGAAAGGCACTGGAGCATCATCCATTTCAGGTCATATGCATTAGGTTACAGAAGATTGTTATCGTTCACAAAACATAACTCCATAACAAAAGATATGTGATTGTCAAACAGAAGCTAGAGTTGATAGCTTCAAAGCACCAAGAAGCCCATCCCCTGCATTGGCCTCCCCATCCATGTCAGCTGTGTCAAGCCAGATGATGAAATGTGTACTCTCTCCTCTCCTTTGGAGGATGAGGAAGATCCAGCCACAAACAAAAAAGCTCCTGCTGTCAAATATCCCCAGGGAGGCAAGCCAAAGGGGGTGTTGAGATATATTCTAGAAGTGGTAGAAGAAGTATGGAGTGAACCCATCTTCACTAGCCAGTTTTGGGTCAGAAGAGCCCGCAGGGCCTTAAGCAAGGGGACTAAAACTCAAGAGCAGCTCCCTTACGCAAGGATCTTCATATCAAAAAGCCGCATTCCTTAAAATATATTCAGTGGGAAGAAGCCTTAACATACTCATCAAAAGAGAGAGTGTAGGGACAAAATCCTTTCTTCAATGATACCTTGGCATCCATTTGAAGGGCATCATGTGTACCCAAAAATATGTAACCCTAGAATGCAGGTTCAAAAGAAGGGTTTTTTAAAATAAAAAAATCCTAATACATACAGAATTTTAATTCAAAAAAAGTTCCAAAAAATCCTAAAACATACAAAATTCTAATTCAAAATAAAAGGTTAACATTTGATAAGGAGAAAGGAGTCCTATCACTTCTCTTCACAAAATACATATCCACTTGCTTGTTAATTCATTTATTGCATATCTTTTATAAAAGATTTCTCATAGAAGAATTGAAGTTTAAGGCTCAAACTCCCTACCCCATCCTACTTACTGAGATGGGTATGATACCTCTGTAAGCGAGGCTTTATGCCAATTCATGGCTTACCCCAAAAAAGTTGAGAAGATAGATGCCAACGGGATACCTCACAAAGCGTTGGAAGCTATACAAAACACTGGATGGCACCGTCATGGGATGAAATAGATGGAATTACGGGGTATAATAGCTGTTGATGTACCAGAGGATGCATGAGATATCAGGAAGTTAGTGACACAAAAGATGCTACAAAAATGGACATCAATGACTGACATCAGCAGCCAGCAATGAGACAGACATTGTCAGTGCTTTTTGGCAACAGCAGCATGTACCTGAATAAGAGGATTGTTTAGGATCCTTTGGCAGCAGCCTATAGTACATCCGAATAAAAGGATTGCCTTGGAGCAACCGGAGGATTAGTAATACTCGTAGCATCTTGGAGCCAAGAGCACAGAACATTGGTTGGAAAGCCAAAGGAGTAGAGGGCTAATCCCCATGTGCAAGGAAAAAACAGAGGGAGGCTAAAAGAAGGAAAGAGCATTGAGGATGGAGGCGGCTCTGCAGGATGCTCTCTCTCTCTCTCTCTCTCTCTCTCTCTCTCTCTCTCTCTCTCTCAGAGCAAGGAAAAAACAGAGGGAGGCTAAAAGAAGGAAAGAGCATTGAGGATGGAGGCGGCTCTGCAGGATGCTCTCTCTCTCTCTCTCTCTCTCTCTCTCTCTCAGAGCAAGAGGAGCTGCTGCACATCTTGTACAGCAGCAACTTTAAGGATTTTTGGCGGAAATTCCTTGAGCGTAGGTCCCCATCACCCCTCACCGACACGAGAGTCTGGCACATGTATGCACACCATCTTTATGATGTCCCACACCAGCCCACTCCAGATCTCATACACACACCTCGCCCCACCACTTGCACATTGTTCACCAGAGGGGGAGTCAAGGACGCGACATTGAAACTGCACAATGGCCGAGCGAAGGATCACGAGGGGCTATGCACTGAGTTTATCGCATATGGGATCGACACGTTAGCCCCGATCCTAGCAAAGCTATTCAATGACGCTGTTTGCCTTGGCTTCCCCCGCACTTGGACACTCAACACCATCACAAGGCAGGGGATCCCATGGACCCGAGTAACTACAAGACTATCATGATTGGACATGTGATGTCCAAGATCTATGCAGCTATATTGGATGCATCGGTCAGCCTGTTCGCAGAGATGAGAGGGCTTAGAGCAGAGGGTCACGCCGGTTTCAGGCGAGACCATGGGACTATGGATCACATACTCACACTCAGGAGTGTCATTGAGGAGGCCAGATCACGGAAGGAGAGGGTATATTGTTGCTTTGTGGATTTCCGCAAAGCCTTTGACACAGTACCTCGAGCTTGTCTCATCACACACCTACAGACACTGGGATTTGATCAGGAGATCATCTGGGCAGTCATGGCACTTTATGAGAGTGTCTCAGGCCGAGTTCAGACAGGCACAGGTTGGACAAATGAGATCCTGAATACCATAGGGGTCAAACAGGGTTGTCCCTTATCACCGACCCTGTTTGGCCTCTACATCGATGAGCTTGAGACATTCATGGGTGCGTTCGGAGGGACCGGTTGCTCACTTGCCGGGATCATCATCAGGATTCTTCTTTATGCAGATGACGTGGCACTCTTGTCATCCATACCCGAGGGACTCCAACAACACCTGGATGCACTGCAGGCTTTTTGTTTATCCCATGATTTGGAGGTCAACCTTGGCAAGACCAAGGTCATGATCTTTAACACCTCTCGAGCAAACATGCAATGGAAGCAGGTTACTTTTACTTTGGGTGGGTCACCAGTTGAGATCGTATCCTCATACACTTACTTAGGGGTCATCTTCTCCGGCCCGATCTTCACGATGAGACCAACGATGCAAGCCAGACTGAGCAGGGGATACGCCTCAATGGCTCGGCTAGAGAGACAATGCTTTCACTCCCACTTCCAGGACCCTTGGACCAAGGCTCTTCTCTTTAACTCCTTGGTCCGACCAGCCGGTATGTATGGCAGCCCTTGTTGGGGGCCTGACATGTCCGAGATAGAGTGGACACGAGTGGAGCGCCTACAGATCCTCATGCTCTCACGGAGGATCCGAGGGAAACTGTCTGTACCACATCACATCATTCAGGCCGAGTTTGGTGCTTCTCCACTCCAGCTAGATGCAGCCTTTCAGACCATCACATATCTACACCGGGTTAGATCATATGGGGACTGCATATCATGGTTGGCTCTCGATTCCTCCATGAGGCTAGTAGCAGAGGGAGACGAGTGATGCTGGTATGCACGAACTCACAGATGGTTTGTGAGACTAGGGTTCCACATCGATAGGATACCTCCTTTTCAGTACAGTTTAGATGCCCCTACTCCCACCCACCATCCCGATTGGGCCACACACCAACCAGGTCATTTGAGAGGATCTCTTGCAGCTACACACCTTTAGGACCTGGCTGGAGCCGAGGGAGCTCCCAGTGAAGCTGAGTTTCTACATAGATTACTGTCTTCGTATTTTGGAGGAGGGATTCATCACACCACCGGGGTACACTAAGCTTCATATACCTCACTCACTGCAGATCTCCATCGCACAGTTACGGGTATCATCACACCGCCTCCGCATAGAGAGCAACAGAGCAGAGGGGATTCCTAGGGAGCATCGCTTATGCATATTGTGCGACTGTCAGGAGGTTGAGTCGAAGGAGCATTTTATTTTCAGGTGCCCAGTGTACTAAGAGATCTGAGGTCGCTACCACTGCCTCTTGAGAGACGGCTCCGGGCTCCTTTCCAGATTCCTCGCCTACCCAGATCAGAGATGTCTCGTGGCCTTCATTCACGAGGGGGTCCGACACAGAGAGTACTTACTCAGGCAACGGGCTTGGCCACATCATCACACACCTCTCAGAGCAGGATCACAAAGTTCTTCCCATCGAGTGACATTGATCGTCTAGTCTCTAGCCGCAGACGTGACATGGACCCCAACCCAACGACCGCAACACGACACACGAGACATCGAGGGGGGACATAGATCACTCTAGGGGACCTCTCGTCATTGTTTAGACCCAAGATACGTCCCACGGGAGTCACGGTGGCTCTGGTCTTGTGTCGAGCCTCGTCCAGGAGACCGAGACGCACGGCACCCCTTAACGAGCGCCAGCATCCCATCACCGGCTATGCACCAGCCAGGGCGACATGACATACGGAGGATTTCGCTCCGCTCCAGTCCTTTTCTTTTCTTTTCATTGTTACATCCAGATGTATTTGATTATGTAGGGTTCAGCATGGGTGCTGATGCTCGTTTCAGTAGCTCCACCCTTACTGTGATTTGTGTCAGGTTTTCTTTATCATCATTCTTTTTCATGAAAGCAGACAATCATCATTCATTTTACACATCTTGTCAAGTGTGGGCGTGCTACCTATCTGCTTGTATAGTCTGCATCTTAAGAATAAACCCTTCCAAACTGCCCTACCTGTCATCCACGAGCTTAAAATTTTAAGAAAATGAAAGTTAAAATCTAAATAGCAATACCATGTGTTGTTCTACTGCTCTTATGGGTTGATCCTTTAAAAGCACCCGTTACTACTTTAAAAACCCTTCACTCCCTTTAATATAAAAAGCATGGAAATTAAAGCAGGGACATGAAGAATAGATGTTCCTATTTAAACAGACACCAGTGAATGGTAATGACACGTGCCAAAAAAGTTATGTTCTCTCCGATGGTGACTTCTGTTCAATTGTTTATGGCATTACCAATTGTATCGGTTTATAAAGAGTAGATGTGTCCTTCATGATTGGATATAACTGTCTGCGGGAGTGAACTCTTTTCACACACCCCTTTACACATGTACTTCAACTGTGGCTCCTCGCTGTGAGTTTAAAAGACGGCATTATCATTCTACCAACTTACACGGTCAGTAATGCCAGGAAATTCCAGCTCAGCTATAGGGGTTGGAGGCCTACCAGAGCTCCTCATTGGGAGAACTTTCAGATTTCTGTTGACTTGCAGAAATTTTTTTGGCAGAAGCTCTGGAAATCCCACCAGAATAGAAAAATCACTCTTCTTTTGGCTTTCTATTCATGGTGGGATAGCAGTGAACCAATGGAGATCCAGATTCGGAGCCGACCCTTCTTGCCCTCGTTGCCTTTTTGCTTTGGAGACAATACACCACTGCCTTTGGGATTGCAGACAGGCAAGAATCATATGGAAGGGGATGGCAAGACTTCTCAGCACTTTTGTTCGCCTACCTTTCTACATGACCTGGGGATCAGTGGCTTGGCTCACTCTTTCAGGGCCCCAGGTCTTCTTTGAGAGACTTGACTCCTCTTAGGCTCTTCACATCCGACGACACCTTGTGGAGTCGTGCTCTCTAGAGGATGTTCCCGCCACTCTTTTCAGGGCTGCTCATTCCTCGGTTGACTCTCCATGGGAGGTCTTAGCTAGCATTGCAGCATGGCACATTTGGAGAGCCACATGCACTGAGGCTTTGAAGGGTTCTCAGGTTCACCCTTCTCAGATCTTGGCCAGTACTTGGACAGACAACTTGGACAGATACGGTACACACTCTGATGGCCATTTGGGCAACCATGCAGGGATCATCTTGAGCAGCCTCCTGTGACCGTAAGGTTGGTATCTTAAACCTTTATGCCTCCAATTCAAGAGGGGACCGTGTCGTTCTATGGAAGATGCTGCTTTCTTGGTCATGCATTGCAGATTCTTGGATCATTAGGGGTGATTCAAACATGGTTGAAATCCCCATGGACAAAAGAGGAGGTAGAGAAGGTGGTATCCATTCCCTAGAGAGAGCAGCCTGGGATGCCTTCCTTTTTTGCTACAGTGGTAGAGATGCGTGACATGATGATGCTTTTCACACTTAGCTACAGTCACTCCTGTTTTCTTGGTCGAACAGAAGGTTGCAAATGCCTATCCACGCACAGATTGACATATTTTATGTGCATGATTGGGCTCTGGACAGAGGTGGGACAGTATGCATTACACTTGGGGAGTCCACTTCAGATCACTTTCCAATTGTTTTGTTGGTTTGAGATCCTCAGGGGAGGAGCCGCTCTGCCAGTATCAGGATTCCATATGCCTTCTATGCAGAGGAGGGCCTCACAGAGGCAGTGTTGCGGACTTGGGTATCTCACATGCACGATGGGCAGCTTTCCCCGTCAGATGTAGCTGCAGTCCTCTCAAATATTAGCAACTTTTAGCATTCAATTGCTCGTATCAAGAGATGACTTCTGCAAAAGTTCATAAATGCTGAAAACATGTATTCACCTCCTCTATCTGATCTCATGACCTTGATCTTTCTGCCTGTCTGGTTTTCTACCATGGCTTTGAATTCTTGAAATCTGAAAAACACACAGGGGTGTTTCCATCAGGTACCTAGGATGCCAGGTTGGGGTGGGCATCTCTCCAGCACAATAGTTTGCTTCCGTGTTATGCCCCTATCCACGTGGAGCAAGTAATAGGCATATCATCTGTGTCCACCCAATCCAAGGGCAAGGCTCCATCAATCTGTTGGACTCTCCCTGCACTTCCTCTGAGATTAAGAACCATCTCGACCTGTCGGTCTGCACGAAGCTTCCTGAATGCTTTCCATGCTCCCACAGTAGATGCAGGGCCCCTCTCCCATCTTGGCCACTGCATGTAAGGAGAAGCTCCAAGTGGTCTGCCATGCTCATCCGAAATACTGTCATTCCACATGATAGGCTGCCTTTCAATCTCTTCACGGGTGGAAGGGGGAATCCTGCGAAGTGTACTCCTGAAGCTGGCCCATGCTTTCAGGATAGCAACCATAAGAGGGGAAGAGAGAGATCTGAGGTGGGTTGTGGTGAAAACCCATCTGGTACTGTGTGTCCAATCCTCTCCTAAAGAGGGCGTGCGAGACTATATGCATTTGATAAAGAAATCCTTCCAAGGCTCTTGCCCTGGCATAAGTCCTCTCACAATGACCTTGCAGAGTAAGGCTCTGCACTGTAGATGTGGTCGATGATATTCAAACCCCCTTCTCTTGTAGGAAGAATCAAGGTCTCCCAAGCCACCCTGGCTGTAACATCAGTTGTGCCATCTAGACCACTCCATAAAAAGTTTCGTACGGGCCTCTTAAGCTGAGTGATACAATCCCTAGAGTGGCACCAACAAGAGCATACAAACCATGCTATGGCTAGAAGAACCTCGTTAACCAACACCACCCTCGAAGTCAAGTCAAGTTTGGCTGAGCTCCAGAAAAGGAGCTTTCTTCTGATGCTCTCCAACACCGGAGCAAACTGTTGAGAGGGAGAGATGCCCACCCCCACCTGGCAGCCCAAATATCTAACAGAGACGCCCCTCTGTACCCAAGTGAAGGCAATATCATTACCCCAATCCGGGGTGTCATCATCACAAAACCAAAAACCATTAGATTTATGCCAATTAATGTGTGCACCTGCAGCCACGCAAAATAAATCCAAGGCTGTCCGAAAGAAGTGAGTGTCCTAGGAGTGGCATCCAAAAAAACAGCCGTGTCATCTGACAGCTCACTATCCAGGAGCTCTTCTTCCCGGCGGATAGGAAGCCTCAGCCCATAAATATCAGGTAGATACTCATAGTTTCTGCAAAAGGGGCAAGAGGACATCCCTGGCGGACTGATCTGGAAATCTGAAATATGTCCCCTCTTACCCCCCTAATGAGCACCTGGCTATGGGCTGATCTATAGAGAGATGATACTCCTCTAATCCATGCATCTGAAAAACCAAAGCGAGATAGAGTACCCTCAAAAAAATCCCAGTCCACTCTGTCATAAGCTTTCTCAAAAGTCCAAGAGTAGAATGGCCAATCTTTGGCGGCTCCGCATGGCCCATTCTGAGGCCTCCCAAAATGAGAAAATATTATCAAATATACTTCTACCATGCACAAACCCTATCTGCATGTCATGAATCAAATCTGGAAGAAAAACATGTAGCCGCAGACTGATGGCTTTCGCCAGAAACTTGTAAAAAGTACCCAATAGAGTGATGGGTCTCCATTGAGACACTAGATTCCTATTACCCCCCTTTGGGATGAGATGAATGAGACCATCTATAAGTGAGTCCGGCATCTCACCAGAGTCCCACACACCCTGCAAGGCTGATGTAATGTGATCACCAATCTGCTCCCAAAAAGTAATAAAAAATGAAGGGGTAAGTCCATCCGAACCTGGGCACTTGCCCTTGTAAAGGGCAAGTAATGCAGTCTTGAATTTTGCATTGGTGAAAGGTGCATCCAGAGAAACATACATCTCATCCTTCACCAGTACAGGGATACATTGCCAAATAACCTCTCTAGCATCATCTATAGCCTGTGTGCCCGGATCTGCAATAAGAAGGGATGCAAAATAATCTGAAGCTACACGCATGACAGCATCAGGATCTGACTGTAACACCCCGTCTGAGTCAACAAGCTGCAAGACACACTCTCTACTATGTCTGGGCCCATGAGTAGAGAAAAAGTGTTTGTTGACATTGCCACCCATCTGAATCCAAAAGGATTCCCAAGCATGAAAGGCATATTCTACTCTCTGATCCAACAATGTTTGCAAATGAGCCCTTGTTGCAGCAAGGTGCTCCTGAATCCAAGCATCTGTGGGCCTCTTCTGCTCTTCCCTCTGAAGGGACGCTAATTGCTGCCGTATACCAATCTCACGTCTGAGAATCTCACGTCTCTTGGAATCAGTGACTATATGATAATAGTCACTAATTCCAGATAAGGCTGCAGCTACCTGAGATGGGCGGACAACTCCACCCTGTATGTGAGAAACCCAAATCTTTAAAATATCCTCCATGAAGCGCTGCTCTGCATAAAAAGCATCCGAAATCCTGACACTGCCAAACGTCCTCTCCGATGAGGCTCAAGGACCTGCAATACCACTAGAAAATGATCTGAGGTGGAAACCCCAGTAGAAATGCATACAGATCCTCCTCTGTCAAGTGCCCAATCATCTACATAAAATCTATCAATACGTGCATGGATGGGCATGTGTATTCTCCTGTTCGACCAAGAATACAAGAGTGATTGTGGCATAATATGAAAGGCATCATCCAACCAAGTGTCCCTGCCACTAACCTGAAAAAGAAAGGCATCCCAGGCTGCCCTCTCCAAAGAATGAATTCCACCCTGTCTGCCTCTCTTTTTGATTGATGGCAACTCAACCATGTTGAAATCGCCACCAATTATCCAAGAATCTGTAATGGGGACCCAAGAGAGTAACTCCTTCCAAAAGGAGATCCGCTCACCTCTGTTGTTGGGAGCATAAAGATTGAGAAGACCAATCTTACGCCCTCCAATCAAAATAATGATCCATTGAGCTCTAGAGGGGGAAATAATACCATGACCAGCAACCAAGGGAAGAATAGAGGGAGAGACCGAAATGCAAGTACCTCCCCTTGTGCCCATAAAAGGCGACCAGAAGGTATGTCTTGAAAGCAGTTTGCCCGATTTAGAGCAATCACTGGCATCCAACTTGTATTCCTAGATAAAAAAAATATCAATAGCACCTCCAATGACACCTGGATGAAGCTGATTTCGGATCAGCTGCCTACGTCGACGGTGTGGAACTCCGCCTAGGCCCTGTATGTTCCAGCTGACTATCCTCATCGACGGGAGGATGCTGGATGGAAAGGCTTACCCGACCTAGTAGAGGAGACCATCTTCCCCTGGGCCGAAACACTCCTACTGAGGGCAAGAAACTCAACAAGTGAGAGGATCCCCACACCTGTTGAAGGGGAGGCCCTATCAAAAGGAATCCCCATCACCGGGACCCCTAAGGTGGAGGGCACAAACTCCTCATCATCCATGAAAGTCGTTGAATCTGCCAGTGCCAAAAAAGAGTTCCTGATAAGAAAGTCTGGCCGAGGAGTGCGAAGAAGACCTGCACTCGTGGAAGATGGAGGAGAAGGACCTGCCAGGCCTCTATCAGCAGAACTGAAGCTCGGTGCTGAGAAGGCCTGTGGTTGGGCTGAAGAGGAATCTGGAGTCTTCATCTGTGCCTGCACTTTCTCGGTCGTCCTGACTATGGCAAGAACAGTCTGCGGAAAAGAAGTGCATGTAGCCCTCTCGTGGTCAACAACCAAGGTGACTGGGGCTGGTGGAACTAAAGGCCCCTCCTGATGTGGAATTGTAGTGTCTGGGGCTGTAGCAACATCCACCTCTGGAGTCTAGAAGGCGTCTGTCTGAATAGGATCAGAGGTCTCCTCCTGAGGTAAGGGAGTGGCTCTGATAGCTCTCCACCGTGGTACTGGGTGTGCTGCGAGCATTGGGCAATCTGCTGCTCCTAGCGGTCCTGAGGTGCGCGAAGCAGGGCGCCCTGCTGCTCCCGGTGATCCTCGAGTGCGTGGTACAGGGTGCTGGGGAGGTGCAGTCGGGGTAGTACGTGAAGGAGCCACACCAAAAGACCTCTTGGGTCTTTTTCTCTTCCTTGGGCAGTCTCTAGCAAAGTGCCCAAGGATCCTGCAAATCTTGCACTGGTCCTGTCTACTTGAAATCTCGACTCTTTGTCGAAAGAGAGAGCTGTCTGGACGCTGAAGCATGATGTGGTCATCTAAGATGTTAGGGTCAGAGACAATAACCCTAACACGAGGCACCCCGTCTACACTGATTGCCTCTGCCGAGGAAGAAGACATGCCAGGAAGATGGTGGCAACCATTCGATAGTAGACCTGAGGAAGACCGGAAAACCTAATAAACAGTGATGTGACCTGCTTGTCCTCCTCAACCAGATCGAAGCCCAAGGTGTAAGGTAAAAGAAATATCCTCCTCGAACCCAAAGCCAGGGGATTAGCTTTGAGAACAAGGGCTGTGGACTCGCGAGAGTCGAAAATCACTTGGAAGAATCCACGTCCCAAAAAACGAATATCCCTGAGCTGTGGGGCGAGATCTCCTGGTAATGCCGCTAGCATCCAGTCTCTGGCCTGTGATCTGGAAGGGTGTGACCCAAAGATGCCGGCAAAAAGTGATGTGGAGCCTTCTAGTTCCACATCTTTCTTGAGCTGCTACAACTCGTCTTAAAAATGACAGCTCTCGCATCCGGTGGAGGTGGACGAAGATTGGCTGAGTGGGGATCCATTCGCCAATCGAAAGGGGGAGGAAGGGAGGGGGCGGGAAGGGAGAAGGAAGGCGGGGGAGAAGAAGGGAAAGGAGGGGGCGGGATAGGAAGGGAGGGAGGGGGCTGGCGGGGAAGGGGAATGAGGGCAGGGTAGAGGAAGGGAGAGGGCTGGTTAGGAAGGGTGGGGTGAAGGAGGCGGCGAGGGGGGTGTGGAGAGTAGGGGCAACAGGGAGAGAGGAGCAGGTGAGGGGAAAGGAGGGGGCGGGGGAGGGGGAGGGGGAGGGGGAGGGAGGGGGCGGGGGGGTGGGGAGGGGTGGGGAGGGCAGGGGCAGCAGGCGGGGGGGGGGAGAGGGGAGCGGGTGAGGTGAAAGGAGGGGGCGGGGGAGGAGGAGGGAGGGGGCGGGGGGGGGAGGAGAGGGGCGGGGGTAAAGAAGGGGGCGGGGCAGAGGGAGGGAGGGGGGTGGGGGAGAAGGAGGGGGCGGGGAAGGCAGGGGCAGCACATGGGGGAGGGAGAGGGCAGCGAGGGGGGGGAGGGAGAGGGCAGCGAGGGGAGGGGGCAGGGAGGGCAGCGAGGGGAGAGGGCAGCGAGGGGAGGGAGGGGAGAGGGCAGCGAGGGAGAGGAGGAGGGTGAGGGAGGGGCTGACAGAGGGGGCAGGAGGCTTCACGGGGAGGAGGGAGAGGGCAGCGAGGGGGGGGGGAGGGAGAGGGCAGCGAGGGGAGGGAGGGGAGAGGGCAGCGAGGGAGAGGAGGAGGGTGAGGGAGGGGCTGACGGAGGGGGCAGGAGGCTTCACGGGGAGGAGCAGCAGCTCTCTTTGAGCTAGTCCTTTTGATCTCGCGTGCATCCAGTTTATGTTTCTGAATCATGAGAATATCAAAGGGACCCCCAGTAACACCTGGATGAAGTTGGTTAGGAATTAGCTACCTAGAGCGATGGTGAGGTACACCTCTAAGGCCCTGAACGTTCCAACTAACAATCCTCATCGGTGAGAGGAAGCGGCCAGATGAGAAAACCTACCCAACTTGGTAGCGGAGATATCCCTCTCCTGGGAAAAATTCCTCCTGTCAAGAGGAGGGAAGTCAACTAGGGAAAACACTCCCACACCTACACAAGGGGAAGCTTTGTCCACGGTGATCTGAATAACCTGCTCCCCAAAGATAGAGGGTACAAACTCCTATAGCTCAAACTATGCCATGTTTGCACTGCGAGGTCTCCAGATAAAGCGGCGAGCATCCAGCAGTTCCTGGCCTGTAACCTGAAAGGGTGGGACCCATGGATGCGAGCAAAGAGTGATGTTGAACTCTCTTGCTCCGTATCTTTTCTGAGCTGCTGCAACTCATCTTTTGAGAACGTAACGGTTTTCGCGGCCGGTGGAAGCGGACGTCGATTGGCTAAAGGCTGAACCATCGTCAATCGAGGTGGGAAGGCCAACTCAAACAAAATGATGCTCCACCCGCTCTAAACGCTGCCTGAGCGAGTAAAAGAAAGCAAGGGGGAGGCTGAAGGGAGCAAGGGAAGGACGAAGAGGAAGGAGGGGGCTGAAAGGAAAGGAGGAGAAAGGAGAAGGCAGCCGGGGGGGGGGGAGTGGTGAAAGGAGGACGAGGAGAAGAGACCAGAGGGGTGGAGGCGGAACGACCAGCCGATTGGGGGGGGGGGGGAGCGGAGGTGGCTGCCGGGAGGGGGAGGCGGCGGAACAGGCTGGCGGGGGGGCGGAATAGCCGCCAAGAGGGGGCGGAGCAGGTGAGGGGGTAGACGGGGGATAGAAGAGGGGGGGTGAGAGCAGTTGGGGCAGGGAGGGAGAGGGGGAGACAGCCAGGGGGAAGGGGAGGGGCTAGGGGTGGGGGAGGAGAGGCAAAAGGGGTAGGGAAGAGGCCGAAAGGGAGGGGCTGAGAGAGGGGAGAGGCTGGCTGAGAGGGAAGGGGAGAGGGCAGCTAGAGCGGGGAGGAGCAGCAGCTGACAAGCTTTGTCTTTGCAAGGGGCTGTTTTGAAATCATAATGGTCTTTTTTACTTTTTTGAGCAAAGATCTAGGGGAAATACATCATGAACATGAAAAACAAAACCCAAAACTGTAAGATCAAACTCCCACAAGACGGGTAGAGAAAATCGAGGGTTGAGGCTGAAAATGCCACCTCAACCCTGTGGGAGACTCTGATCATCTATTCTTCTTCATCCCAACACCAGGCTGTAAAACCAGAAACTTATCCTTAACTGACCTGTAATAGCAGCACAAACATACGACGACACAAACAAATTGCCTTTCAACCACTTACAGTATTTTGCAAAGACTGTTGAGATATTGCTCCAGACTTTGCCATAAGTTTGGGCAACTCCTTCTTTAACACAGAAATGTAAATTCTTTTTTGCAATGGAACCAGCCCTGCCATTCTTCACATATCAAGGAGTTCATTATCAAAATTTTACCACTCACAACTGTACCAAATTTCCCACAAAAGATCAAGTACTTATTCATATTCCTGTAGACCACAGATGGCTCACATTGTAACTTCAGAAAGTGATGGCAAGACCAGAGTCTTGTTCTGAACCAATGCAGCCTTAGTTCGGCGGAGCATGAAAACATTCAAAACGCTTTTCAGAAATTTCAGCTGTCCGCTTGCTGCTGCATCCAGTCCTGCATCCAGAGCATACCCATTTCTTATTTTGTTATGTTCAAAGAGTATAACCTTTCAAAATAAAGAGCGTATATAAACTTTTTAGGGCTCTATATACAAAGAGAGCTAAAAAGAACATCCACATCTCTTTACTGCAGTATAAACCACCCTGGCCACATTCTCTCATTTTTCCTCCGAAAAGTTGGATATCATGTTTATTCTTCAAAAGGCAAAAGTATTTAAATTCAACAAAATGTACTGCCCAACATAAAAGGTAATGGGATCTATGCTCATTATTTATTTCACCAAAAATTTCATATAGTGCGCGTTTCTGTCTGAATACCCAGATTGGCCACAATCTAACAATTTTCCTCTTGAAAGTCTCATATCGAGGATTGTTCTCAACTTACCAACTGAGTTGCACAACTACAAAGCCAAACAAACTAGATAGACTTGTGGGAAATCCTTGCAAACATTTTTTTTGCCTAGCTTAAAAAGAAAGCTCATAAACCATACAGAATAAAGCACTTTATTCTTTAAAAGGCAGCTGTAGATTCAAGTTCCAAATGCACTGCCAAACATACAAGGTACATACTCACTCAACTTTATCCCTCCTATTTGTTTTGGCCCATAAAGGCTAATTAACCTATGTTTGTCCATGGGTTAATGTATTTTATGCATAGGTTAATCTTTTAAGCCTATGTCAAAGAGGGGTGCACATTATGTTTGAAATTCAAGAGAGGATAGAAAAGATTCGAACCCATAATCTTGTATTTCCCACACGTGAGCTCTACCACTAAGCTATAGAGTAGTATAACATTTCTAATGATAACCATACTATTATAAATGGTCCTTCCTCCCCCTCCCCCTTTCGCACTCCCCTTCCTCTTTAATGCCCCGTTTATCCTTTAGTTTAATCATGGCCTTGCCCTCTTCGCTTTCTTTACAAATTACTCCACAACTAACTAATAGGAATTTCCCACTTTTCAATGTCAGGGGGTACATACTCAAGTTCCAAATACACTGCCGAAAATACAAGGTAATAGGATCTATGCTCATTATTATATCAAAAGAATATGTCGAACGTATGTGTAATTTAATTCATATTTTCTGTCTGGGTCACGATCCAACATTTTTCCTCCTAAGAGTCTCTCAGATTACTAGGACCCAACCGAGTCCAACTACAAATGCTGAAAAAGTTTAAACAAGCGTGTGTAAAATTCTTGCAAGCCTTGCATTTTGCATAGCTTAAAAAGGAAACTTTTAAAACCATATAATTTTCCTACGCCATTGCAAAATCAAAACCTTTTTATAAGAACTAGGCATTCCCAAGACTTCTTCATACCAGTCATAAGCCCAATCAGTGACACGATTTCATATCCTGTACAGTTTGGATGGTTTTGGATTTACTAAAGATGGGCTGGTCATAAGGATGTTGACCATTGGATGACACCATTTGTACATATTAAGGAAACAGTCCAAAATACATGCACCTGTCTATGCATGCACACAAACATACAATTTCACAAGATTATAATATATTTGCAATCTTGAATTATAATTATTGAAGATGGATGACTTGTTCTCTTGTCCGACTATGCACATTCATGTGATCCAATGAACCAAAATTAGACATTCATATGCCTCATCTTTATAATCCTCATCTAAGACGCTCCTAAAAAGTAAGCAGTCCAGATACAAAATACAAAAAACTCAGGAAAAAATCAGTTAAACACAAAAGTTCTCTTTTACTTCAATGTTTTAACTCCTGAGGGTCTCCTTCAAATTTTCAGCCAGTCACAAAATCCCTCTCTTGTTCCAGTCCACACCTCTACAGCCCTGTGGTCTTCCACCAAACAACCTCCTTGGAACCGTGTGGAATCCCCACTTGAATGCCAAGCTATAGTTGTTGGCTGTCAAGAAAACCAGCCTATTTCCAGAGAACCTAGCTCACTGCCGAGGGAATCTCTGGAACAGGGCCTAACAACCAAGGCGGAGGTCTATACATCCAGCAAATACCTCTCGCAGTAATTGCATAAAAGTTACCTGCAGGCCAAGCCTTGCAGAAATGCTCCCGCCTTTTGGTGGTCACTCAGAATCTGAAATCTTGCACTCCTAGATGGCACCTGGGGTGCAGACGATATCCTAACAGATGGCAATGAGGGTGGCTGCCGGGAACCTCATGGCCTCCCATCACCAAACTTCAGTGGGCAACCCAAATGTTCCGGGCAATGATGCTGGACACTGTCACCATACACTATCTTCTAGCGAAGGCGAAGGGTGCACACAGGAAGGAGACGTATCCTGAAACCCTTCTAGCCCTAGATCTTGTAGGCCTGGGTCGATGGAGAAGGCATAACCTTCCTCCTTCACCCACGCAACCATCCCCTAAGTGAAGTCTCACTGCATCCTCTGCGTGCTGCCTACAATCTGGAGGGCTCCCATACGGATCCTCTGCGTTGCTGGGCAGCCCCAGAGATAATGCATGATCGTCTCCAAAACTCTACCTGCGTCTCCCATCTACCCACATCTACTCCAACCAAGGGCCAAGGGCAAGCTTCCATGCGCCACCAACCAAAAGAAATATGACATCTTCTGAGGCCTACAGCTTGTCCATAGACGTGACCAAAAACAGGAGATAACCTCAAAGGAAACTTGCTTCTCCAACCAATGACACTCTCTCGAGGACCAGGCTGCCGCCTCCAAGTCAAGACGTCATTCTATACGAGTCTATATGCGAAGAAGGGAACCTCCTCCACTCTGAACGAGCACCCTACACGAATAGACCAAAACCACTCACCCAATCCCATTGAATCTCCCGGAGAGGCCAGCCCTCTCATAACCAAAGGTGCCACCTCGCACCCTCTTGTCCTGTCGAGACTAGAACTGGGCCTTTTTATCCTATCTTTAGCTCTCCGAGAAGATCTTGAGATGCTTGCACTCTTTCTTCAAGCTACCATCTAGGTGGTAATGCCATGATGGATTAAAACCCATTGTAGAATGTTTGGCAGCAAACTCTAGTATGAATAGATACTCTTCACATAGTTTGTTGTTGCTTACTATGCTTGCAGCATATCATATCTGATCTAATTGACCCATTCAATTTGATCATCAACCTATGGATGATCTACACTACTAATATTTAGAGTGATATCTAACCTCTGAAAAACAGCCCTAATGATAGTTAAATGTATGATCCTAGTCACTTAGCATTATCAGTTGGTGTCATAACCCACCTGGTTTTAGGCATTTAGCTTTATTGACCTAGCATTTTGACACTCTAATACATAGTCTTGGACATCTCTATTCATTCTAGGCCACAAAAGTTGCCATCTGAAAGTAAATATTTTAAATTCTTGGGTGCCCAACAACACGTAGACTATCATCCCATTCATAAAGAATTCTCTGGTGCCCAACACTTGGACTATCATCGCATTCAGAAAGAATTCGATGCCTACTGTCATTTATATCCGTGATATATACTCTATCCTTATAAGCAAATAATCAGCTATTGTACTCTGTTCCATCTAAACCCTTCCTCACCAATTGTGGTATGTCACCATTTTCATGTAGCTCCTCAACGAAAGCCTCGTATTTAATTGGATTTTGCTCCTTGTAAATGGTCAAAGAGCCCCTCAATGTGAGGCATTATTTATTTATTCTTTATTATGATTTAAATTGATACCCGATAATTTATGCACAAGTACATAATATCCTCCTTTTTTTGCACCAACACAATAATCTATGCATAGGTATATAGTATGCCCCTTTTTTTGCACCAATAGGACTAGTGAAGCCCATCGAGAATTAGTTAGTTGGATTTGCCCTTTTCTAAGATATTCAATTATTTGTTTCACTCTTGCCTTCTTCAATTACACTAAGCCTATAAGTAGCGTTATAAACAAAGATCGATCCAACTATGATCTACATCTCATTTAGGAGGTAAACCATTAAGGAGATCGCTACTACAAGAAACATCTTTAAATTCAACCAACTAGGAAAACTTTACGCATTTTTTAAACTTGAAAAAGGTCTATCTTTTTAAAAAAGCATGATACACAAAAGTATCATAAGAAATCAAATTACAAAGAAATACCTCACACCAATCTCGTTGAAAGGTGTCATAGTTTTACCAAACAAATAAATAACGAGTGTGGTATATTATGTTTCCCCTAAATATAAAAGACCCTTCTTCCTTTTTCAAACTTGATGGAATTATAAAGATGACTTGTTTCTTGCAAGCACACCATTTGTCCTATGAAGATGCATAATTGGGAAATTTAGGACATATACCTTTGATTTCCACATCTACACCATGCCTTTGCATGGGAGACAGCATACTTCGTGCACTTCGAATATTTGGCAACTCTTTTCTTAAATTAATGATGAGCAGTTTCATGAAGGAGACTTCCACCCTGAACAACTCCGCACACTTCTGGAGGGGCCAGTAGTATGCCTGATCAACCTTTGCCTCAAGAGGCAATCTGATAACTCCTACCACCAAACCACACATTGGCTCCTCTCGTGTGAAGCTCAGCTGGAAATTCACCTCTTTGGCCCCATCCACTCGTCCATCATGCGTGAAATCTGATCTCCCATGATAGCATCAAACACCTCTGGGGACCACTTCTCCAACCTTGTGGAGGCAAATTGGAATCTCCAAATGGGGTGTGTCTGAGAGCCCACTACGCTGATCGAACCCCCTTTCCAGGGCTGCAAGGCGATAAGCGTTGCCTCCAACAATAAAGGATAAGAGTCTGGAATCTCCAGATAATTCCAGGGTGCCAACCTCCAGAAGTCCCGCAGTAAGGGAGGCCAAGGCTGGAGGTTGGGAGCTGCTGACAAGGAGGACGAGCCCCGTCCCTCTGGCTCTCTCCCCAAATGGACATGATGCTGCGATGAGGAAGCAGATGGGGACGTCGCCTTACCCTTGCTTGTTGGCAAGGGTGTCGAGGCAGGGGAGGGGTGGGAGGCTAAAGAATCTACTGGGGAGGGGGAGGGGGGGGGGGGGGGGGAGGGAGGAGGGCGGGTGGTGAGGGTGATCATAGTAGGAAAGGGGGGGGGGGGGGGGGGGAACTAGGAGGGAGGGGGGGTAGTGGAGAGGGAGCAGGATCTAGAGAGGGGGGGCGGGGGAGAGTAGGGGCAGCCACAAGACCCCCTTGCTGATCAGGCTCTCCACGGGCTCCTCCTTAGCCGCTGACGGGCTAACGTCCGCAGCTTCCGCCATTGCAACATCAAGAGCTCCTGGGGCTCGCTGCTGATGCAGGGGTGGGTGTGGGCGCTAAATCTCCATAACGAGAGTATCCTTTGGCTGGGCAGTGGCCCCTTCCGCTGAGGGAGGTGGATCTCCACGTAAGGACTCCTGCCGCTCGTGCCCCTCAGGTGTCTCTCGAAAAGCCCTGTCTCTCTCTCTACGTCTAGCTCTCAACATGCAACGCTTGCGGGCCTGTTTGCTTGGTTTCTTTTTCTTTTTAACCTGGGTCCAGTCCCCTTCTGAGGGGGTCACCCAGGGGTGTTGCTCCTATTGGGGGGGTGCTGGGCTCTAGCCTGTTGACTCTGTCTGCTCTGTAGGGTGGGGGAGGAGAGGCTCGACCTTGGCCGCGGGGGAAATCTCTGGCTAGGTGACCCATTTGTCTGCAACGAAGACATTGGCCTGGTAACCCAGAAATCTCCACTCGCTGGCGAAGTGTGCACCCTTTGAGGGTCTTTAGGAGGATCAACTCTGGGAAAAACTTTGGGCTCTCAACCACCAATCTGATCCTGGGGATGCTGTCATCTGCTACCACTGAAGCGGCCGACTCTGGCGGAGACTCGAGCACGGTGCCAAATGCTTGACCAATGGAGGGAAGGATGGCTCGATACTCCTTTGGGAGCCCTGGGAAGCGGAGCGTAACCGAAAAACGAGAAACATGGTGTGCCTTGTCCATGTCCTCCACTGTAAAGCCATGGTACCAAGGAAAGAGGTACACTAGATGCGGGCCAAGGAGGATAGGGCTCTGCTCCACGAGTGTCGAGGCAATGTCGAGGGAGCTCAGCTGGATGAGGAATATGCCTCTCACCATAGATGGTGACCTCCTGGATGTGGTCACCCTCTAATACCAAGCTCGCCTAGATCCACTCTCGCACATGTCTCCTTGTAGGAGTGAGGCCCACAATTCTGCCCACAATCGCCTTGTCCTGGAGGGATTGAACTGCGTACTGTACCTATTGCTTGTCAGCTGGGGAAAGAAGAACCTTAACAGCTGTGGGATCCCCTCTGGCCAGACCAAGGATCACCACCAAGATTTTCTTTTGCCTTAACAAGCACAAATGCTCCCGTTGCACGGAGGAGGAAGATAAAAAAGGGCGGCGAGGGGGAGGAGGAAAGATGTCAGAGGGGGAGGTGGAGACGAGGCAAGGCGAGGAGCGGACGAGGACGGGCTGGGTGAAGGAGGAAGAAGGCAGGGAAGGAGGTGGAAGAAGGAAGAGAGGCGGCTGGGGGGCGGGGAAGAGGAGGCGAAGAGACGAGGGGAGAGAGGTGGAGAGGGGGGGCGAGGGGGGAGGCCGAGGGGGGACGACGGAAGACGGAAGATGGGATGGAGACGAGAAGGCGAGGAGGTGGAAGAAGTGGCAGGGGGTGGAAGAGCAAGCAGGGGAGAGTAGGTGGGGGAGGAGAGCCGGTGGAGGAGAGGAGGGAGGCGGAGGAGAGGAGGAGAGAGGCGGAGGAGATGGCAGAAGGGAGGCAAAGGAGATGGCGGGCAGCAAAGAAGACGGAGGGGCGGAGATGACGGGGGGGAGGCGAGATGGCAAAGGGCGGAGCTGACGGGGGGGAGGCAAATGAGGAGGAGTGCGGAGGAGAGGCGATGGGGGCTGCGGAAGGGACGGGGCAACCAGGGGGCAGCGGCAGCAGCTCCTAGAGCTCAGCGCTCGGCTGGTAGGGTGTAAACCTCTATATAAGATCCGTGAGATACATAATACCAACATTTTACAAATGATCTTGGATATCACAGGCATCAAGATGATTGGCCTCCAATCCCAAAGATGCTGACATAGGGGCTTCTTGGGAACCAGACACAGTAGACCTTTCTTCCAAGAAGAGGGCAAAGAACTAGAAAGCCAAGCATCAGCATTATCAATACAACAGCTCGTTTTTCACTTTCTCCCACTCATTTCTAAGCTTCCATTGATTGCCATAGCCAACAGAGATTCAATTGAGGCATTCCGGGTTATTCTACTTTCTCCTTTGCGGATCTCATTGCCAAGAAAGCTTATCATCTTCTTCTACCGCAGCCATGGATTCAAGAACGTGATCTCTCTATCTGGCATCTAGACAAACCACTTGCTTGGTGGAAAGCTTGGCTTGGCCATATTTGGAATAGTGATCTCCCGCTCAGACAGAGGCTTTTCTTATGGAGATGCTTGGTTAGTGCTTTGCCAGTCGGTTCTCTCTTGGCTGCCAGGCGCATTACTTTCTATCTTGTTTGCATGCGTGTGTGGACTCTCTCAAAATTTGAGGTTTTTGAGGATCTTTTTGTCCTTAACTTGCTTTTACTATTTGAAGGTTTATCAAACTTTTCAACACTTTGGAAAGCCTATATTTTGAGGTCTATACTTTGGGACAGGTGCACTTTTGCAGTCAATTTGTGGACAGCAGTCCTAATTTTGCAGTTGCAAGCCTTGAGGCTATTTCTCTTGGGATTTGATCTGCAATTTCTCGTTTGATTGCAATTCATTGGGTCAGATTGGAGAACATTGAGTCACATTTGCAGGATATTGAGTCAGATTTTCAAACATTGAGTCTTTTTTGCAGGACATTCAGTCAGATTCGCATACATTGGGTCACATTTGCAAAATTCCAGCAAAATTTGGGGCTTTTCTGCATTTGCCCTCTTTTTGGCCTATTTGCCCTCATGAAATTTGGGGCTTTTGCCAGATTTGCTGTTTTTGCAATGAACATTGCCTGCCACAGTCACATTTGGGTCAGATCTGCATTTGCCCTTTGTTTTGGGTTGGAAATTTGCAGATATTTGCTGTCATTTTTGGACAGCCAGCTTTTGAGGCTTTTGGTTTTTCACGTCTTTTTCAGGGTATCACATTTGCTATGGCTGGGAACACTCAAGATCTATTTGGCATTCTTCGTGAAGATGATAAGTTGGATGGCACCAACTATCCGATGTGGTCTTATCTCATGAAACATATTCTTGTTGCAAAGCATTTGTGGAATATTGTTTCTGGGGTTGATCTGAGGCAAGCCAATGCTACAGTGGTTGCCTCTATTACTGGTCCCTCTGCAGGGGGTACTCCTCCTGATGCCTCTTCCTCTAGCATTCCTGTTCCTGCTCTTCCAACTCAGGAACAATCAAGATGGGATGCAAGAGATGCAAATGCACATTCATGTATTGCTTTATCATGCAAGAGAATCATTCTCTCTCTCTCTCTCTCTCTCTCTCTCTCTCTCTCACACACACACACATTCTGTCATCAAACATACATTGGCTCTTGCTTAAGGAGGTTTCATTTCTTGGGTGATGTGCATAGAGGAATTTCAAAATGCAAGGGACTAAGAGATTAGAGCCCTGCAACCTCTCGTTGCTACCATTAAGGGACCTGTTGTCCAACATTACTGTTTTAAGGCAATGCAAATCACCTTTTTAATTTTGAATTAATGTATGGTGAAACTGATTTTGCAAAGGGTGCGTATGGTGAAACTAACATTGAATTTTTATTTCACTTCATTATGACAATAATAATTACTTCAACAATTGTGCTTATCCCTAGTTATGCAAGTTAACTAAAGGATGTTACAAAATTGTAAACAAATTCCTCCAACACATCCGGTCCTGTAGATAGCAAAGGATGCTTGGGATAAATTGGCTTCTCTCTATCAGATTCGCAATGAAGCACGTGTGGCATATTTGAGAAGGCAATTACAGGAAGTCAGTATGAATGAAGGTGACTCTATGGATGCATACCTGACCAAGGTCAAGGACCTCATGGAACAACTTGCCAACATTGATGAGGTGGTGCCAAATTCACAGCTTGTCAGTACCACACTGAATGGACTGCCAGATACATATCAATGGTTTGCTACAACCCTTCGATTAGTGGCCATGGGTAATCCAAACCACCATTCTTTTGATCAACTAGTTACTTTGCTTTTGCAAGAAGAGAAAAGTCGAGCTAATAGACAAGCCATTATTCTTGATCATGCATTTGCTTCACAACAGACAGGAAGAGGCAAGGATTCCAAGCCTATGGGCAAGCCAAAATCTGCGCATAGCAGCTCCAATTCCTCCCATGCATATAAAAATACAGTAGATAAGTCAAAGAAGAAAAGATGCAACTATTGTTGCAAGCTTGGACATGACATTTCAGAATGCAGGAAGCCCATTGCTTCGGAGAAAAAGAAAGGAGGATTGACAGTTAATGCCTCACATGCTATTGAATCCCATGAGCCAACAGATGCTTCACATGCACATGCTCTTCAGGATGATTGGGCATGGGCTGTCCATTGCTCATTTGATCCCTCCAAAGCTGATGCATTCTTTACTGCTAATGATGCTCAGTCCTAGTACTTTGATAGTGGTGCTTCCAAGCATGTCACATCTTGCAGACAGTTGTTTCACTCTTTAGCTGCTGCACCTCCAGGGAGGACTGTCACATGTGCTAATAATGCTTCATATGCTGTAAAAGGAATTGGATATGTGCAGCTCACATCTATTTCAAGTCATCCTGTCACTTTGACAAATGTTCTCTTTGTGCCTGGAATTGAAGTCAACCTGATCTCAATTTCAGCAATTACTACTTCAGGTTTCAGAGTGATTTTTGATGGCTACAAATGCCTAGTTTATGATCTTCGTGATGACAATGCCATAGTTCTCACTGGCACTTTGCAATTGAAGCAGGCACCCAGGGCATGGTATGCCAAAATTCATGCACACTTACTATCCCTTGGTTTTCAGAATAGTCCCACAGAACCGACTCTTTATGTCCGTGGGAGTGGATCTGATTTTTTAGTGTTGATTTTACATGTGGATGATATGCTCATCACGGGCCCAGATACTCAGCAAATTGCAGCTTTCAAGGCTGATTTGCAGCAGATTTTTGACATGTCAAACATAGGACAGCTCCATTATTATTTGGGCATTCAGTTTGCTCATGTTGAGGGGGGTATCATGATGTCTCAGTCCAAGTATATTGGACAGCTCCTTGATCGTTTTCAGTTTGAGGATTGCAAGCCAATCTCTACTCCAGTGGACCCTGGCTTCAAATTCTCAGCTCATGATGGGAGCCCACCATGTGATATCACTCTTTATCAGTAGGCTGTTGGATGCCTTATTTATTTATGTCACACCAGACCTGACTTACAGTATAAAGTATCTCAGCTCAACAGATTCATGCACATGCCCAGTTCACAGCATTGGCACCCATCTCCTGGTGGTTCTAGTGATGCCCTATAGGCCATGGTATGTGCCTTGTAGGCATAAATATAGGCACTTGTAGTGTTAGTGCCTTTTAGGCCACACAGGACACTTAGTCCTATGTGACACCTAGGACACTTAGTCCTAGGTCTAGGTACAAGTACCTTGTACTCCTTTTTTCATCTATCCTAGTTGACATGACGGCTAAGACTCATGCGACTCTTTGTACCTTGCTCTCTATTTCAGCATATCTATTCTTAGCAAGTAGGTCTTAATTTAGCAAGTATGCTAAAAATCAATAAGCTTTTCTTATCTCTCTCTACACCTAAATTTAGCACACAATTTTTTTCTTTCAATGAAAACACTTCTATTGGTATGAAAAAGCGCCAAGAGCAATGTTCAATGCAAAAGTACATTAGGCATAGCATTGAAAACAAAATACCATGCATGGGAAAATAACCCACTCATGAAGAAGAGCTAGTAAAGCACCAAGGTTGAAGCTGAAAAAGTCACCTCAACCTTGTGGTGGACCCCAAGAAAGAAGGGGAGGCACGCCACTCCCTAAGGAAGATAGTCATCTTGGCAATATGCCTAGGAAGGCCCCTGCATGCTCAACCAAATTGCCATCAAAGTGTGTACAATGTCTGTTCAAAAACTAACCAAGGTATGAGAAGGGTGGACCTGGGAGCCATCAATCGCCTTTACGCATCCGGATCTCCATATATGATATGTTGAAATGCTCGCTAAGATCTCCCAAAACGTATCCACCGAGACTTGTGCAGGTCTATAAGGAGAATGGGGGACATCATCCAGAGAGCATGACCCAACTAAGTGTCATCGAGCCAAAAGAACCCAAGAGGAGTCATGCCTCTCATAAAAGATCCGAGGTCTCGAAAGAGAGAGCGAGCCCAAGGTCATGAAGAAGGGAGAGGGGAACAAAAGAACTCAAAAGTCTAGCAATCCCCTTCTAGATTATCTTCGCATGTCTGCAATCCCATAAACAATGTTGAATGGAGAGAGGAACAAGGGCATGTAGGGGCTGATCCAAACTTGGACCTCCACAAGTTCACAGCAATCCCTCCATCAATAGAAACCCAAAAGAAAATAGTGATTTTCTATTCTTGAGGGACTTCCAAAGTCTGCTCGAAAAAAGATTCTGCAAATCTATAGAAATCTGAAAATTCTACCAATGAGGAGCTCGGCTGGGCTTCCAGCACCTATGGCTGAGCTAAAACATCTTGACATTGTTAACAGTGTAGCAAAAGAAAGGGAGGCTCGTCGTACGATTCCATACATCAACCCACTCCAATCCCCAGGGTCCCACTACAAACACTTATGGGGGACCTCCATAAAGCCAAATTCTTCTATGAACCTAGGCTAAATAATCTACTCATGAAGAATGTGATCCGGGCTTGGATGTACGTACCAACCTGAAATTAAGAAATACTGCTCCACATGACCCAAAACTGTAACAGGCTCAAAAACAACAAAGTGAACATCAATCTAAACGTCATCAAAGCACTAGGACCAAGAGAGGCATACTTGACCTCGTAAAAGCCCCAAGCCAAACAGATCGACAATAGGGCCTTCCATCTGTGAGAACCCAATCCAAGGGTGAAGCTGCATCAATCTGTTAAATTCTTCTTTCAATTCGTCTGAGGTGACTTACCAAACAACTGAAACTTACAATCATCCGGAAGGTTTTTGAAGCGAATATATGGCTCCAAGATTTAAAAAGGAGTCACCAAAGATCTATGACTTGGCAGCACAAGTATTTCTAAGAGATCTTGGACTGATACTTTATCAGCACGTACAGCAGGAGCGACCTAGCCTGCCATCTAGGTGTGCTACCCATGTAAGGATAGAAGCAACCTATCTTTGCAATTTCAATGTCTGCCATGAGAAGGTCGTCCCCAAGGAAAATGAGGGCAATGCACATGCACAGCTTCACACGTGTATCCTAAGTACATGCATAAGCAATGGCTTCCTCTCTTGAAAAGCTGACCAATAAAATTCATTGGTTTTCAATATCTAGTCTGTCAATGCCATGTGTATTCATGCTTTCACGAAATGTATATTTAGGTAGAGAAGAATTATTGTTTTTTCAAATTTAACACATTGACATCACAGACCTGAATTTTCTACCCAATGTGAGGATTTCAAGGGGACCTTATATCAAAAGACGCACCATGAGATGCTGTAGCTGAGAAAGTCAACAGAAATTTGTCCAAATCATTGAACACCAATGGCATGCAGAAATGTAGCAGTGCCCACAACTCAGACAAATTGTTCTGTACTGGGGTCCCTGTGAGTAACAATCGCCTAGGGATCATAAAGCTCTCCTCCAAGGTTTTGTAAAGTACCTGTATTTAGATGGAAATTTTATTCTTCGAGGGCTACTTCACTTGTTCAAAAATAGTAAGGCAAAATTAACACACTTCAAACTTACCCCTCTTAATCATTTCAAAAGAAACATGATCTAAAACACAAAGTTGAAACAAGGCTAAGAACTTAAACCAAACTAAAACTAAACCTGTTTTCCAGATTTGTTCTTACAAACCCATTGCTGAGACTTACCTTCCTTATATAATTTCCTTATTTCTAAAGATAAGATGTTCCCCTTATTAGTGCTTTGAACCTTCTTATTCGTTCTTGAAAGTCTCTTGAAAGTTGTTGACAATTCTCCCATCCAAGTCCATGTTAGCAATCCATCCGAAACTTCTATGACAGTTTAACCAGAAATAAATCCTCCTCATGAAGTCAATAAAATTACAAGGGCAAGACCCCTTTGCAGGACAGCAAAGAAAATATGGAGAAAAAGGAAATCCACATGCTCTTGACCTTTGATGTTAACAACCTTACACAGTACAAGACCAAAAGGATAAAAAATAAAGCCATAGGTGCTCTTGACCTTACATGTCAACATATATCTAGAGGAATTTAGAATGCCCTAATGCATGACAGCAATGACATTGACACAAAGACCTTGACATGTTCATAGATACATCTCTCTCTCTCTCTCTCTCTCTCTCTCTCTCGACACAAAGACCTTGACATGTTCATAGATGCATCTCTCTCTCTCTCTCTCTCTCTCTCTCTCTCTCTCCAAACACTTCAGGTCTTTTGCATCAACTACTACAGACACTTCAAGTCTTTTGCAATGAAAGTGGGCTGTAAGTTAATGTCACCAAAACCAAAATGATGGCAGTATGCACCACCCAACCTGAACATCCTCCTGTTATCAGCTTTGAGGGGCAGCCCATTGAATATGTCAATATCATCTGCTTGAAGGGCCCAGTCTTTGAGGAGGTCTATAATGTCAAGACAAGGTACTTGCTCACTTAGTAGCTCCAAATGTCACTCAAGCAATCTTTCTATGATTGATTATGTGTTTGTCAGATAGATTACTTTGTTTACTTGTCTTACTCCAATATTGTAATCGCATGTTCCCCTTTGGGGACTGCTTCTTCTAATATAAACATATATGGATTAATCCCCAAAAAAAAGTATGCGCATGTGTGCAAATATTATAAAATTTTTTTTTCCCCAAAAATCTTGATTTAAAAGCCACTATCTATTTAATAGTATTTAAAATTAGGGACTTCTTTGTGAACAAAAGGGTGTGAGCAAGAAGGAGAGCAACGTCAGTTGTATTGCAAAAGAGAGATTCACAACATACAAAACTAGGGGTTTTGTCAAAGTGACAAAACCCTAACTAACCCAACCACTAACTACTAACTGTAGTTGGGTGTCCTAACTGTGGTTAGGAGAGGAAACCTATAATGAGGAAAAAGCGCCCCTAACCCACTTATTAGTCATACACTGGTCACTGCCATGAATTATGGCGATAATTCCAGCACCCCCCCCCCCCCAGCAGTGCCAATGTGATGATGTACAAGGAAAAGATCAATCACCAAAAGCAGATAAGTTCAAGGCATTGTGGAATGCCTCAAACTTCTCACGTGGAAGTGCTTTGGTGAAGATGTCTGCAACATTGTCATGTGTGGAGACATAGATCATACTGATCTCCCCTGCATGCAACTTCTCTCTAACATAATGATAATGAACCTCAATGTGCTTCGTGCGAGCATGAAACACAAGATTCTTTGCAACTGCTATAGCACTCTGCCTATCAATGAGAATTGGAGAAGGACCCTCCAATGATAGGTGAAGATCAGCAAATAAGCGGCATAGCCACACGCACTCAACTGTTGCTGTGAAAGCTGCTGCCCTGTACTCGGCTTCACATGAGGAAGTAGCCACAGTAGATTGTTTCTTACTTAGCCAAGAAATGCAAGCATGTCCCAAAAAGAACAATTACCACTTGTGGACTGCCTTGTGTCATAATCTCCAGCCCAATCTGAGTCACTGTAAGCATGCATCTGCAAGTCACCAAGATGCGTTTTACAGCTGCCAATGTGCTGTCTTTGGGCTGTGCATATACCTGCTCACTTGAGATACTGCAAATTGAATATCGGGCCGTGTATTGCACAAGGAAATGAGGCATCCAACATCCTGGATGTAGAGTGTGACATCTACTCATTCACCTGCATCATACATAGTAAGCTTCAGCCTTGCTCCATGGGAGTGGCTGTAGGCTTGCAATCTTGCATGTTGAACAGATCCAAGAGCTTTTGCACATACTTGGATTGACCCAACCACTAACTACTAACTGTAGTTGGGTATACTAACTGTGGTTAGGGGGAAAAACCTCTAACGAGTTTAAAGTGCCCTTAACCCACTTATTAGTCAATACATTGGTCATTGCCATGAATTATGGCAATAATTCCAACACCCCCCTGCAGTGCCAATGTGATGATGTACAAGGAAAAGATCAATCACCAAAAGGAGAGAAGTTGCGAGCATTGCGGAATGTCTCAAACTTCTCACATGGAAGGGCTTTGGTGAAGATGTCTGCAAAATTGCCATGTGTGTAGACATAGATCATACTGATCTCCCCTGCATGCAGCTTCTCTCTGACATAATGAACCTCAATGTGCTTCATGCAAGCATGAAACACAGGATTCTTGGCAACTGCAATAGCAATCTAACTATCAGTGAGAATAGAAGGACCCTCCAATGCTAGATGAAGATCAGCCACTAAACGACGCAGCCAAACACACTCAATTGTGGCTGTGAAAGATGCCTTATACTCAGCATCACATGAGGAGGTAGCCACTGCAGATTGTTTCTTGCTCAACCAAGAAATGCAAGCATCACCCAAAAAGAAACAATTACCACTAGTGGACTACCTTGTGTCATAATCTCCAACCCAATCTGAGTCACTGTAAGAACGCATCTGCAAGTCACCCCCCCTGGGAAACATCAAGCCATAAGACTTAGAGCCTTGCAAGTAACGAAAGATGCATTTTACAGCCTACCAATGCACAGTCTTTGGGCTCTGCATATATCTGCTCACTTGTGAAACTGCAAACTAAATATCAAGCCGAGTATTGCACAAATAAATGAGGCATCCAACAGCCTGGCTGTAAAGTGTGGCATCAACCAGTTCACCTCCATCATACATAGTAAGTTTCAACCCTGGCTCCATGGGAGTGGCTATGGGCTTGAAATCATGCATCCTGAACCGATCCAAGAGCTTCTGCACATACTTGAATTGAGACATAATGATGTCGCGTCTCTCTTGTATGAACTCGATCCCCAAATAAAAATGAAGCAAGCCCAAATCTGACATATCAAATGTGGCTCTCAACTCAGCCTTGAAATCTCCAATAATTCTTTCATTTGAACCTATGAGCAGCATGTCATCTACAGAAATAACGATGACCAAAATATCCTCCCCATCCTTCTGAATGTAGAGGGTACTTTCAGTTGGACTATTAGTGAGACCCTTGTTGGTCAGAAAGGCATCAATCTTCGAATACCAAGCTCGATCGGGGAGCTTGTTTCAGCCCATACAAAGCCTTATTCAACTTGCAAACTTGATGGGCTCCACCTGACACCTCAAAACCGTGTGGTTGCTTCACATAAACCTCTTCCATCAAGTCTCAAAGCAAGATCACAGAGTTCTTTCCATCGAGTGACATTGATCGTCCAGTCTCTAGCCGCCGACGTGACAGAGACCCCGACCCGACGATCGCAGCACGACACCCGAGACATCGAGGGGACACACAGATCACTCTGGGAGACCTCCCGTCATTGTTTAGACCCGGGATACGTCCCACGGGAGTCGCGGTGGCTCTAGTCTTGCGTCGAGCCTCGTCCAGGAGACCGAGACGCACGGCACCCCTTAACAGGCGCAAGCGTCCCATCACCGGCTATGCACCAGCCAGGGCGACATGACATACGGAGGATTCCGCTCTGCTCCAGTCCTTTTCTTTTCATTGTTACATCCAGATGTATTTGATTATGTATGATCAGACTTAGGATTCAGCATGGGTGATGATGCTCGTTTCAGTAGCTCCACCCTTACTGTGATTTATATCAGGTTTTCTTTCAGGTGCATAGACCCATCGGTCTTCCGAAGACTCTAATAAAATTTCTTTCTTTCTTTCTTTCTTTCTCCATTAAGGAAAGTTGTTTTTATATACAACTGATGCACACACCAATCAAACTGTGCAGCCATGGCAATCACGGACCCGATAGTAGTCATCCTAGAAGTAGGAGCAAAAATCTCCTCATAATCAATGCCCTTTTTCTCAGCATAACCTTTTGCAACCATCCTTGCCTTGTACCTATCAATAGACCCATTTGGCTTTCGCTTGACCTTGAAAACCCATTTGGTACTTACGGCATGCTTCCTTGGTGGCAAATCCACACGATTCCAAGTCTGATTCTTATCAATGGACTGCAACTCATTCTTCATGGCATTCATCCAATTCACATTATCCTGAGCCTCCTCAAATGAGTCAGGCTCTTCTTTATCCAAAAGTGAACCAATAAAAACTAAATCCACAAAATGCGACCCCTCTTGTCTTTATGCACTATGAGTTATGCCACTCTCCTTGAGAGTTTGGAGCAGCCCATGAGGAACTGATTTCGATGCGTGTATTTCTGTCCTTGGTTGGCAGCATCTTCCACTGCCTATAGTGGAACTAAATCAGGTTAAGGCTGAATCGGGACATGTGGAACAAGAGGAGCTTGCTGTAAATTCTGATTTTCAGTAGGGATATCAACTCCAGAACCCAATGCAATGGGTAGCAATCCCTCAAAAACATCATCCGAGATGGAAGAAGCTGGAACATAAAATTCAGCATGTGTATGCGTGGAATTTTCAGAAAAGATTACATCTCTCCTAACAAAAATCTTGCGAGAAGCAGGATTGTAGGGACGGTAACCTTTGCTCTTTGCACTATACCCAACAAATATGCACTTAATTGCCCTGTTGGGCAGCTTATGTCGGAACTCAGCAGGCACATGGGCATATGCAACACATCCAAAGACACGAAAATAATCCTTTGAAGGCTTTCTACCATGCCAAACTTCCTAAGGAGATTTTGTTCTTAAAGCCTTAGTGAAAGCACGATTCAAAACATAGTTGGCACACATGAGACCATCAAGCCAAAACCGGTGAGGCAACTTTTTGCTTGTAAGCATGCATCTATCCATCTCCATAAGAGTTCGATTTTTCCCCTTAGCTTTACCATTTTGCTTAGGGGTAAACCTCACTGTAAGCTGATGTGTGATGCCCTTCTCTTTCAAATAAGCGTCAAATTCATGAGACATATACTCCCCCCCTCTATCTATGCGTAGAATCTCAACCGTGATGCCTATTTCATTCTCAACCTTGGCAACAAAGTGTCGAAAATGCTTAAACATATCTAATTTTTTCTTCAAACCTTAAATCCAAGTGTAGTTTGAGTAGCCATCAATAAATGTGACATAATAGAGATAACCACCCAATGCAAGAGTCCCCATGGGACCACAGACATCACTATGAATGAGCTGTAATTTTCGAAGAGCTCATACTGCACCATCCTTCTTCAAGGGAAACCTATGCATCTTCCCAAGTATGCACTCTTCCCAAGCATGAGGGGGAGGTGACTCCAAAGGAGGCGAATCATCAACCATAGATTGTTTTTGAAGTGTCATCAAGCTGCCATAACTCATATGCCCATATCTAGCATGCCATAACTCCGCATTCTAAATAGCAACTGTGAAACTGCAAAGACCACGAAACAGTGGCCAGATAGTCTCAAGGCATAGTCATCTTCCCTATCTCAAACTACACACTTGTCATCTTCCAAGACAACTTGAAATCCTCTTTTATTGAGAGAGGATGCTGAAAGTAAATTCTTCTTGATTCCAAGTACTAAAACACATCATGAATTCTGAAATTTGTGCCATCTATGGCTATAAGTACAATCTCACCGATGCCCCAAACAGAATAAGAAGAATTATTGGCACAAGACACCCTTTTTCCAGAAGTGATGAATGTAGATAATCAAACTAACACTTCCTCGAACTGATATGTTCGGTGGCAGCACTATCAAAGTATCAATTATTCAATGTCTCATTGACATTGAAAGCACACAAATCCTTAGAAGAATCATAACTACAAGTAAGAAAAGCATTGCATGTTCACCAGCTCGTGAAGCCGTGTTCTTTCTGGTTTGTTCTTCCTGCAGCAAAAGTCCTATCAACTCATGAAAAGTGAGAGGGTTGCCACCCCTCTCAATGACAAATTCAATGAGGTGTGAAAGCCAAGATAAGACTCAGGAAGAGAATTCCGAGTGGTAATGACCATCTCTGAATCTGGAATGGATCTCATCAATATTCAACAATTACTCTCTCAAATCATGAAGTTTAGTGAGGTGCTCAGACATAGAGTCACCCTCATCCATATGAGTATCAGTCAACTTTCTCTTCAGGAATGAGACCCTAGCATCATTGCAGGCTGAAAACATTCTATCCAAGATATCCCAAGCTGCCTTCGAGGTCTTGCAAGATGGAATGTATGGAATGATAAACCTTTTGGCAAAAAGGGAGATAGCTGAAAGTGCTAGTGCATCACGTGAATCCCACCTTTTCTGATCCTGTGTAGGAACAGCCGCTGCAGCAGCTGCTGCACCTAGCATTTGTCTTGCATCTTGAGCTTGTCCTCTACCCTTTCCTCCACCTTGTCAAGGAGGAGTGGCAGGCACAACCACATTCTCTGGGTGTGGCTCATCCCCATTGACATGGTCCCATAAGTGTTTGCCAACTAGGATATTGTGAACCATGGGAGTAGTTGGTACCATCCAACTTATCCTCCTATGTGAGGACTCCAAACACTTCATTGGAATGGGCCATAACTGCCAAAGAAATTGAAATTGCAGCCAATACCGACCTAGATCTCTCTGCAAAACACCTGCAAAAATCCAAAAGCCCCAAATATAGGAAAATGGGTGTCCAAAACCAAAGGACAGCTTGCTGTCTCAGGCTATCAAAGGCTCAAAATGCACCTAAATGTCCTGCAAATGCCCAAAAACATTGTAATGTCTGCAATGTGACTCAATCTGAGTCCAAAATTGCCTGCAAAGTGTCCAAACACTTCGTACACTGAGAAATTGCAACCCAATCACAAGAGCCCCAATTTGTACAAGGAAATTGCAATCAAAAGAGGGCAACTTTCCCAAAAGCCCCAAATTTTGACCAAAATTGCATTCCTCCTACAAAAGCCCCAAATTTCTATGCAAAAATTGCAAGCAAAACCAAAAGCTCCAAATTTTGGAGCAAATTCTGCAAACTGATTGCAATGTTTGTCACGTACACAAAATGCCCCAAATTTTTGCTCCAACAAATCTGCCAAACAATGGCTCACACTGCCAAATGCACCTACGAAAGGATCTTGGAAGAAAGTCCTGCAAAAACATTCTAGCAAGAAAAACCTGTACTGAATGTCTGCTCCCAAGAGCTGCTGGGATAGCGATAGCTTGCACGATCTAAATGTCTGCTTCCACTGAAGCTGTTTGAAGAGGTAGTATGGCAGTACTCTTGTACGGAATGCAGAGTAAAGGTCTGTACGGAGCAGACCGGTACAGTCGCAATTGTGAGCTATAATTGTGTACGGAGCAGTTGAACGACGTCTGTACTGCATGCAGGTACGTATAGCATACTGTAGGAGATGCAGGTAGGTACAGACAGCGTACGAAATGCAGGCAACAGGCTGTACAACTGTATGGACAGTGTACAAATTGGAACATGTAGGTACGGACGTACGGCGATCAGCAGGTAGGTACGAACATACGGCGAGCAACAAGTAGATAAAATACTGATATAAGGCGAGCAACAAGCCAAGCACTAAATTCCGTACAGTCATACAGACTGTATGGACAATGGAGAAGCTGAGGCAAACTTGACAATGGGCGTCAGATCCGGGAGCAGAGGCAGGTGAGGGAGCAATGGGCTGGAGCTAGCTGGCTCTGATACCAAATGTGAACAAAAGGGTGTCAGCAGGAAGGAGAGCAACATCAGTTGTATTGCAAAAGAGAGATTCACAACATACAAAACTAGGGGTTTTGTCAAAGTGACAAAACCCTAACTAACCCAACCACTAACTATTAACTGTAGTTGGGTATACTAACTACGGTTAGGGGGGAAAACCTCTAATGAGGGAAAGGTGTCCCTTGCCATGAATTCTAGCGATAATTCAAATATTTTTATGCCAATAACACTCCCATAGATCCTAAAGGGTCTCAAGTGGACTTCAATACAATCATATCATGTCATCTCTCTCTCTCTCTCTCTCTCTCTCTCTCTCTCTCTCTCTCTCTCTCTCAGGGCACTAGTAGAGGAGGCGAAGTCACGAAGGCAACGGCTTTATTGTTGCTTCGTGGACTTCAGGAAGGCATTTGATACAGTTCCGCGATTCAAATTGTTTCAGAGGATTCGCGAGATGGGCTTCAGTGGAGAAACACAGTGGGCTATCATGGCTTTGTATGAGAGGGTCGCTGGTCGGGTTCGGACACGTGAGGGGCTCTCAGAGGAGGTATGCAGCACGATTGGGGTAAAGCAGGGTTGCCCGCTCTCTCCTACTCTCTTTGGACTATATATTGATGAGCTAGAGATGTTCGTACAGATGACAGGCGGTGTGGGCTCTACTCTCTCAGGATCCTCCATTCCTATCCTCCTGTATGCGGACGATGTGGTTCTCATTTCCTCTACTGCTCAGGGCCTCCAAGCACATATTGAGGCACTCCACAGGTTTTGCCAGGACAGGGGATTGACCGTAAACCTTGGCAAGACCAAGGTTATGGTTTTCAACACCTCTGATCGTATCTACAGCACGGATGAGTTTTGCTTCACTTATGACGGACAGCCCATTGAGCTTGTTAGAGAGTACACTTATTTGGGGGCAGTTTTCAGGGGACCGATCTTTACCATGACATATGCAGCACGAGATAGGATTAGTAAAGGGTATGCTTCGTTGGCTCATCTTGAGCGTCAGTGTTTTCAGTCCCACTTTCAGCATCCCGATACGAAATCCCTGCTATTTGACACATTGGTGAGACCAGCTGCGATGTATGCAGCTCCTTTCTGGGCAAGAGACCTTGGCGCTGCAGATTGGAGACGAGTAGAGAGGTTACAGATCATCATGTTCTCTCGGCTCATTAGGGCCAAGGCTACAGTTCCGCACGAGATCATGCTAGCAGAGTTTGGAGCTACTCCCCTTGCATTGGATGCAGCGTTTCAGTCGGTCATGTATTTGCACAGGGTTAGGGAGTTTGGAGACTCAGCAGCAGGCAGAGCTCGGTTGCCATGGTTAGCACTTGCATCTTCTATGGAGTTGGCACAATCTGGGCCCGATACTGCTGGTACTTCAGACTCACTAGGTGGCTCACATCTCTTGGACTAGACATGGATAGACTGCCTCCCTTTCGATACAGCATAGATGCCCCTCATCTCGAGTTGACTCGCCACGAGCTTAGTCAGGTCACGAGAGCAGACTTGCTGCAGCTTCATACGTACCGCACTTGGATTTATCCCACGCAGCTTCCGACGAAGATGGCCACATATCGTGACCACTTCCTTCGGATCTCAGAGGATGGATTTGTCATTCCACCAGGCTACACAGGTATCCACATGTCCCACTCACTGAGGATTGCCCTTGGCCAGCTTAGAGTCTCTTCGCATCAGCTCGAGATAGAGGCTGGTAGGATGCGACGCATGGAGGATGGACGGCGTCCAGGCCGAGAGACCAGGATCTGCCCTTGTTGCACCATGGGAGAGGTGGAGTCAAAGGAGCACTTCATTTGCAGATGCCCGCTATATTATGAGATCAGAGGGAGATTCCACTGTCTCTTCACGGATGGCTTTGGACCTCTCTCACGAGTGATGGATTATGAGGATCAGCATTGCCTAGCTCTTTATGTCAGGGAGGCCACTATGCTTCGACGACACTACCTCAGAGACCATCAGCACAGACCGGAGCGTGATAGAGCCCAGCCCGATAGAGCTCAGACACACGCTATACCAGATGACAGGTATCAGGAGGAGCACGAGGAGGTCAGAGCTCACACAGGACACATGCCTCCACCCTGTGGATGTACATATGAGATGGTTTGTAGACGCCGCAGGATCTTGTTACATAGGGGACGTACTCGCCGCTTCATCTCCAGACGATCCAGGATGATGGCAGCTTTTCGGAGGAGACTTACTCATGGAGATCTCGCCCTACCAGCCGCTCACCTCACTTTTGCTCAGATTTGTACTCTCATAGCAGGAGGCAGAGTCGATGGACAGGATTTCCAGTATTATTTTGGTTCTCAGACTCCGTGATACATGGACTTGTATCTTTGCATTGACATATTGTACTCATCCCCCCATTTTGCACCCAGGGGCGGTTTCCTTGCATCTAGCTTACTTTGTATTTAGGCTCGGATTTGACATTATGTACTTTCACTTGCATTGTATTGCGTAGCACTTAGATGATATTCGACAATGCCTCTTCTTTGTGGCACGTTGATTTTGTGCTATCTTGTACGCAGAGTTCTTGATGTCCCATGGGCCCATTTTGGCCTTTAGTGGACAATAATACACTTTCTTTCTTTCTTTCTCTCTCTCTCTCTCTCTCTCTCTCTCTCTCTCTCGGGCATGACATATTCTAGTATGGTAACTACTAACCATATGTACTCAATGCCAAACCTTACCACAATTTAATGGTCTCAACATAGCCGAGCACAAAGGTTGCAACTTTGCTCTTACAATCATGTTTTTTGGGGTAATGTTGATGCTGTCATTCTCTCAACCTATTAGGGAGTTGGGGCCATTGACCCTATCACCTTTACATGGTTGAATATAGAGTAAGGTCGTGACTGTTTAAAACTCCAATTTGATTGGGGGGGGATAAGATATCAGTTAAAGCAAAGACTTATAGTTAGCATGTTGGTCCTTAAAGTTAGCATGTTCATCACTTTTACCCACCAAAATCATCTTTTGAAGGTGATTACTGTCAATCCTCTTATTGAAGACAAAGCACCTACAGAGGCGCACACAGACGCGTTTCCATAACTTTAAAAAAAACTAACGGGTGCGTCTATTGATAAGTTCTTCAATCATTTATCGCATGAACAATGAAAAGATGAACTCCATACTTTTTAAATGTAGGGGCTCTAAATGTGAAACAGGTAATTTGAAATATCAAGAAAACCAAAGGAAGAAGTGAAGAGCAAGAAGAAATGAAAGCAACCAAGGAGAGAAAACTCAAAGCAACAAGAGTAGGGAGTGGAAAAAGACATAAAAGCCAGGTAGGTGATGCTAGGATAAAGCGAGGCTTAACAAAAAGTATGGATTGGGGGATTGGAAAGGAGAAATCCATAACACATTGAGCATGTGCTTGGTGGGAAAAAGGAAGAACATAAGGAGACCTATCTGGAAAAGCATCAAGGCAGGGGGGGGGAAAAGGGTACAGATAAAATGCAAAGAAAGATTTTACCCTCTTGAAAATGCAGCTAAACAGACCCTCACTGTGCTTGAAGCAGTAATGCAAGAAGGCCTATGTGGAGGGGAAGGAGGGGAGAAGTCCTTTCAAATAAAGCAATATATGAAATGGAGGCTGCCCTTAGACTAAGAATGCAAAAAACGGGGAAGGGGGGCAAAGCTCTAAAAGCAGCAGGCTGGGGACTAGTGGCAAAGCCTATGACCCTCCGCCTTCTATGCTGCTCCAACAAGAGAAGGAAAACAAAGGAACGAAGGTGCCAAAGATGATCCCTGCAACAAAGAACACACAAAAGGAAAAGGCCAACACGGAAAGAGTGTACAGGAGAGCAGTAGAAAGGGGAAGTGCAAGAGTGACCAGGACCAAATTGAATTCTTGTGTCTATATTCCTTCCTTTGCTTGGCTTTCACATTTTCCAAATCACTAAAATGTGTTCCTATACTGTCCTCGACTATTGGGAAAAGCCAGTTCATTTGCGGACGGCAGGGGGAAGAAGCAAACAGAGGAGCTCCTTGTACTAGAGTCATATGATAAGCAATACGTACACTTGAGCAGTTTTTTAGCCTTTGGGCCTCGTCAATGACTGTGTATCGCCAACGAAATCGTGAAAGAAAAGCCATGTCAATCATTGCTAGCTCATATGTTGTCAATAGAACATCAAATGGCAATGACGGATCAACCTGTTAAAACCAGAGTCAATCAATTTCATCAATGACTCGATCAGTAATATGCCAGACAGACTCTGCATTTTGACAACCACCTGCCCCAAAAAAAAAGATGGAAAACCATTTCTTGGACAAGAAAACATCCAAACATTTTTTTGTTCCTATAAATTGTTCATTGGGGAAGGGAAGCACTGCTACTGCACCTAAATCACCCTGACTCTTCAATAAACTCGTAAAGCACTCCTCACTATGCTTCATAATTGTTACGCAGCTTAATACAAGTCCATGTTTCTGTAAGCCACCCAAAAAAACATTGCAGCACAGCAGTGCTTGTCCAAGACATTCCCCGACTAAAGGAAAACTCAACATAGGTGCCTTCAGTTTTTCTTTTTGGGAGGGGGCAAGAAATGAGCTATTAAGTAGGACCAAAATACATGAAATTAGGATAAAATCCTGTGAAAACCCTCAAATTCGTCATGTAGTCATTAACTGAGGCCCACGTAAACAATCCAGAAAGAAATTTTATTGACGTCTACAAAATACTGAAGGGCCTATGAGACTGAAAAGAACCAGATACAATGAAAGCTAAGGGGTTGGATGGGTGCAGCCACTAGAGGGCAGCCACACCCAAGGCTTGTGTCTCTGACAAGAAATAAATAAATACATCACACTGTTGCCTGCGAGTGAGAGAACCAAAATGTAAAGAACAACGAGGGGAAGTCCTTGCCATCGGCCTACCGGTCAGCTATCCATCCGAGTGACTGACCTATGTATGCTGACTATGGGACCAACTCCACTAGTCAGCTGAGGATAGTCAAGATGAAATTGTTTGACAAAGGCGTAGATCTGGTTCTGTTGTTGAGGAAGAAAAGCAATGATGGATCGTTGCTGATGCTCAGCAAGATCAGTTATCCAAGTCCCTCCCTCCTCCTCTATAGTCTTTGAGAGGTAGCTCGTCCTCTGACAAGTGCTACCGTCACTCCAGTGGTCTGTCCCCCAATGTCAAATAGGGAGGACATGTCTATACTCCTCATGTGAGTGTCCACCCGGGTTGAGTCTATTAAGTCATGCACTCCGGATCTCTACTACGTCTAATCCCCTGCTGCCCTTGGCTCAGGTCACTAGAGAAACAGCCAATGATGTAACATGCAACGGTAATCTGATCGTGTAATTCACAGCAAGACCTTCTTTAAACCTTTAGCAAGGAATGAGCGTTGTTAACCATAGAGAGAGAAAGGAGATGAGGGTAGAGAGAGAGTAGAGTCGACAACCGATTGGGTCCCTATACCCACTGAGGACCCCCTCCCCCAATCAGGGGAGAATTTGCTTTATACTGAGAGAACTGAGAAAGAAAAAGAACACTCTTCGAGAGAGCACGGAACGCACTTCTAAAGAGCTCACTGTGCACACGTATAGCAAACCCAAAGACCTGAGAGGCAAAGCCGACCAGTACCGAGACCTTGATGCTGTCCACACTGACGATGTAGGACGCTTCTACAAGGCAAGGGAGAGGCTTGTGCTGTCTATCGGAAATGCAGGGTTACTGCGTGAGTGAGAGAGTGATAGCTGAGAGTAATAAATGCTGAGAGAGAGCTGAGATATGACTGAGAAACTAGAGCTAAGAAGTAGGCTGTGTAGCCTGTAAAGAAAACTGAGAAAAGCTGAGGAGACAGGTCCAAACCTCTCTCTATTTGCTGGTCCAAACCTCTGATTGTTGTGCTGCGTGGACACCTTCAGATCAGGCTGAACTGATGGCCAGAAGACTGAGGCTAGAGCAGGGCCAGAACTGAGGATCTCAGGGGCTGCACAAGGAGGCTGGAGTGGAGCTTGTAGGAGAGCTGAAGGCAGAAGCACTGAATGAGGAAAGAGGGCAGCCAAGGGGCCCTTTTATAGGGCTGGACTGAGGAGGAGGAACATCTTGGTGGTGACCTTTGGTCTGGCCAGAGGGACTCTATGGCAGCACCCTCGAATCCCACGGCCCCTAAGGTCCTTCTTTCTCCATCCGACAAACAACAAGTACAACAAGCAATTCAGTCCCTCCAGGACAAGGCGATTGTGGGCACAATTGTAGGCCTCACACCCACAAGGTGATAGGTGCGAGAGTGGATCCAGGCGAGCTTGGCACTAGAGGGTGACCACATTTAGGAGGTCACCATCTATGGAAGAGGCGTTTTCCTCATCTAGCTGAGCTCCTCCGATACTACCTTGACACTTGTGGAGCAGAGCCCCATCCTCCTTGGCCTGCATTTGGTGTACCTCTTTCCTTGGTATGATGGCTTTACAGTGGCTTTACAGTGGAGGACATGGAGACAACACACCATGTTCCACGCTTCCCGGTTACGCTCCGCTTCCCAGGGCTCCCAAAGGAGTATAGAGCCATCCTCCCCTCCATTCGTTGAGCATTTGGCACCGTGCTTGAGTCCCCTCCAGATTCGGCTCAAGCAGTGGTAGCAGATGACGAGGTCCCAAGGATCAGACTAGTGGTTAAGAGCCTAGAGTTGATTCTCCTAGAGACCCTTGAAGGGGGTACACTTCACCCGCGAGTAGAGATTTCTGGGTTACCAGGCCAATGTCTTCGGTGCAGACAGATGGGTCACCTACCTAGCGATTGCCCCGTGGCCATGGCCGGCCGCCTCCCCCCCCCAACCCCGCAGAGCACACCAGAGTCCAGCACCCCCCCCCCCTCAAACAAGAGCAGCAGAAGTCTCAGACCCCCTCGATGACCCCCTCAAAAGGGAACTGGACCCTAGTTAAAAAGAAAAAGAAACCAAACAAACAGGCCCGCAAGCGCCGCAGGTAAAGGGCCAGATGCACAGAGAGAGAGAGAGAGAGAGAGAGAGAGAGAGAGAGAGAGGGTTGTCCGAGAGGCACCTAAGGAGGAGCAATAGCAGGAGCCCTTATGTGGAGACCCACCTCCCTCAGCGGAAGGGGCCACCGCCCAGCCAGATGATCCTCCCATGCTGAAGATTCAGCGTCCGCATTCACCCTTGCATCAGCAGCAAGCCCCAAGAGCTCCTGATGAGGCGATGGTGGACGTTAGCCGGGCAACGACTGAGAAGGAGCGGATCCAAAGCCCCAGCGAGCCTGATTAGCAGGGGGGCCTATGGTCGCCCCTATTCCCCCCCCTCCCCCTCCACCTCCAGATCCCTCCCCCTCTTCCTCTCCACTCCCCCCCTCCCTAACCTAGGTTCCATCCGCTCCCTCCCACCCCCTCACCCCTCCTACTATGATCACTCTCACCACCCGCCCCCTTCCCTCCGCCTCCCTCCCTCCCCCGCCACCCCCCTCTCCCTCCCTCCCTCCTCCCTCCCTCCCGCCTCCCTCCCCCGCCGCCCCCCTCTCCACCTCCATAGCAGGTTCTTCAATCTCCCTCTGCTCCCCTGCTTCAACACCCCTCCTAGTAGGCAAGGGTAAGACGATGCCCCCTTCTCCTTCCTCATCGCAACATCAAGTCCATTCAGGGAGGGAGCCAGAGGGACGGGGCTCGTCCTCCCTGTCAGTAGATGTCACCACAATGTAAATATCCTAAGTCAAAGTACAGTTGACCATTTATTTGATCATAATTAAAGAATTTTCCATCTAGGTTAATTATGGTCAAAAGAGTTCTTCTATGTCGAAGAATTGACTACGGTCAAAGATACTTTACTTTAGTCAAGTAAGCCTGACTTCGACCAGGAAGACTTGGTTTATACCAAGGTTAACTGCGGTTAACCAAGTTGTGCCAACTTCGGTTGGAGAGTTGTGCTAACATCGGTTGGAGAGACTTGACTATAATTAAGGCACCTCGACCCTTGGTCAAAGCCCCTTAATCATGATCAAAAGCGTCGACTCCGGTCAACCAGAGAATATATATATTTATATATTTGTTATGTGTGCACATGTGTTCACTAAGGACACCCACCGTGACTAGGATTAGTCCACTGTTTATTATTTTTGCATGCAAAGCGCTAACAATTAATGGGTGCCATGGTGGTGCGCTTTAATTAATTGTTACAAGTACTATGAGGGGCTAAAGACCCAAGCAATTTGGAGCATAGCAAGCATTTCGGAGGCCACCCGCGTGACCAAGTGCTACGAAGATACAGTGGATTGAGTTCAGTTGGGAGCCAACCAAACCAGACCAGAACTAGTCTAGTTAGTGTAACCAGCCGGTTACCCATCCAATTACTGTCAAAAAAAAAACCCAAAACAAAGGACAGTTGCAGAGATAGTTTTGGCCATCAATTTTCACCTATCTGTCCCTGCCAGAAAAACAAAAGAAAAAGCAGAGAAATCAAAGATTTGCACGAGTAAAGAAATGCATGCCTTTGTGCTCGAATCAGATGCATTCTCAGTGTCATTTGCAGTAGCCAGAAAAGGGGCACACAGTTTTGAGTTCATGCCTGGCACTGGCACTGGCACAAATTACCTCTTGTTGGGGTAATTTTCTCTTTGAAAAGCAAAGGCTGTGTGCATCAGTTGCATACACAGTGTGTGTGAGAGCTTGCACATCTTAGAGAAGTTGTAGGAAAATGGCTCAGTCACCTATCCAGTGGGATTCACAAGATAGGGATGCACATCCAAGACAAAGAAATGTGCAGCAAACTCAGCAAGAATTTGAGCAGATGGTACGCATTCGTATGCAGATGGAAAAACTCAAAAGGGAGCCAAGAGCTCAGCATCTGTTTCAAGCAGAAACTATGCCTCATGCAGCTTATGATGTGCCAATGCCAGAGGCACACTCCCGTGTACAGCCCGAGAGAAAGGGATCTCATAGGGGACGGTCTCATAGCAGGAAGAGATCGAGGCATCATCACCGATCTCCAAGCCCTTCACCGTCTACTTCAAGCTCAACTTCTGTATCCTCTTCTTCTTCTTCATCAGATAAACCATCCAAGAAAAGAAGGAAACACAATAAGTCTAAGAAGAGCGAGTCTTCCAGGACCAAGTAATTCAAAGATGGAGGTAAATCTGTCAGGTTTATTACCTATAATGGACAATATGGTCATACAGAGAAGGCACTGCAGTTCATTAGGCAGTTTGATGTTGCATTTGGTACTGAAAACTTTTCAGAATCCTCCAAGTTGAGAATGGTCAGCTTGCACTTGACAGGGACAGCTAGTGCATGGTGGAGTGCACAGACCACAGATGGGTCAGCCCCAAAGAGGTGGAAGAGCTTCAAGAAAGCCTTCTACCAGCAATTCATGCCTAAACAATTCAGAGATCATGTCCTTCAAGGTTGGGACAGTTTACATATAGATGCAGGGGATACAGTGGAGGTGTACAATCAAAAGTTTTGGCATGCTTATTTGCAGGTTGAACCTTTCAAAAAGATCTCCAAAAGAACCCAAATAAGAAAGTACAGAGCAGGTCTCAGTTCAAAAATTCAGACAGTGGTGAATGCTCTGAGGGCGAAGAGCATTCAAGACATTATGCATTCAGCTTCCGTAACCAGTCTCGTGCAAATGCAAGATCCAACCACAATGCCATCCTTACAAGTAGGAGGTACTGAAAGGAAGAAACCTGATTTTTCAAAATCAAAAAAGAAATAGTATCCCAAGGTTGAGAAGAAAGGGTTTCAGCCACAGAAGCCGAGGGGTACTCAGCTTTCAAAGACATATAAAGGCAAATCCTCATTCACTCCTGAACAGATAGCTGAATTCTGCAGAGATGGGAAATGCTTTAGATGTGGGAAAGAGGGGCATATGGCTGCCCAGTGCCCTGAGAAGCCTTCGGGTTCTAAGGAACAGAAAAAGCCACAAGTGCCACCGAGACCAATGGTGGGAGCAGTCCCAGATGTTTTGGGTAGTACCTCAAACCCGAAGAAAAAAGAGCTTTTGCTATCATGGGGAAAGGTAAGAGATCAGGAAGCATTAATCATATTTGATCCAGGGTCTACAGACAATTTCATATCCGAAGACTTAGCCCTAAGATTAGGGATTAAAACTGAAGAGCTAGGCAGAGCTCTGGATGCCGATCAAATGTTCCATGGGAATCCAGTGCAAGTTACTCCTTTGATTGGAAAGCTTCGTGTCCATGTACAGAGATATTTAGATCAGGAGGACTTCTTTATTTCTCCTCTCAAGCAGCATGATGTTGTACTTGGTACACCGTGGTTCCATCAAAAGGAAGTAAAGATAGAATACCCTGAGAGGGTGCTGAGTTTTATCCATAGAGGGAAAAACCAGCGTTTAGTTGCCAAGAATAAAGGGGAAACTATCCCCATTGTATCTAATGTTACATGTGGTAAAGCAATAAAGTCTGCAACTTCCGCGTACATGGTTTTTGTAAAAGAATAAGAAAATGATATGCATGCTGAAATGAATGATGCAGACAAAGATAAATTTCAGTTTCTTGTGAACTATAAAGATTGTTTTTCATATGCTTTGCCAGGGGAGTTACCCCCAAAGAGACCAAAAGATCATCAGATAGAGTTAATGCCTAGTAGTGAGCCACCAAATAGACCACCTTATAAAGTCAATGCGACTCAGAGAGAGGAGATTATGGCTCAAGTGTAGGACTTGCTGTCCAAAGGGTTGATTCAACCCAGCTCATCTCCTTTTTGCTCACCGGTACTTTTAGTACAGATGAAAGATGGTTCTTTTCGAATGTGTATTGATTACCGTGCATTAAATAAGATGACCATCAAAAATAGATTTTCGATACCACGCATAGATGATGTGCTTGACCAGCTCAGAGGGGCAACAGTTTTCAGCAAGATAGACTTGAAGAGAGGTTATCATTAAGTCAGAATACAACCACAAGATGTGCATAAGATAGCTTTTCATACTACATTTGGGTTGCATGAATACTTAGCGATGCCTTTTGGATTAACAAATGCTCCAGCCACATTCAATAGAATGATGGATCGCATCTTCCGAAAGTACAGGCACTTCACGGGTACTTTCTTTGATGATATCCTAGTCTTCTCAAAGACAGAAGAAGGGCACAGAGAACATCTTGCTTTGGTGTTTCAAAAACTTCGAAGTCGTCAGCTTTTTTCCAATAGCAAGAAAAGTGAATTCTTTTTCGAAGAGATCCATTATCTGGTGCACATAATATCCAAGAATGGGATACATATGGATCCTGCAAAGATCCGAGCCATCCAAGAATGGCCAGACCTGAAAACTGTGCATGAAGTCCGTAGTTTTTTATAACTCTACTCTTATTACAAGAGATTCATCGGGCATTTTGCTGATATTGCAGCTCCACTACATGATCTTACCAAGAAAAATGCATCCTTCACATGGGGAATGTCACAGAAGAAATTACTCAATACACTCAAGGAGAAGTTGACTACAGAGCCTATCCTTATAGTCCCAGATCTTTATCAACCTTTTGATGTTGATTGCAATGCGCCTGTGGAGAGTGTGTTGGGGCTGCATTGCATCAGAATGGACATGTAGTAGCATACGAAAGCCGAAGATTGCGTGATGCTAAGAGATATTTGGGAATCTATGAAAAAGAATTGTTGGCTATAGTTCATGCTATGAATACATGGAAGCATTCCAAGGTGATTCTGCCACCTATCCTAAGGACCAAAGATTAAATATTTGCAGCTGATCAGTTTGTGAGAGACCTCCAAACAGCTTTCAGCCAAGTCCGGACAGCAATCGAAAGCTCTCAAGAAAAGCATAAAAGAGCTGCAGATAAACATAGGAGACAGTTAGATCTCAAAGAAGGGGATTGGGTACTTTTAAAGTTCGAGAAAGCTAGGGTCCGCAAGTTTAAAGGCAAACAAAAAGTGCATGCAAAGTTATCTCCCACGTACTATGGCCCTTTCAGGTTACAGAAAGAATAAATGAGGTTGCATACAAGTTAGCATTGCCAAAGCATTGGACAATTCACAATGCATTTCACGTGAGTCTTCTAAAGAAATTCTAGGGGCCAGAGCCTACAGAGCCAATAGCAGAGGATCCACCAGAAGTGGATGAGCTGGAGGAGGTCCTTCAGCCAAAACAGATTGTGTACCATACTGTACGCAAAGGCCTTTAGGGCAAGGAATTTTACAGGTACCTTGTAAAATTCAAGAATTATACGGCATTGGATGCCAAATGGATGGATGAAGACATGTTGTCCGATCATCCACAGCTTTTGGATGTTTACAAGGAATCTTTTCAGTTGAGGTCAACTGAATAGAAGCCGAGGGGATGTCACCACAATGTAAATATCCTAAGTCAAAGTACAATTGACCATTTATTTGATCATAATAAGAGAATTTTACATCTAGGTTAATGCCCACTCACTCCCTTCCTCTTCTTGTTCGTGGCGGAGGCTTTGGGCTATTAATTGAGATCACAGGTGGCGGGCCTCATAGGGTTGAGGCCAATCAGACAGGAGGAGGAGCTGCTTGACTCTGAGTTTGCAAATGACACGGCCTTGTATGTTGAGGGCAACACAGCGAGTTTGGAGAGAGTCAAGGGAGCCCTGGCTATTTACTACGAGGCCTCGAGTGCATGGATCAACTAAATAAAATCCATAGGTTTCTTCACAGGCTATGAGGAGACACAAGACATTCATGAGTGGGCGAGTGACTTTGGCTTTAGATGGATACTGCGAGGCCAGACAATGAGATACCTCAGATGCCAGGTTGGTATTAACATTACGGCAGAGCAGCAGATCGCCCCGATCCTTGAGAGTGTTCGGCGCAAGCTTCTCTACTAGAGCTCGGCCAAACTCTCCCTAGCAGGTCGTGCCTTAGTGGCAAACCAGGTCCTTCTTGCCACAGCTTGGTATATCGCCTCATGCTCGTGTTTTCACAGAGGATGCATTGGGCAGCTCCGACGGTTGGTTCACAACTTCCTTTGGGCAGGTTCGGATGGCACAAGAAATACTAGATCCCGGGTCGCTTGGCAGACGATGATCATGCCAAAGGCACTGGGAGGCTTGGGTATCGTTGATCCGGAGATGCAGAGTAGAGCCGTCCTGGGCAAGTTGGTTGTTCGCGGCCTCACCCCAGGTGCAGAGCCTTGGAAGCTCCTCTTACAACGAGGGCTTCTTAGGAACACCCCACGCACTAGGGGCAGTGGCAGCTCACACAAATGGATCTTCTCAGAGGCACCCCTCACGGGAAAGGGTTCCCCCTTGATGAGGAGTCTTCACAGGGTCTGACAGAGACTAGCAGGGGGTCTCATTCGTGCTCCGCCCAGATGCAGAGAGGAGTTTGAGCGTCAGCCCCTTATGTGGCACCCAGAGATCCGAGATCAAGAGGGGAGTATGCTCAGACAGCGGACTCACATTGGTTGGGCACAGTGGGACAGTGGTCCGAGCGGGTCCTTTGGCAGATGGAGTAGATTACCCATGGAGGCAGAGGCGAGGCTTGGTGCCGTAGCGCATCTGCAAGGGACAAGGCAACGGATGAGAGAGATTGACCTAGCCATCCCTCAGTCTTCGTGGGAGGGACTTCGCATATGGAGAGACAGCAAATGGTTGGGGCAATTTTCTCAGACTGGTGTCCCCTTGAGAATGATGATGCAACGAGGCAGCACACACCCTAGTTTCTTCCGTGTAGGACCTGGAGGCCTACTTCAGCTACTCATTGAGAGAGGCTCTGAGATGGATGGGAGTCTTGATGGGATTCATTGGCAAATGATCAGAGTGGTGGACGTTTGGGGAAGGAGTGGCACATTGACCCTCCCAGTATCTCAGAGCAAGATGCCCCCAGATGGCGCCTCTGGTTGTGGGAGAGTAGACCCTTGAGGGAGGTCTAGTGGGATCCAAGAGAGTGGTTTTGTCCCTCCAGGGGCGGCCTTGCCGAGCAGGTGGACAAGGTGCCCTTCTTTTCCTACACCACATAGATTGGCAAGAGGCTTTAGATGTGGACCCCCTCGAGGGAGAGACATTGGGTGGCCCAGAGAGTGCCCCGGGATGTCCGTTCCAAGTTTTGGACACGGTTACGGTTCAACTTGCAGCCGAGGAAGATATCCTACTTCTTCTGGCTGGCCACCCACGGAGGCTTGCCCATCGAACCGTGGTTGGAGTAGATGCGAGTGGAGGGGCACTGCCATTGTTGCTCTATTGGTTTCTTGGAGACGATCCCGCACTACCTTTGGAGATGTCGTAGCGCAGCGAGGATCTAGATGGGAGCCCTCAGGATCATGACCCATATGCAGAGTCTTCGGAGGGACTACACCTCGGGATGGTGGCTTGGTTGACTGAGGGAGGACACGCGTTCCAGATTGATGAGATCTCCCCAACTTACCAGATACAAGGTCAGAGCATTCAGAGGATAGCGCTCCATGAGGCAGTCCCTCCTGATAGCCTACCTCCTCCTCTGGAGGACAGCGTTTGGGAGGTGGTAGCCAGTATCGCTGCGTGGAACATTTGGGTGGCTCACTGCAGTCTCGTGATGGGTGAGCATCCGGTTCCACCTTGGGCTACCTTGGTCGCCATCTGGCAAGATGTCATCTACACCCTACGCTCCACCTAGGAGCATGGGACCCTAGGCTCTAGGGCGACTGTCGAGAGGCATGCTCGATTCTGCAAGGCTCAGCCTGCATGAGTTTTCTACATCTTCACTCCGTGAGGGATCTGCTGGTTGTATAGTCCCCCCACCTGGCTGTTAGCCCCAATACCAAAGATCCCCTAGGCAGTGAGCTGGGTTTCTCTGGAACAGGCCGGTCTTTTCTTTCAGCCTTTTTCGGTTTTTTCCATACTCAGCACCTTCAGGGCTGCTGTTTTGTATAAAGTCTTTCAAGCATTAATAGAAGGTTCCTTTCTTTGAAAAAAAAAAAAGGAATTAGGATCATGGAATCACCCGAGGGGGAATCTACACCTTCCAAATTCATGAATTCATGATGAAGGACTCAAGTTCGCTTGACATATAGGCCAAACAAGGTCGGTGAAACATACGACCTTGTTTGACCCCAATGGTGCTCATGATCTCCTTTGTCCATCCAACTGATGTTCTGACTCTGCCTGATTCCCGCTCATATAAACTGCCCAGATGATGTCCTAATTGTACCCATGATCAAGTAGTTTTCTAAATAGTTGGGCTCGTGATACTGTGTCAAAGGCTTTGTGGACATCAACAAAGCAACAATAACCCCGTTGCTACCATGCTCGCCCCTGATGTGGTCCAGTGTAGCATGAAGGCCCTGTGGCTATAAGTGTGAAGAATAAACCCACTCTCATGAAGGCCGCTCCTGGCCACTAGTGCACGTGAGGAACCTTGGACTCTACTCCAAAGGCCATGAGGGTATGTATGATATCCTACCAGATCATTACGAACGACTGAACTATGCATCTCAATCTCCAAATCTGCCATGCAATGAGACTAGCAATGACCTCGCAACACGAATCGGGGGAAGGTGCCGCGGGGGGGGGGGGAGGAGGGGGAGGGGGGCAATGATATCTATGCAAGGAGATTGGCACTGCATCTAGACTGATAAGCTGCAGACTCCAAGGCCAAATGGTATCTCAGACAGAGGTAAGGCACCAAAACCCGCCCCGTATGTTGTCCTATTGAGGTAGACTACTCATCTCTGCCAAGCACCTTTCTGTAGGCTTCAGTAGCTACAAGGATAACAGTACACCTCCTATGGCTCTTCTACTTTGCTGTAGATCTAGCCCTTTGGTATGTGCACCTGAAAGAACTTATCTGATCACTGGAACTGCCTCTGCTGTTCACCCAAGAAGCCGAGCTGCAGGCTCAAATCCTGGATGGGTGGAACCCCCAAGTGGGGCTCCTTAAAGAGGGGATGGTCGCCCTTGATCCTGCCCGACCAGATCCAGACAACCTGGTCCCAGATACTGCCAACCTGGCAGTCTGTTCTACTGCCGACTTGCAACTATATCCAACAGCAGACTGCAATCTGCTGGTCCTCCCTCCCCCGCCTCCTCATTGATAAACTTCATGGCCTACATATTTTCAGCTTCTATGCTATGGCTATGGATCCTTAAGGGCCTATAAATGGCCCCAGCCCTCTAGTTCTTGCGCCGAACTTTTCTAGCCTATCGGCCCTGCATATGGGCTCAAGGCTGGTTTGTTTCCGACCCTCGTGTCAGCCATAAACCAGGGCCGACTGTCAGCCAAAGATGCTGACCAGGGTGACCCATGTGGTTTCCCTGACATGAATTGCAAGACAGATGCATACTTGCTGTCCATGTGGAAGCCAATCTATATGGTATCCTAATTCTGCCCTCTTTCTCCCGTCCCTTGCTAAATGTCAATCTCCCCCATGTCCTCCCCATATGGGCTCACAAGTGGGGAGATGACCCGATTATCCCAACAAAGACGACATGGATGACTCATGATAAGGGGCAAGGGTCTATTTACCATCTGCCATCACTAAATCCAACTACTATAATAGTGTGAAGTGCAGCATTCTCGATCGGCAAGTGCTCTGATACTCTGACTAGTCTCCAACACTCTGCACCCTCGTACAGTCTCTTCTCCCTAGCCCCAAAGAATGCCAATAACCTGTAAATAAATACCTATTGTGAAAAATGCCGAGCCAATCAACTTCATGTCCTCTCGAACATCTGCTCCCTAAAACCAGTCCAAGGATATGGCTATGTCAATCTCTAGGGTCTGTCTGCAAGTGCCTTGCATCCTGGGAGATAGTGTGACACTCCAATGAGGACAGCTGCCTAACGACTCTCCATGCTCCCATAATGAGGGCCCGCCATGTAGCACATGCATCTGAAATAACCCAGAGGCATCCCAAGTCATCAACAAAAAGCTCATTCCACATGATGGAGTGGCCATCTTTCTCACCTTAAATCCCAAGGGGAATACGAGTGAAGCCTACTCTGATTTGATGCCGGGCTTTGATAACCACGGCCAAGGAGAATGATGGAAGTTTAATGTGTGCATCTCTGAAGATCTATCTAGTGCTCGGCCTCCAATCACCACCTCTATAGGAAGAACACCTCTGATTTGCTGCATAAAGAAATCTTTCTAGGGCATTGCTGCGAAGAAGTCCTCTAACAACCAGTTTGCCTAACAAGGCTCTGCACTAGATGTCAGGATCAATGATATCAAGGCCACCCTCATGCAAGAGCAAGATAAGAATGCTCCAGGCTAAGACTCCAGGCTAATTCTAGTGCTCGTGTACTATGTGCCATCAAATCCAGACCACGAATTTCCGTACCAGTTTCCTAAGTTGGTCAATGTAAGAACTTGAGAAGCACCAGTGTAAAAGCGATGTACCATACAAAGGCTTAAAGTACCTGACTTCCCACAAGAGCTCTAGAGGCTAAATCCAAGGTGGTGGAGCTCCAATAAAGTAGCTTCCCTCCTCATGTTCTCTGAGATTGGAGCAAACTACTAAGTGGGGATAATGTCCATGCCTACCTGACAACGCAGGTTTCTCTCTATCATCTGAAACTCCCCATCTGGGTGTGTTTGCATCACTAACCCAAAATCCAACAGATTTGTGTCACTTGATAAGTGCCCCTACTACAAGAGAGAAATCATCCACGGTAGTTCTAAGAGAATGGAGGTTCTTAAGAAAGGCTTCTAGGAATACAGTTGTGTTATCCATATTATGTACCTAGAATGCTAATCTCTGGATTAGTGGACTTACTACAGCAGGATATGGGGCCTTGGAATTAAGATTGGCAAGCTTACATGGGGTTAGGGTAGTTGGGCATGCTCTTTATGGCGGGATACTCTTCTATGTAAGAATGAATAAGACTATTGTGTAGTAGTTCAGTTGAGCGCTCCACAACTAGATGGTCAAGCTTGGATCATGAGCCAAGAAAGAAATAGCAAAGAGATTTAATTTGACTGAAGTCAAAGTTAGTACCATCTCTTATGTTCATACATTTGTCCTAAATCAGATTAATGCAAGGAAAATTGTACCTTTAGGAGGAGGCACGCTAGGAGCCCTGGAAAAGCTATAGGTCTAAAATCTATCTCCTTCACTCTAAGTAGAACCTGACTCTGAGATGAATAACACAGCGAGGAAACTCTTGGGATCCTCCTCAAAGAAACACATGGGGCATTTCCACAACCAAAAGTACATTTATTTTTTAAAATTTTTGGTTATGTTTGAAAATTGCTGGTTAAGAGTCTCCTATACTTTATAAATTATCTTAAATAGCTTGACATTGATAACTATGAAGCTAAGAAGGCCCAAACCAAACCAAGCATTTTTCCTACTAAAAGAGCATAGCAAGGATTCCTCTTATTGGTCCCTTTCAAGTGGCATGCAAGAATACAAATCGTAGTAAGGGAAAAAAAAATCTTAATGTCCCTTTTCATCAGCAACATTAGAGCATATGCGTATGTGTGTGTGCAAGCATGTGCAATGCAGGGTCTTTGTGTAACATGTGCTTACTTGTCGCACGCAACTGTGCAAGCACATACAGCACCCATAAAGAGAAAAGCTGAGACTATCATGTAAAATATGAACATCATTGTGCATGTTAATCCACTCTTCAAGCAAAGACGTACCCAAGTTCTGGCTGGCTGATGATTGATATATTCACAAATTTCTCTACAGATCACAGCTCGCTCATCTTTACCACCAACATATCTCAGAACTTTCAGCTTGGGAGCAAATTGCAAGAACTCGGATAACCACCCATCAATCACGCTCAATGGGCAGAGAATCACTGAGCAGTACAAACAAATCACCAAATATAGTAAAGACATTTGATTCACTCAATGTGCAGGTAGGGTGGGTCCTGTCTCCTTGTGAAAACCCCATATACCACGACTACAAACAAGGTCATGCCTCGAGATTCCTCTCCAAACATTCAATAATAGCCATCAATATACGAACCACTTACCTCTTCATACAACCACTAATCTCTCCATACAAGCAATTTGATGCAATAGCACAAAAATCGTTATATCCTATAGATTCTAAGTAAAGGTTCAACTTACAAAAGGGACCAGAAACACCTCGCTGAGACTCTATGTAGGAGATCAATGTAATTGCTTGAAGGGTCTTTCCAAGGCCCATCTGTAAAGAATAGGCAAATATAAGCTAAAGCCCTGGAGGGTGTTATGAGCACATATAAAAGCAACCATAGTTTCTTCCATCTTCTTGATCAAATGAATGACAAGCATGAAGTCAGGACATTTATAATTTCAAGAGCACCTTATCAGATTGAACTAAATGTACCTTCCACGAGCCACCCAGAATTATAAACAATGGAGCATACTCACCCCCCCCCCCCAAAAAAAAAAAAACAATGGAGCATTTTTCCAGAAGTCTCGTACTACTCAAAACCCCCCCCCCCAACAAAAAAAAAAAGAATCTTGTATTTATGCCTTGAAAACGATAGAAAATCAGCAATTCCCAAGGGCACTGATGTGAAGCAGAGAGACTGTCATTTTTGCAGTCCACTTCTCAGGGTTTGAGCTCATTGCTTGAATTAACCCCACAGCACATGCCAACAACTAGTGTGGTGGCCTATACAACCAACAGCCTTGTCCATGTGAATATAGAACATACTGCAACCCAATCCTTGCAGCATCATGTTGGGTTTATCTGGGTCACCATGGGGAGGTGTACCAGCAGTGTTTGGGAGATGCAACTGCGGGCAGAGGAATGGGATGCCACGGAGGCAGATCTGAGGGAATGTGCAGGTCTGCCACATGAGCAGCATGCAGGTTGCCATGTGGACAGCAATACCAGGCTGCTGTTGGAGGGCAGCACAAGCCTTGAATGGTGAGCAGAAGGGCCCACACATAAGGCGAGCACTATGACCAGGGCCAGCAGAAAAGGCCGCTCAAAGGAAATGCAGGATTGGACCTGCAAACCAGACTACGACCAGCAGCAATTGTCTGCACTGAGGACACAGGCTGGTCGGGGCAGAAGAACAGGTCAAAGAAGATCAGCAGACAGGTGCAGGGTGCAGAGCTGCACAGCAGGGCGCAATGTTTGAGCAGAGTAATGTCTGCAGCACGTTGGGAATTCCAGCAAACCTTTCATATGTTTATTTGGGTGCATACATGCATTTGACAGGTAAACAGGTTATTGGCCTTGTGAGGTGGTCAAATCACCTTTTGCCGTTTCACATGTCCAGGCAAGATCCCAAGAGTCATCCAGGGCTGATTTGGCGGGTGGTTTGGAAGGAGGCAGCCTCCTCTACATGGGGGACAATTCTCGTCTATAGAGCTAGTATATTTTGTTTGCACAGTTGTTCTGTAGGTTCTTAACTTGGACAGAGTGTTGATTCTGTGCTTGAGTAGCTTTTGGTAGTTTTCCCCCTTCACATACGGAATGGTTTCCTTCTGTGAGCTCCAACAAGGTCTGTAGACCTGAGAAGAAAATTATGGAACTAATTCGATTCATGCTACTGTAGTTCGATTTTGGAATTGCATAGAGTCTTATATTTGACTCGATTCTCTTGCCACTATTCACTTGTTTATTCTGAATCATCGATTTTCCACTGTGGTGTCTGAATCTTGCACAGTTTGTGAATTCCTACTCTTTCCTTTCTTGCAACTCGATTCTAGTTTCTTCATTTTGGTATTAGAGCCAGATGGATTCACTGAAGGAGGACTCCACGAAGCTTGAGAGATTCACCGGTTGAATTTTCCTGCTTAGTGTTCAACTCTACTTGATGGAGAAGGGCCTCTGATCTGTGGTTGCTAGTAATGAGAAGAGGAAAGAACCAAGAAGATCAAGCATGGGAAGACAAGGAACAAGAAAGCCCTTGGTATTCCCGCAGGAGCTTTGGACAGCAAGTACAATTACCATCTTGACTTGACCAAACTTGCTTCGAGAACTGGGTGACTATCGAAACACTCTGACTAAAGAACTCCAAGGTAATACTCAAGCAAGAGTTTTTTGGTTTGAAGATGACAAGGAAATCAAGCTTGGGTAGCACCTTAGCACACTTTGATGTAGCTGTAGTGGATCCTCACGGATAACCTGGTTGACATCGTGTAATAAGAGGGGAGAAAACGGAGCATCCATGCTGTACTGGAAGAGAGGTAGTCTATCCATGTGGAGCCCCAATCGCTCAAACCATCTCTCTGTACGTGCATACCAGCACCTCTGGTCTCCTCCTGCTACAAGTGCCATAGAAGAGGATAGAGCTATCCATGGTAGCCTGCTACGCCTCGAGGTATAATCCCCATTTTCCCTAACTCGGTACAGATACGTGATGATCTGAAATACAGCATCTAGCTCTAAAGGGGGTGACCCAAACTCAGCCTGAATGATTTGGTGAGGAATGGATGACTTACCACGAATCATCCGTGATAACATGAGAACCTGTAGCCGCTCCACACGGGACCACTCTATATCCGACAAGTCTGGCCCCCAACAAGGACTGCCGTACATCCCCGCTGGTCGAACCGAGGATGTAGTCGTAGAGGATGAGTGGGCTTTCTAAGTCGCATCTAGAGTTTTAGTTGATGTTGAAGTGGTTTCTATCCCTTTTTTTTGTCCACAATCATTCCATTTTGAATCTCTTTGTATTAGTCTACTCTCCTTTTGTTTGTGAGAGAGATATCGACAGTATCTTCACTCTTTGAAGGCTATTATTCCAACTATTGGGAGTGAGACCTTTGTGCTTGTACTCCCTACTTTTTGCCTGGAGTGTGTCATTTAATTGAAGCGACCCCTATCTCGGTTTGGGGGGTGGCTCTTGGTATTGCCACGATGCAACAAGTTATTGGCCTTGTGAGGTGGTCGAATCAATGCATGGCACTTTCTACAAAGGCATAATTCGACGTGGAGGCTCTCTCTAAGGCAGTTTCGTAGATTTATTTACCTACATCCTCTGCACAAATGTTTTCCTATCTTTGTCCAAAAACACATGATGCCAGGCCTTCTTGGCTGGCTGTTAGCATGTAGCTAAGCTCTAGTCCTGAGCCAATTGTCCTCGGCTGAGTCGAAGAGCTCTGAGTGTCGGGTGATCTTCTTTCAAGTACTTTCTTTTCTTTTCTTTCTTTTTCCTAAAAAAGACTTCTATTAAGTATGAAAGAAACTCCAAGAGCAAGCTCAAGGAGAAATACATCATGCAAGCATGAAAAATAACACACCCTAAGAGGGCAGAACCAAGCTCCTCTAAGAAAGCTAGAAAAAATCCAAGGTTAACGCTGAAAGTGGCACCTCACAAGGAGCCTCTCCAATACCTGAGGAAGACAGTTCTCCTGGTAGATGCTACCCTAGAAAGTACTTTCATTTCGAATTATGAAAAAGTGAGAAACATTATTGCATGCGTAAATCTCTAACACAGCACTGGGTCAGGCCAGTCTGCAGACTGGTTGGTTAGTTTTCAAGGGCCTCTAGCCCTATATAAAGGGCCCAAGCCCTACACATTAGTATCCATCATCTATGCCTCACAATAGGCTGCCTTGTTTTTGTGTAATTTTTATCATTTCATTGATAACTATCTGATTGGTGTCATAGACTTTCCATTCAAGAACATTTGATGCAAAGTGTTAAGAGAAAAAATATTCCTTGCATGTGAATAAAAATGTGTTGCTTCTCAACACTTTATCTATTTAAGTCGACCAATTTACTTTAGTTACTAAACTATGTTACATAAGACATGGTAGATTCACCATTAACAGATTGATTCGAATGTGTGGGTGAATTTTTCTTGAATGCTTGCAAGGTTTTGCTTGCTAAGGGGTCATCCTTATCAGTACCCAAGAATAAGCTGCCACCTGGGTTTCGAAAGCTTCATGACGCTTTTACTCTATATGGGCTCTAGAAAATATAAAGAGCTGAAGGTTTATTATGAGGACAATACCCACAAGTGTTGCTTGTTATTGGCAATGTGAAGGCTCATCTTTGGACCTCATGACTTACTAAGAGTGCATGAAACATAAGAAGGTATAAAGTATGTGTGATGGCTGATGATAGAGCAATCCATAATTCCTTGAACTATTCATTAATTAAAGAAATGAAAGCTGCTAGAATGCCCAACGGCACACAAGTATGTAGTGTCCTAGGCTACCAGCAAGGACAAAAAAAATTTGGGACACCACGATATATTGTGTCAAGGTGGGGATCCAATGGTATCCTAGATTTCCAATCTATGCATCTAGATAGGACAAATGCCCTTGGAAGGGAATAGCTTAACATACTTTATAGAGGAGTAATATCATGGCTTTAAGTCTATGATAACATTGGAGGTTTCCCTCGAATAAGAGGTACTCTCCGCATGTGGTAGAGGGGGTGTCATAACAATATTTGGAGTGGTTAACCGAGGATCACTCAGTATTTGTATGCTGAACTTACAATAACATTTGAAGATAAAATTGTATGTGAGGAGTTGGCATCACAAATGAAGGGTGTCTTGCTTCACTATGACTTAAATTCCAAAAAATAATTGGTACTCCCCATACAGATGTGATTGCATGCATGAGAACATGCATCAGAAGCACTGCCAAGAAGAGTAAATTAGATAGCGTCAATAAGTCCCTCGTTTGTAGCAAAACCAGGCATATATTCAAAGGTTGTCATGAACAATTACACAGTTTAGTTGTGACTGCCTTGGCAATAAAGTTGCCTTCAGTATAAGGAGTAAACTGTGTCAATCAGCAAGTGTATTTGTTCCTCACTGACGACTGGAACTTCAAAAAAGAAAAAATGTCCACTTGACCAGATGTATTTTGATGGTAGATGTGCAAAGGTAAGCATTTTTATGGGATATACCTTCATGAGACTAGAATATATCCAATCTTACAAATAAAAGATTTTTATGATACAACCGAAAGAACAAGTACGAGACTTTAGACAAATTTATAAGTAAATGAGACAAACAAAAAATAGCAACTTAGTAATGCTTATGTTCTCCTCAGTACCCAAGCATAAGCTATCATCTGGGTTTAGAGGGAAATCAGCCCCCTTCGTGGCTCCCAACCTCTGGAGCTTCTTCCACGATTTGTGCTACCCTTTGAATCATCATGAGTGGCATCCAAAGTCTCAGAAGCTTCCATCAAATCCTCATCATCCGATTTCTCAATAATCAAGCAAACTTCCCGATGCTCAGGAGTTCACTTCTCATCACACTTAAAGCATAAGTTTGCCCTCTTTCTGCTGTCCATAATAGCCCTGGTGTGTTGTTTTAAATTCTGATTTTTCAATCCCAACACTTGGCTTAGCTTTTGGCTTAGCATATGGCATCTTGCTGCGTGTAAGTGTGGGAAACCTCGGAAATGGTGCTGCTGCTGATTTTCTTTCATTCCAATCAGTCACTTTAGGCTTCTTCTCAGCCTCATTTGCATTCCCATATGTGCTGCCCGCTGTCATCTTATATTTGCTGGCATATTTGGGCTCAAATACCTCTGCCAATTGGGTTGCACGCTCAATTGTTTGAGGGTTATGTGCCTTCACATCTGCAGCAAGAGAAGGACTTAACCCATGGATGAAACGCAGCAGCTTTCCCTTTTCAGATACGTCCTGCACAAAGAGGGAAAGCCTCCAAAAGCGTTGTAAGTACTCTTGGATCATACCAGTCTGCGACAAGGCATAAAATTCAGCCAAGTATTGATCCAAGACAAGTGGGGATACAAATGTAGTGACCATCAATTCTTTGAAACCCCTCCAAGTGGTTGGTCTTTGAGGCGAATCCCTCATGTATCGCCACCATGTGTGGGCATAGTCCTACATATGCATACCTGCAAAAATGATGCGCTCCTCAAATATGCTAAAATCTCATAGCACATGTACACGTAAACATAAAAGCAAGATACTTGGACCGTCAAGCCATGCCACCTGAATGTAGAGCTTCACAAAGCATCATGTGTCTTACCTTGTCTGCAATTTAGATTCAAAATCTGAATTACAAAAAAAGTAATAGGAAAAGGGCCTGACCTCATCACCTGCAAATAAGCATAATTGTTCCAGTCAAATTACATTGAAGAAAATAAGAGGCACCAAAAATCATAAGATGCACACATGATACATTGTGAACCTAACCTCTTCGACCAACCTACCAATGTAAAACATTGTGGAAAGGGCAAACTTAGACGGAGAAAACAGCACCTCGTGAAACTGGTACACATATTTTCAGAAGAGAATGTTGAGCATAGAGGGATCAGCTTGTAGACAGCAAGCAGCATTCATGGTCGACAAACTTATTTTATATGAATATAAAATAGAAAAAATTCTACAATTGTGTTCGTCTTTCATTTACTCACTCAATACATCATGACATGAGTTCAACTTACCACCCAAAAACAGTTTCAGAAAATATTTTCATAGATGATGTATTATGTCACAAAAGTCTTTAGAAAGAATATGGAATGGTTTATTGTACCCCAAAAGCCTACAGAAAGAAAGAACATGGAATGGGTTATTGTACCCCAAACATCTACAAAAACATCAGTAGAGTGTAGACCTATGTTGTTTTATGGCTCAACAATGTTTGCCAGCCTTCTTGATGCAAGAAGCAAGAGGATTCATGTTGTCACTTCTCTTCACAAAACACTACTCCATTTGCTTGATAACTCATTTATTGCATATCTTTATTTCTGAAATTTCAATCTCTTTAAATTAGGATGTTTTCCAAAAGAATGCATATGTTTCTCTATTGTTCAGTGAGATACTAGTTGGCTTGGGTCTACCATTTCAAGGTGGACCCCATTGAAGGGGTAACAGGCATATCCCACAAGTTGAGATTATCTCTCTGTATGAGAAACGTAAAGACCACACCCCTCTCAAGTACCCAAACATGGTACCAATCAAATGCATTGCTTACCAACCCAGCCACTATTAAAGAGAATGTTGCAGTAGCCTTAAGTGTGGGCCTGTGAACATAAAGAATAAAGATACGATACAAGATGACAAACAGAATAGGCCTAATAGGTTATGTGAGAAGGCCAAACTAGCTCTATCAATAGAGCTAACAAGAAACCTAAGGATTAAAACATAAGTAAAATCGGGTTAGTATTGATAACCCAAACTGAATTTATTAGTCATGGTTGAAATAACCTTAGTTCACAATTATGACATGTGACACATGGCATGCTGATGCTGACGTGGCATGCTGATGTGACAATCATGACATGTGGCATTGGACACGCGGCAGCCCATGAGGTGGCACAAGACACATGCAAACCTATGAGATGGCATAGAACATGTAGAGGGCCATGCATAAACCATGGCACCACTTGTCACTATAGGAACTCAAGTTTACCATGCAAACCCACTATTTCCAAGGGAGACACCTTCTCCATGCCATTTTTGGCACGACTCCCACCCCTAAAGCAGCCCCTTCTCTACATCTATAAAAGGACACCGTCCATGGACTCATCAAAACCTGATGCAGACTTGAACAAGGGCAGCAATGTATCAAAAAGGTACCGATGGCATTCTTGCCTAGTGGCAAATCCACAATGGACTGCAACTCATCTTGCATGGCCTTCATCCAATGCACATTGTCCTTAGCTTCTTCAAAAGTATCAGGCTCTTCCTCATCAAGAAGAGTACCTGCATAAGCTCATTCAACAGAAAGAGCCCCCCCTTCGTGCCTTGCTGCACTTCGAGTTCTGCCATGCAAAGGAGCATCAAGCTTACTCTCCCTGAGAGTTCGAGCAGCCAATTAAGAACCAATTTGGCTGCGTGTATTTCTATAACCTCTTGCCTGACAACATCTTCCCCTGTCTATGGAGGAACTAAATCAGCCGGTGGCTGAATCGGGGCATGTGGAACATGAGGAGCTTGCTGCAAATTCTGATTTTCAGCAAGGATGTCAAAAGCGGAACCCAAGGCAATGGGTATTAACCCCTTAAAAACATCATCTGATGTAGAAGAAGCGGGCACATTAAATTCAACTTGTGTATGTGCTGAATTTTCTGAAAAGATTACATCTTTGCTAATAAAAATCCTACGTGAAGTAGGATTGTAGAGACAGTAACCTTTGCTGTCTACACTATACCCAACAAATATGCACTTAATTGCCTTGTGAGACAGCTTATGTCGAAACTAAACATGCACATGGGCATATGCAACACATCCAAAGACACAAAAATGATCCACTGAAGGCTTTCTCCCAGGCCAAACTTCATAAGGAGTCTTTGTTCTCAAAGCCTTAGTGGGAGCCCAATTCAAAACATAGTTGGCACACATGAGGCCTTCAAGCCAAAACCAATGAGGCAACTTTTTGATTGTAAGCCTGCATCTATCCATCTCCATAAGAGTTCGATTTTTCCACTCAGCTTTGCCATTTTGCTGAGGGGTTAGCCTCACCATAAGCTGATGTGTGATGCCCTTCTCTTTCAAAATAAGCCTCAAATTCATGAGACATATACTTCCCCCCTCTATCTGTGCGTAAAATCTAAACCGTGAGGCCTGCTTCATTCTCAATCTTGGCAACAAAGTGTCGAAATGCTTAAACACATCTGATTTTTTCTTTAAACCAGAGACCCGAGTGTAATTTATGTAGTCATCAATAAATGTGACATAATAGAGATAACCACCCAATGCAGTCCTTGTTGGACCACAGACATCACTATGAATGAGCTGTAATTTTCGAACAACTCGTACTGCACCATCCTTCTTGAAGGGAAACCTGTGCATCTTCCTAAGTATGCACCCTTCACAAGCATGAGGGGGAGGTAACTCCAAAGGAGGCAAAGCATCAACCATAGAGTGTTTTTCAACTGTCATCAAACTGCCATAACTCATATGCCCATATCTAGCATGCCATAACTCCGCATTTTGCATAGCAGCTATGGGAGAAGAAACTGCAAGTGCATCATCTGGTCTTTTTTCAAAAACATCAAGCTGAAAAAGACCACGAAACAGCATACCTGATAGTCTCAAGGCATAATCATCTTCCCTATCTTAGACTGCGCACTTGTCATCTTCAAAGACAACCTGAAATCCTCTTTTATTGAGAGAGGACACTGAAAGCAAATTCTTCTTAATTCCAGGTACATAAAGCACATCATGAATTCTGAAATTTGTGCCATCTGTGGCTGTAAGTGCAATCTCACCAATGCCACAAACGGAATAAGAAGAATCATTGGCACAACACACGCTTTTTCCAACGGGTAATGGATGCAGAGAATCAAACAAACACTTCCTGGAAGTGATATGTTTGGTGGCACCACTATCAAAGTACTAATTATTCAATGTCTCATTGACATTGAAAGCACACGAATCCTTAGAAGGATCATAACTGCAAGTCAGAAAAGCATAAGAGTCATCCTCAGAGGTGGCTGTAATATCTGGAGCAACCACCTGAAAATCAAGACTGCAAGTCAGAAAGGCATCTTTTTCTTTTCCTTGGCGATTCTTTTCTCGCATTTCCTATGTAGTGACCCGGCTTCTTGCAATAATGACGAACACCCTTTCTCTTGGGCTTCTCTGCATCATTTTTGGCCTTGAGAGAAGGCTGTTAGAATCAGCTTTATGCTGATGTGAAGGCTGATTTACATGCTGCTTATGCTACCCCTTCCCTTTGGGCTTGAATTTCGAAAGCTTCACATGTTCACCAGCTCGTAAAGCCATGTTCTTCCTGGTTTGTTCTTCCAGCAACAAAAGTCCTATCAACTCCTGAAAAGTGAGAGGGTTGCCACCCCCCCTCAATGACAAATTCAATGAGATGTGAAAACCAAGATAATACTCAGGAAGAAATTGTGACTATCTCTGAATCTGGAATGATCATCAATATTCAACAATTGCTCTCTCAAATCCTGAAGTTTAGTGAGGTGCTCAAACATAGAGTCACCCTCATCTATATGAGTATGAGTCAACTCTCTCTTTAGGAAAGAGACCCTAGCATCATTGCAGGCTGAAAACATACTCTCCAAAATATTCCAAGCTGCCTTCGAGGTCTTGCAAGACCGAATGTGCGGAATAATAAACCTTTTGACAAAAAGGGAGATAGTTGAAAGTGCTAGTACATCACGTGAATCCCACCCTTTCTGATCCTGTGTAGGAGCCACCACTACAGCAGCTACTGCACCTAACACTTTTCCTGCACCATGAACTTGTCCTCTATCCCTTCCTCCACCTTGTTGAGTAGGAGTGGCAAGTGCAACCACATTCTCTGGCCGTGGCTCATCCCCATTGACATGGTCCCATAAGTGTTTGCCAACTAGGATATTGCGAACCATAAAACTCCATAGGGAGTAGTTGGTACCATCCAACTTATCCTCTTGTGTGAGGACTCCAAACATGTTATTGGGATTGTTCTGGGCCATAACTGCCAAAGAAATTGCAACGAATACCAGCCAAAAATTCCCTTCTTGGGAATTAAGGTGCACAACACAAATTCCTTCCGGGATATTGATGCAAACTGGCCACTTTTGGAAAAAACAGCCAATCAATGGCTCAAAATGCAACAGCCCACAAGCATAGATTCACTTGAATCTCTGCCAGATCTCTCTACAAAACACCTACAAAAAATCCAAAAGCCCCAAATATAGGAAAATGGGTGTCCCAAAATCAAAGAACAGCTTGCTGTCTTAGCCTATCAAAGGCTCAAAATGCACCCAAATGTCCTGCAAATGCCCAAAAACTGCAAAAATTGGCAATGTGACTCAATCTCAGTCCAAAAATGCCTACAAAATGTCCAAACACCTCATACAGTCCAAATGCAAAAGCCCGAATTTCTACAAAAAATTGCAATTGAAAGGGGGCAAATTAACTGAAAGCCCCAAGTTTTGCAATTGTCTACCTGCACCGTACAGCATCCGTACACTGTACGGATTTCGTCTTTACAGCTCGTACATTGAGCTAGCTTAAGTTTGTGCACTTCTTTGACACACTATTTTTTTCTTGTAGGCACATTTGGGAGATTTGCACAAAAATTTGGGGCTTTATCCTGCGTGCCCAAAGCGTTGACCTGCTACTGGGGAGAGGTTGGCGGGGGCCCTTTGCCTTGCCGTTGTTAGCGAAAGAGGGATCAGCTACTGAACCTGGCAAGGTGCACGAGGAAGAGGCCCCATGCAAGAATGCGGCTATCTGAGAAAGAAAGAAAGAAAATTTATTAGAGTCTTCGGAAGACCGATGGGTCTATGAGACTGAAAGAAAACCTTATACAAATCACAGTAAGGGTGGAGCTACTAAACGAGCATCATCACCCATGCTGAGAGGAAGGAGAGGGGGTTGGAGGGAGCGGGCGGATGGTGAGGGTAATCACCGAGTGAGGAGCGGGCGGCGGCAGCAACGACGAGGGTGGGGGAGGCGCGGACGGGGGCTGCAGAGAGGAGGTTGGCGGGTCCAAGGCGGACGGGAAAGATGGATGTGCGGGGTCTACTGCTGTCCCAGTGGAAGGGTGCAGCAGTGATGGGCACATTCGTCCTCTGAAGCTCCTCCTTCGAACTCTGAGGGGGGTGAGCCAGTGAAGCTGTCGCTACCAAGGTCCCAGTCACTAGCAATAAGCAATAAACTGCATCACTCGCAAAAGGCGGGAAAAGAAGGAGAAGAAGAAAGAAACAAAAGGCGCCCGTGAGAGGAAGGCCACCTAGAAACCAGCCCAGCCACGAATTAAACAACCCCGAAGCTCTTCCACATGCAAGCTCTCAAACTTAAAGAGAAAAGTAAACTGCACAAGGGAGCTGCCACGAGGAAGAGCTAGCCACAAAGAAACTTTGAAGCTTTCCACGAGCTCGGGAATAGCTTCAATTCGTCTTCTTCTTGAGGGGGCTCGTCAAGCTATTGGAGAAAGGCAAGAAAATGGACGTACAATGCCAGCCCCTAGACCAAGAGCTGTCTACACAAGCAGGAAGGTGCCTCCTTTGGTTAATGAAGATGCAGCTTGAAGTCGAAATGTGCCAAAGGGGGGACCGGATGACCCACAACGGGCTGTGGGTGTGTTGCCTGCTCGAGATCTGCTTCACGCTGAGCTAAGTGGCAAGGGCGATGCGTGCTGAACACAAGGGGGCCAGGCTGGAGAAGAATCGTAGTGCAGCAGCCGAGCTGCTTGTGGCAATGGCGGGTGCCCTTAAGGTGGCCCTCCTGCGCGAGAGCAACGCCTAGCTACTAGAGGAGGTTGCAGGCTGGGAGGCACCCCAAATGGCGGACTGTATGGCACCACAGCCTGTACAATGGGCTGTGGCAACTAGAAGCGAAGGGCGGGGGGGATCAGTGCGCCGCCACCCTGATGTCCTTGACGACAACGCGGCCGAGCAGCAAGCTAGAGAGGCATAGGAGAAGAGGCCGCCGGGGGGGGAGGACTCGAGGCGCAACTCGCAGTTAGAGCCAAGATGATTCTCAGTGTGCAGCAATACAAGCAGCATATTAGACTGAAATAAAAAACCATCCGTCAGCTTATGAAGCCGAATAGAGCATCAATGCAGCGATCATGCTGATAATGGCATAACAACAGCATATAACTAGGCAGGTCATTGTTAGCAACTAGTAGCTGAAAAAGAATTCTTCCACAGCAATAACTAGGTTCTTGACAAAAGCTAAAACGGCGGTGTTGCAACTGTCATTCACATTCTTCGTTTTGAAGAAAAGAATGACGTGACTGGAAGCAATAATGCATAAAACCTCATGTGAATGGTGCACCAAGCCAAGGCCCAAACCTCTGCATCAAAGTGATTATTTAGAGCTGCAACGTAAAGAAAGTACCTGTGAAGTGCCTGTAAGGACTGAAAATCCAATCCATCATGCAGTTGAAAGTGACTTGCGCATTGGTTAGCCCGAAAGGCATTACCAAAAACTCAAACAATCCGAAAGTGGTCCAAAAAGCTGTCCTATGAATATCCTGAGGATGGATCCTTATTTGATGGACCCGCTTTTCAAATCAATCACATTGAAGATAGTGGCCCCTTTTAATATGTCCAAGATGTCGTCTGTACGAGGAATCGAAAACCTAGTCTTGACCATCATTTTGTTGAGGGCTCTATAATCCACACACATGCAGTAGGAGCCATCCTTCTTTTGAACTAGAAGACAGGCGAACAAAAGGGTGAAGAACTAGGTCACATGAGTCCTTTAGAGAGTAGATCATGTACCTAGCCATAATTTCTTTGGTCTGGGCTGCACTCACATGGTCTTCCAGCTGCTCAGAGAAAGCTCTCTTGGTAGAGAATCTAGAATCTAGGAACTGAAATTTTTCTTTTTCTAGAGGACTCGCTTTCACTTGAGATTCACCCTCTCTCTCTCTCCAAGCACAGCGACACGAGCAGCACACACAGCGTGAGGACACCCAGCGGCCTATCACTGACTTCTTTCAGTCACACGATACCTCTTCTCAGTCTAGCCGACGACGCGGACGTGAGCGAGAGCCAGAGCCACGACAACTGCGTCAGCGGACAGACTCACACATCCAGGTCCATGACATCTCGTCTCTGCTCTCTGCCCGCCCCACTGGGGTTACCGTTGCCCTCATCCACAGAGCCACCTGCCGCCCCCGACGACCGAGCTCGACTAGGCCGCGTGACGTCAGAGGCCAATCATCTATTGCAGGGTTTTTCCCGACCTCCCATTTGACGGCCCCTCTATGATTGGTCTCTGACGGTCACCACCTGCACATGTATACTGTATCTCCCCCCTCTGCCCCATTTTTGGTGCCCCCCCCTTCTTCTTTGTATCATCTGGAGGTAGACACATATTTTTTGTATCAGGACTAGACACACAGTCCTTCATAACCTCTTTTTTGTAGATACGGTTGGTTGGCCCGTTTTGAGACCACCACCGTTATGCTCATTGTATCAGTTATCTTTAGTCTCATAGACCTTCACGGTCTCCCGAAGACTTTAATAAACTTTCTTTCTTTCTTTCTTTCTCTCTCTCTCTCTCTAATGAAAACCAAATATGCAAAAATAGTTAATTCTATTGATTTAGCAATAGAAATATTAAATACCACTGGAACTATCTCACCTCTTCCTTTAATGCTTAAGGAGTGAAACATAAAACTCCTCGTGGTCCACATAATCTTGGATATGAATTCTAAGCTTTGCAATCAAAGGAGTGATTTTACCTGGATCCCCTTCAAAAACATGCTCTGCATATAGGGGGTGATCCCCATTCTTCAGTCTTAATTCCTAGCCTCAAAGCTAGGTCTATTAGAAATCAACCAACAGAGGGTACGCATAGCGGAAGACTGCTAGAATAGAACATGAGCTCACACTGTGTGTGTGGGAGTGGAATCACAAACTTCTTTACTTAATGTGCATCACATAGATGTGCAGACCAGTAAATAGACAATGATCCAGCCAGATATAGAAACCACCAAAAGAATATATTTCCGTCCAAGGCTATGGACACAATACAAAAGAGAGAAATCCAAAGTCCCACTAGAGCATGGTCCTTTGATCTTACCACAAGGCACTTCTACTATCTGCCGGATATCTCTAGAACACTGAGCCCGCATGCTCCACCTCGAGCGTATGTAGACTCTTCGTTCCGATCCCTCCTTGCTGTCCAGAAGCCAGCCTAGGTGGGCAGCACCTAAGCTAGGTCTGCAGCTCTACAGCCCACCTGTCATCTCCTGTATAGAGGCCCACGGGTGGCTGGTCTGCTGCTGCCTGAAATGCTGCTCCAAGTGATGATAAATGAGGGCCTGGAGGCCCTCCTTTTATAGGCCTCCAAGGGCTGCTGCAAAAACCCGACCAGCCAGCCTAATGGCCGACTGGCATGCTGGCCGACCTGGTTGGCTTGCTGGCTGACTTGGTTGGCTGGTCCAACCAGCCCTATTTAAGGGCCTTTGCCAGGCCCTTTTGGGCTGCTGGCTTTGTCCCTGTCTGCACCTTCTGTCAGGCCTGATGCAGGCCCCGAGCCTGCCCATATACTCTGCCAGACAGCCCGCCACGCAGGTGCTTCCAGCCTGCTCATCTGCTGCCTGCAGTTCCGCCCTTGTTCCAGCCCTTTGATCCCACGCCACTGCTCTGTATACACAGCTCCAAAGCTCTGTACTACTACAGGTCCCTTTGTAGCAGATCCATGTAGATCCAGGCTTCCAAAAGCCCCTCCAACCTTCCAGGTATCTTCTGAGGTGTGCTACCCACATGGCAGCCCATGTGCTGCCCATGTGGCAGCCCCTCCTCTCCATGTTGCTTTCTTGTGAGGTGCTGCCCAAGTGGCAGCCCCCTCTCCATGACTTCTTCTCTGGAGATGCTGCCCACATGGCATCCAATCAGATGCCCATGTGGCAGCCCTAGCCCTAGGTCCACCTCCCCCAAGCTCTCCTCATTTGGGGGCTTACAAATGGAGAGGTGACCATTCCAACAGGGTCTTCTAAGATAAAATTGTCTGTAGCTCCTGGATCGAATAGAATCAAACTATTCTAGGCTCTCACTTTACCCCACGAGGCAAAGTTCTCGATCTTCTGGATTCGTTTGTTCTCTGCAATATCATGAACTCCTCTTGCCAAAGTGCTTTGGCAATTCTTTTGGCGTTTTTTGCTCCCTCTAACCCAAAGCCTTTTCAGGACACTAGGCAGCCATATGCCCTTATTTTCTGTTGGAATAGGATTGGTCACCTCCCCACCTGTGATCCCCAAAATGAGGAGTGAAACGGGGGGTGAACCATAGAACACAGGAAAAGAGAGGGGGTTGCCACATGGGCAGCACCTCACAACAAAGGGAAAGAGGGTGACATCAGCAATGCTATGGAGAGGCCATGCAGGCTGTACGGATGCTGCAGGGCAGATTAGACTCCTACAGATCAGGGCTGAGGTGGCACAACTGTACAGATCCCTACTGCAGGTTCTGAGGCAGTTCATGGGCTGGACAGGGCCAGCAGACAAGCAGCACAGGGCAGCAAGGCATGGACCTTGTTTAGGGCTGGAAATGACCTTGCACAAAGGCGCAATAAAGGCTGCACAAAGGCAGCTGAAAGGAGCAGGCATAGGGCCTGCAAACAGGCCTGAAAAGGAGGCGAATCAGTGGCACAATGCCACATGTCAAGTCAGGGGTGGAGGGGCCGGCCAGCAAATCGGCTGGTAAAGCCCCCCCAATCAGGTCGGCCAGTAGGCTGCCTGGATCGGTTGAAGGCAGACCCTTGGGTCAGCCAAAATGACCTGGGGGTTTGGCCATTTTGGGTAAGGGATTTAGCCGCCTCCATATGCATCACTTGGAGCAGCCAATCCAAGAGCAGGAAGGAGCAGCAGGAGGGCTTCCTTGGACCTACATCCAAGAGGTGAAGCAAACCTATAAGTGCTGCAGACTTAGCTCAAGAGTGGCAGCCAACCTAGGCCGGTATCCAGACAGCAAGGTGAAAGGGATCTTTGGACAGAGAGACTACATCAGCTCAGTGGAGCACACAGACTCAGAGATCTAGAGGTGCCTAGCATATACTAGGAGAACATTTTGGTATTGTATTGTGTCCTATTTGTAGATGGACAGAAATATATAAGTGTTGCTTCTATATTTGTGTTGATGCACAGTCTATTTGCTGGCTTGCACACATGCATGGTTGTGGAGTACACATATTATGAAGTTTGATTCCAAAGTGAAACAATTCTGCGTGTAATTCCGGGGCTCATCTATCAGTCTTCCGCTGCTGCATACTCTTTGGTCAGATCTCATTTTCTAACATTTTCACAATGGAAACGCTTACCCTCCTTTCAGAAGGCCTCTAGCTATTTAGGGATAAACTTTGACTTTCCTTTGTAGGGTTTTGATGGACCCCTCAGCTTTTGAAACTGGAGCTGGTTTTGCCCTTGAGTTGTTGGGGCCATATTTCTTTTGATGTAGTCCCCATCCTTGCCTTTTGAGGCGGCTACTGGCCGTAGCCGATCTTCCTTCATCAATTCGACCACTGAGGCTGAATGCATCGAATCTCGGACCTGTCTTGTGTTCAATGCTTACTTGGGTACGAATACTTGGATGCAGACCAGCCCTATACTTGGACTTTTCTGAAATTTCCTTGAAGGGAGTGAAAGAACTTCTAATTATAAGTCTCGACCGTATCTGTGGCTATCATGGACACGCTTTCCCAAGCTATATGGACATCATCATAAAAGAAGATAGGCTGGAGCTGGGAGATCTGCGGTCTGTGCTTTCTACTCTGTCTTCTATCGGGCTTTGGACTTCTTCCTCTATAGGCGCCCATCTTCCTAGTGCTTTTTGCCTTGTGGCACCTGCTTTTGGGCACTTGCTCCATCATTTATGAGCCTTTTAGCCCTCTTCCAAGTCCTAGACATTAATTAAACAAACACCAGAACTTTAACCCATTAAATGTTAGCCAAATGCATGCATTCGTAGTTCTTGGACTAATCCTAGTCCCTTGTGGGCGTCCCACAATTCTCTTTTACCAATGCAAAGCAAAAGTTCGAAAAACAAAACTTATTCTAGTTTTTTATATTGCAGTGCCACCAGGCCCTAGCCAAGGGTTGAACTCACGCACACTCGCACGCACCCACCACCGTAACCACTAGGCTAGGACCCCATAGGTAGCTTAGTCTAGTTAACCAAGGTCAACATTCTTTGGCCAGAGTCAATCTAGTAAAGATTCTTTTTTATTTCTTGGGAGGTGTACCAAACGGTGACACATAGCTCCTACTACTAGTTGCTAGTAGTAACTAATCCGAGAAACCAAATAGCAGACATAAAAGAAATAGGAAAGAAAGATAAGAAAAGTTTCTCTCTTTCTAGGAAGAGGGCATGGGATCCATGATGCTGGCTAGCCAAAGCTAGATTCAGTCCTCCTTGCACTTGTAGCAGTAAATGCTAATTCTTGAAAGTACCAAACAGTTATGGGTTCAAAATTATACTAAACGTGAATGATTTGCAAGAACACTTGAAGCCCCTTTCACACGCCTATGGAGCCAACACCTAATTGTATGTGGGATTATTGGAGGGGGTGCCATGTGGCGTGCCCTCATAAAAACCCACTAAAACTACTGTATGTACAAAAGTATTGACAAGACTACAACTATTGTGACCCTTTTATAAACTAATACAACCCATTATTAACTGCTAATAAATTAAAAATTACTATTGTTACTATGCTAGAATTCACATTCGGAAGCAAGACTTTGAAATCCGAGAGTCTAGATCTGAGATCTAGGTCTAGAATAAAGAAGCCAAAAGTACAGACGCAAAAGCTAGGAGTCAAAAATCTGAAAGTACTGACGTGGAAGTCGGAAGTGCTGATGTGGAAGCCAGAAGTCGAGAATCTAGAGTGCTAACAAAGAATCTAGGAAGTGCTGACGTGGAATCCAAGATCTAAAATTCAAAATCTAGAATCCAAATGTGCTGGCGTGGAGTCTAAGATTTGCAATCCGAGAACCGGGTTGCTAACACATGCCAGGGCCAGTCTTGGTGATGCATACCTATGCCAATGAAATGTTGCATTAGATAGTTTGTATGCCAAATCAGACGTCAAACATGATGTGCGATCGTCACATTGTCCAACACAAGAAGACATGGGTGACATGGTTGACGGCAAGGGTGTCAAATGGTCAAGGGATCTAAAGGAGCACGTACCATGTAAAGAGCCCTCATTGAGGGTTTGTCTCAAGCTAATACAATCCTCAAATTGGTTGGGTGGTGATCGGTCTTGCACACCCGTGCCTATTATTGTGATCAATGCAACTGATTGAAGTTTATTTTTGTAGCTTTAATGTCACATTACACCATACAAACTATGATGAAACTTGCATGCAAATCAAAAAACATATGTGCTCCACAAGCATCAAATTGCCGAGCACAAGATTGCACTAGAAGCACATTCTATGATCAAAGCCATAAGATGACTTGATGACATGATTGAGGGCAAGGATCCCAAATGGTCTAGGTACATAGAAGGGATAAAACGTGCATGAGCTGTGGGACGCAGGGTCGAGCGGGTGACTGAGGGTTGTCTCAAGCTAAGAGAATCATCACATTTGGCTCAGGTGGTAAGCCGTCTTGCAACCCTGTCACTATTATTGTGATCATCGCAACTAATTTACGTGATGTTTCAGAGAAGAGCCCTATTCTCAGTTTGCACATACAACTGTAGTGTCATCGTTTTCAAAAACCACTTTGACCCATATATACATTATCTGGAAATGAAACCTCTGCAAGAAGGCAGCCCACTTACTGTGCTTCTCCTGCAGTAAGAAGTAAAAAGACTCTACAGCAGACAACAAATTCAGCTCCCAAGAGATGAGGTGCTATAAGTGTGGATGACAGCCTAGAGCCTTCTCATACATGATGTAATTCGGTTTTGAAGTCTATGACTTTCATAAACCACGCGAGAGTTGTCTTGCCACAGAATCCAACACACATTCACCTGCCTTGACAAAGAAGGGGTTGGACACACCTGTATAAACTAAGAGCTTCCTTAGACCATGGGTCACCTTAAAGCGTTAGAGAGGGACTCGTGTATTGACAAGAAGCTCATCTTCCCATGTACATGCAGGAGCAGGGATCCATAATCAAAAGAAGCACTAGGATAGTCAAGGTCGATCCCACATAACACATCAGGATCGAGACAGACTGATTGCACTTCTAAGCAATCCACTTTTGTAATCCACCCAAAGAGTGTCATACAATTGAGCCGATTTAACAAATGCGAGTTATCGACAATTTTGTTTCTCTATAGATGCAGGTGCGCCGCTGTTTTTCGTCTGGCGATCTGAGAATTCCTTCATTCCTAAGGATCCAATGTTTGTTTTTTGTTGATACAAGACTCCCTTCCGAACAACGTATGAAGGATAGTGAGGCTTTTGAGAAGGAAAGGTTGAACAAAAAAAACCTAGAATAACATTGACGCCTCGGATGTAGCGCCTAATCAGCCAGGCAACGCCTTCTGCCTGGTGAGGCTTGAGCTGTGCAGAGATCCCCCAACTGCTGCATTGAGCTGCCACCGTCTCCGCATCAGGTGAAGCCTGAGCAGATTGAGCTAAATAGGCTGCTGCTGTCAATCTCTCTTCAATATCCATGTCTGGGGAACGTAGGATTTCACGTTCTGGGTGTAACCATTCAAACAAGGTGGCAAGACCATGCCCATTAACAACTAAACACAATATAACACTCTAACGTACTTTCTAATATAGGTTTTCTGAAAGGTAGCCTTAGGGCCTTTTCCCACTAGCGGTTGGACATGCTCAAAAATCGAAAAGGAAGAGCGTTATCCGACTTGGCCCAATGTGGTTGTTGGCCTTGGACGTTCACCCAAAAAAAAGGCGTCCAGCATGCGAAGGCCGCCCAACTATGTGGGCGCCCGAAAAAAATCGCGCAAATTGTGCTCATTGGTGATCGCACCTGTGTAGTCTGGTCCACATCTTCTTTGTTCTTCCTACAATGGATTCTTCTTTTCAAGAACTTTCAAACAAGTACCCATGTTGTATAGTTCCTAGTTGTTCTTGATTGTTAAATTTTCTTAACAAGAATCTTGCTTTAAGAATCATTCCCACTACTCACCTTAAGTGAACCATTAAATTTTCACATTCCAACTTTTTTCTCTTCTTAAAAGTCCTTAAAGTACCTAGTTTGAAGGGGTTAAATTTACAAACATTTTTTACAGGTAGCTAGGAGATTTAACTTAACTACATTCTAAAAATGCCAATGGGAATGCACACTAATGTGGACACTTTGTTAAGAGCCTTAACTAGTGCTCCCTATCTCATAATGGGAATAGGCCCTTATGATTTTTTATTTCCAAAAATTATCTCATAATCCTCTCTTTCTCTTTTCCCTATAAATCCCTCCTTTTCTCTCTCTCTCTCTCTCTCTCTCTCTCTCTCTCTCTCTCTCTCTCCCCCCCCCTCCCTCCCTCTCTCTCTCCCTCTCTCTCTCTCTCTCTCTCTCTCTCTCTCTCTCTCTCTCCCTCTCAACTTTTTGCCCTTTTTTCCACGCTCCAAATTTCAAGCAGGCCTTGTGAATGATTTATGAGCATTCATCTTGTTTTTTTTGGGGGGGGGGGGGGGCAGAGAAAAAGGATTGATAATATTAAAAAGTAAGAGATAAATACAACCAAGGCTCAAGTAGCATCTTTCAACACTATATAAGCAACCTTCAACTCAACATTCTTACATGACAAATATCTAAAGACCTCTAAAAACTGCTCCTGCAACTTTGGATACAAGTCCAAAGGTAGTCGTTGCTGTCGAAAAATTAAGTCATTACAAGTTTGCCAAATATATTGAAGCAACATTGCTAAAGAAGATTCCCACACCTACGCTTGATAATTCATCATGCTGCTTTTGTCACCAGGCAGAGCAACTTTCCATTGAAATGGAACGTATATTTGCACAGTGTGGCAAACCATCTATGTATAGGTCTCCATATAGCCTTAATGATGAGACAACTCCAGAATAGATGCAAGTGAGCTTCCATAAAAACATGGCAAAGAGGACAAACTGGAGTTATATCTTTCCATTTGCGTAGCCTATCTTTAGCCGGCAATTTGCAAATGAAGACTCGCCATAGCATAAAATTGTATTTGTGAGAGGGAGTAGCCGACCATACTCTACACAACCTCATTCCTCAAACATGGATTGAATCCATAGGTGCATATTTTTGCCATGCATTGCGAAGGCCTAAAGGCAAATCAGAGGGCATATTCTCTCGAAAGTCCTAAAGGCAAAGTCATGAAATTTGTTTACTTTAAGAAGTGACCCGCTCATTAAGATCCTTGGCTTGCCTATAGACCACACTTGTTGGCCATGCAGGAGTAAGCCTCGCCAAAGTAGATTGAACAAAGTTACACTCCTACACTATCAAGCGAAACTGAGCAGCAATGAGATTGCAATCCATCCATTTGCATCTCTGGCAATCCCACATATCATTCCATCTTGCCAAGCTACAAGCATTGAGGCAAGCAGCCATCCTTGGATGAAGTTGAATGGGTGCTACGTGGTTGATATAAGGCCAATGACTCACCCATACATCAAGCCCAAGTGATCTATTTGTAGCCGCAAATCTATGCACATCTTCCAATAGCAATCCTACAATCCAACGTGCCAAAGTCTCTGAAATATAGGTTAGTTGTTAGTGTGTTAAATGCTAACCTACTTTCTATAATCCAGAGCAACTGCAGCTCAAGCGATAGAGTGTTTGTGTGTCTACCGGAGCTAGCTGCCAGCTTTCAAGTCGTGTAGAGTTGGTACGGGGCTATCGAGGTGCGTGCTATGCCTAGTTTTGTAAGCAAATATTTATGAGTGGTGGTAAGCTTTAATGAAAGCCAACTTGATCAAATTTTGACCCATGCACATGCAAGGTCTATTGCATGTGTATGAAATATAACAAGAGGGCTCCATCAACACTTCACGACTAAGCCTTTGATCCTTTTGGGTCAACTTCCACACCTTTCATCATTTCTTATTATAATTTATCTACTCAAGGCTTACATAATAAGAGGCCTCCATCAACACTTCATGATTAAGCCTTTGACCCTATTGGATGTACTACCACCTTTTCATCATTTCTTATTATAATTTCACAACTTGTATAGAGGAAATTAGTCATATCTCATTATGTGTGTGATATCCCTTATCACTGTAGTTAACTTGGGAGGACCATTTTACATACTGAGAAACTTATAATTTTTAAAGCATAAAATTGTCCCACATATATCAAGTCATCTTTTTTTGCAAATACATAAAATAATTGCTTTTAAACACCAAGAAGCCAAGACCCCACAAGGTAACTTATTAGTGTATAGATATACAAGGATATCGAGTCCCATTTTGTGAAAATACATATTTCTCTATAACATGTTTTGCGATTGTTGTTAACCAGTTAACCCTGGCATTTTTTTGCTACCCACAATGCCAAATTAAGCTAGATTTCCTCCATAAGGGCTTTTGTGGTGGAGAGATTAGTAGATCTTGAAGAACTCAATGTGAAATAAGTATGGTGTCACATGTAGCCATCTAGATACATACAAGTGTACTTGATAGCACTTGAAGGTGGGCGAATATATAATTCTATGATGGTTGGGTAGTATGTTCATAGTGGGGTAACTTTCCCTTTACAAAATACATAGCTAGTTGAATAAAGACACACGCTACCAACTATGCAAAAAAGTGAGTCAACCTTATAGAAATGCTACCACCAGGGGCCACAAGCATCACACCCTTTAGCTCCATCCAAGAAAGGTTGAGGATACCTCTGCAAGCCCTAATTCTAGGGAATTTTCATCTTTCACATGTTTCACTAATTTCATAGTCCCACAAGGTAATTAAATACATTCCTCTTTGGTCCTCCTTCATTTAGCTCAATCATAAAACTAATTATTTTGTTAGGAATATTGGAATTGTGCTGGTTTTTGGTCAAAGTATGGAAATTTAGTCCTAACACAAGCTATTTAAATGTATGATGGATTTGGGCTTGTGGCTTCTAGCTTAAGCATCCATCAAGGCTCAAAAACTTTCTAGGCTACTTTTGAACTTGGCAAGGGTCAAGTGTGGGTTCTTTTTTGCCAATCAGTTTTCCTTTGTTTTTGGTCAAGCTGACCTTTTTTTTTTGGGGACTCACTAGCAAGTGACTCTTCGTGGAATGTGTGTGCTCTTTCAAAAAATTGTGATCCAATGTTGCCCTCTATACAGACATTTGCAAGGACTAGATTGCATTGCTAAACAATGTAAATCGAGTTTAATGGTTTTTTTTTTTTTGGGCAAAAAGAGACTTCTATTAAAGTATTAAAGAAAACCGTTAGAGCAAGCTCCATACGGGATACACCATGCAATGCATGAAAAGCTCAAGAGCCAAAAAGAAAGGATTGGGGCTGATAGTGCCATCTCAATCTGATAGAAACATTCGAGAAAAAGGGAGAACCCCTCCAAACTCAAAGAAATACAGTCCTCCTAGAAGAGGCTCCCCGTGAAGGGCCCTGCATGCTAGCCCATATGGCTATCAAAGTGTGAACCGTGTCACTCCAAATACCCATGAACACTTGTGATGGGTGTATCTAGGTGCCATCCAAGGCCTCTGTGCATCTGGCTCTCCAAATGTGCCAAGAGGAAATGCTAGCCAAAATCTCCCAAGAGGTGTCCACTGAAGCATGTGAAGCTCTAAAGGGAGTAAGTGGTACATCCTAAAGAGAGCAGGGCTCTATCACCTACCAGCGGATCGAGAGTACTGGTAGCAGTAGGGTCCATCATCATCAAAGCTCCATCCTCATCATTATTCTCATTGTTGTTATTATCAATGTTGTTGTTGTTGTCACCGATATGGGTTTGAGAATTCTTAGAATTTTGTTTCTCAATATCAATATCAATTAATTGCATCGCACTCTTGACCAAAGTATAAGAGAATCAAAGTGGATCATCCTCTTCATTATACTCGGATAAGAGTTCTTTGCCACTAAAATGGGCTTACTGGCTTAGAGAGGGAACTTGTGTGATTTCAAGGAAGCAAGTGAGAAAACTCGAAGGAGTTATCTTGGTTGAGCGTGGATTGAACACCCTTGACTATGGCATCCCCAATCTCTTGAAATCATGTAGCATAAAAATCTTTAGGATCACTCATATTCCCCTCTCTTCTTAAGCTCTTTTTATTTCTAATGCAAAAAGATGCAGGACCAAAGGAATAAAGTTATGCAAGAAGGTATAGGAAACAAGGAGCAAGGTAGTGCTTGGGTCAGTGTAGCTACTATTACTTATAATCAATTAGGCATAGAAGTTAGGGATCCCTTAAATTAAGAAATGCTTTTTAAATTAAGAAATGCTTTCTATAGCATGAATTCACTCATTGGTAGGCAAACTTATAACAATGGTTAACTTGAAGATAAACAGTTAGGAACAGGTATTCTAGGGTGATATAAATATGGGAGATGGCTAATGTTAGATGGGCTCCACTTAGTCAAAATCAAAATTCTAATTGAGATATCTTGTATTTCTCATGTAAGACTCATGAGACTCTTGGATATCTCAAATAAAGCTTGTGAGTATCTCAGATGATCTTGTGTAAGTCTTAGAGAGCTTCATAATTCTTAGATTTCAAACACATAGGTATTAGATAAGTTTTGGGTGTTTTTGCACATATGATTTCCTTCAATAGATGAGCTTATTTTAGTTAGCTCAATATTTTCAAGAATGAAATGGTGTACCATTATCCCTTTCCCCAAGTAGCATATCATTGTCCAAGATCTCAATGAAGATCGAGCTCTCCTTTGAATTCATACTAAAGGAGTCTCTCAAGTGGCGGTGTGGCTACAAAGGGCAACCACTAATCTCCACAAGAATTGAAATGAAAATAGCATGGTGAGGGAGGGTCAAAATCATGGTTATTACACTTGCAAGATCTATTTATGTTCATAAGTTTAAACTCACCACCATGAAATTTACAAGTTATGAAATTAGACCAATTCTAGAGTTTGCAATCTCCTAGGAGTCCTTTTGAGGTTAGGGGTGTGTATGAGAAGGAGAAATAGAGGCAAAGTCATATTAGAAACCCAACGATATGCTTTGGGATAGAGGAAGAAAGAATTATATAGAAAGATAGAGAGAGAAAATGCAATTAATTACGAGATCAAAGTGATGTTGAACGGCAGGACCACCGCAGTGATAATATTCCTTCCTTAGTGTACACAGCTTTCCACTTCTTGATAGAGAATGACCGTTACTGCAGGGCCAAAGCATTAAAAACATAGCAATGACCACCTACCAAAGACAATGCATGGAATCACCGACTTCTCTTGCTATCATATGCTTATTAACTAGGCAATTTGTTCGATCCACCCCATATTGCAGCCATTGCACTCCTTGGCTCCTCCTTGGCTGAGTTGCCCTCTTGCTGCACATCTCTTTTAAAACAATCAGCAATTTGGAGCATGTTGTGCCAATCATGAGATTTCAAGCCGTATAATTGCTCTACACCTCTTTTCTTGCTCTTTGTGAAGGCTTGGGAGAATTCATGATTGACAATAGGATGATAAAGTGAGGATGTGGTGATCGAAAGAAGAAATGAGAGGAAAACAAATTGAAGAGCAGCAAATGAAGTGTTGGCCACAAATGCAATGCTCGCGTCCAATGAGCAACACCATCACCATGAGCAATGACAGCATTTACAATGGCAAGAAAAGCAACTCTATTCACAACAAAATCGGCACTTTAAAATATGTGAGCAAATATGTGGGCCATCGGTCCACAATTCGTATTATGATGGATAATATAAGAGATTTTTTAGTCATTAGACCATCTTGGTTCAAGAGCCAACATACTTCTATGGAGTCTGCAACTCAAATTTAGAAGTTTCATGCAATTCACATCTTTTTTCTAGTAGTAGTGAGACACACAACAATTGATGCTGATGTTGGAGTCTTTCAATGTGGCTTCAATAGTAATGAGAGCTTCTTTCCTATAAATCTCTTGAGTAGTTTTGCTATTTCTTAACTTAGTCTCAAATGAAAGCACAAAGCTAGATTAGGGTCATTTCAAGTTGAGTTACTTGGATTAACACTCTCATTATCATTAGTTGGGATTGAGATGCAAGAAAGCGTCTTTAAATGACAACAAAGTTCGTCTGAGTAAGTTATCCATAGCCTTGTTAATCTCCACTAATGGTAGGGTGTGTAGAGTTATGCATACTCTCAATCAATATCCTATGATTTCCTCTTTGAATTTTGTGGTCATTGTGAGTGGATTTGGCTTATGTTGAGTGTGGTCATGGAACTTGCCTTCACACAATCCTAACACTTGTCACAACCAACATCACGAGTTTGGGATCCTAACATGAGACTCTTGGATTTGATGGATGGAGTGTCTTGAGCAACATGGAGTCGGTGGCTATCAAGCTGATAACATGATTGAGAGGGTCCAATTGGCAATAAGAGGCATGAATATCCTCTCCAACCTATACCCAAGCTATCGTGTATCTTAATCCATCTATATCATCTTAATATCAATCAAATGAAAATTCATGAAGGACTATGCATTGGGCTATTCCAAAACGTGTCTAGTCATTGAGAGATTGCACAATGGAGCTTGATTGTAAAGAATGCAAAATTTGCAATTTGAAAATGTATTCCCATTAATTATGCAACCAAATAAAATTTAAAACCCTAGTTATAACATATGCAAGAATAAAGCATTCCCTGACAACAACAAAAATCATGAGATTTTTACCTTTTCATCAAACTATTGCCTTATGAATAGGAAAAAATAATAGTTTTCTTAGAGATCCCTATGTAAATATGGTGAAATTCCATAATGGTATAAGTACACCACCCAAAATTATATATAGCTTGATAAGGTTCTACAACATATGTCTTGTTGAAGACGAGCACATAGGGGTCATGAGATAGGAGAGCAAAATAAAATAGGTTGGTGCTATAGCTCATGGAAGTGAATATATAAATGGAGGGTGGCACTCAAAAGGCATTCATTCCAAAGATCCATGTACAAAGATTAAAAAAACTATATATAAAACACAAAATGGAAGGAGGCTCTTTGAATTCTGTTTGATATTTGACTAGATGAGAACTAGAGGTCATATGACATGATATTTGAGAAGTAGATGAGAACTATAGGTCATGACATAGAGAGTCTTCAATGCACTTGCCCAAGGTGACCCTCATGAATTATTGTATTCAAAGAGAAACAATGAACATTTGCGCAAGGATATGGTAACACAACTAAGAAAAGGCCAGCAGCAACAAGGCAAACGTTTCTATTATGAGAGGCCTACTTTTTACATAAGCCAATGCAAGAAGGTGCATAGGCAAGACCTTTGGATTTCAACTCAATACCACGCTTTTATTCATTGCAATAATGACCTCAGCACTCCAAAGGATAAATGCATAAATGAAAATCATATGTGCTCACGGCTCATGTATAATGGCAATTATCTCTTGTGAATTAAAATACAAATGCCCATGATAACAAAGCTTCGAAAATTGTGCCTTCTTTAGAACTTGAAAAAGAACTCACAAACGAAGAGGACACAAATGTAAGTTCTACCTAATATGACAAAAAGATGAAGCATGTCTTCAATATATGTGTAGGGTATGATCAACTAATGCCCATGATAACAAAGCTTCCAAATTTGTGGCTTCTTTAGAACTTGAAGAACTTGAAAATGAACTCTCACCGATCGAGAGGACACGTGTAAGTTCTACAAAAGATAACAAAGAGATGAAGCTTGTCTTCGATATAAGCGAAAAAACTCTCCACATGGAATTCATTGAACAAACGGGAATGCCTACATAAGCACAATACCTATGGTAGAAGAGAGACAAAATCGTGCACATGTCTTAATACAAATCCAATTAAACGAAATTAGTATGATGACCCTTGGAATAATAGCAAGAGACATGCCAAACAAAGATGTTTACTTTAGAGACTACTTTCAAACTAACAATTAAAAAATAAAGGGGGCCGGTTTTGGAATTAGCTTAGAATGGGTTATATGAGCAAACCAAAGCCATTTAGGATGCCAAGTCTGCAGTTTCTTTAGCGACGGTTGACATTGTATGACCATTTCCAATTGCATGATGAGGTCCAATCACTAGGATGAAGTTATGGAAACATATGGGGGAGGCGCATCAATCCATATTTTAGTAAGTCTGTCTATTTGGTGAGGCACAAGAGACTTCACAAGCTAACACTGAGTGCCCTATGATATATTTTCAAGGAATTATTTTGAGATGCCATCCAATTGCTAGCTAGCCCAATTTCATGTGTGTATTATGACCTCTACACTCTTTCCATGATACAAAGAAAGCTCACAAGACAACGATTGGAACGACCCAACGTAAATTGATTCTTCTTTGTATCTTTGAGCAAAGACTAGCCTATCTACTTTCTATTTTTCATAATAAATATGAGGCTTCACGTCAATCTCTATACTTGGCTTTAAGATTTCTTGGGTTCTAAAAAAGCTGTCTAAGCATTGAAACTTCAAGTTGTACTATCGACAGGACATCCTTATTGCGCATTTTGGCAAACAGCCATGATACACTAGAAATACATACAACCCCCCATCCACATCCTTGGATGGGATCTCCCCGAGGTTACAAATCATCATACATGCATTTAATATTACAACTTGCAGACTGCAAGATCCTGTCATTAAATTGCTGCATCATCCCCCCCTTCCTCTCTGCAGTTGATGCCATGCCATCACACTTTCAAGCAAACCACACAAAAATAGACACAGGTTATAGGAAAGTCCAATTTCATTAAAGAATAAATTGTAGCAAAGTTACAAATAAATAGTGTTCAATGTGCTGCCTATTCTCATTGCAGATTGAAACCTCCTAATGTCTGAATTTTCATAGCTCCCACGAATGCAAACACAGCAAAAGCATTTCAACTTATATAGCATTTGCAATTTAATCCCGATCATCCGTCATTCGAAAAGAGATTCTGCATAATTGCAGTGTAGAGTGCCCATTGCAGTTGGAAGATCTACAAATAAACCTCTTGGGGCAAGAAGAAAAAAATTCAACAAGAACTAATATAATTAGGTCAAGAGAACAATTGCATTATAGACAGCATGAATCAAAAAACTAGCCACAAGATTACCACTCCAAGTGTAAGCACCTCCTAGAATACAGCCAACAAACACTACTGCTGGTGCACCTAGCACATCAAAATGTGCCATGGCAAATACTATAGCACTCATGACAACTGCTGACTGCCATCCAAAACGTGTTGCCAATGATGGCAGTAAATATCCTCTGTATACAACTTCTTCCAGGCAAGGGGTCAATATACAAGACACCAACAACGTGCTGAATTGGGTAATTGTGTTGCCAGAAAGCATTTCCTTGAGAGCCTCCACTTTGCCATCACCCTACAACAACAAAGATTGCAAAAGACGTTCAAGTAAGTCCCATGGAATCGACACTTGCAAGAATTCACAGCCATGCTTTTTTGGACATATTGTTGAAGGTTTACCTCTGAATAAGAATCTATGCCAGTAATATCTGATGTAGCTTCCATCACCAGAAGTATAATAGCAATCCCTACTACTGAGGTTGCCAACCACCCTCTGCTTCCACTAATATCTGTAAATTTGAAATTGAACTGGAAAGAATTCTTTGCTTGCTCTGAAGATGATTTTAAAAGCCAGGTGGCTCCACCAAGCTCCAAAAGTTGGGATAAGACAAGGGAGACTGCCTGGCTATGTACATAGACAGGGCGTTAAATATGTCTCCCTGCAAACTCTTGAAGGACAAATTTAAAAACTTCATCTGTGAGACAAGGGGTACGCACGTGTAAACATGGTTATTATATAGTTCCATAGAGTGAACCACATGACTCGAGAATTAGTCTGTGATAAAGGCTTGTGATGTGATGGTGCTTATATTAACACAGTTCAGCAGATTAGCCAAGTCCAAGCTAATTCTGGCACTTTCAATCAAGATGCAGTTATGGCAAGGCATTGGACAATGATGCCAACCAAACAATTTAAATTCACGTCCCATAAAACGATTTCCTTTGACAAGATGTGTGGATGAATTTCAAAGTCGGGTCTGGTAGGAAGGGTTTCTGGTCCAGTTTCAGTGGTATCAGAGCAAAGGTTCACCACTTCTCTTGGTGGTGATGATCCAAGAACAGGAGAAATTTGTGGAAGAGCGACTAATTTGCACGGATAGATTAAGTTGTTGATTCTGTAGTCTTATTGGAGGAGAGAGAGGCCCGTCAAGGTTCAAAACAAGTCCAGCCTTGATCTATTTCAACTCTTGAGTCCATCATGGCCGACCCCAGAAAGCACGAGAGTTGCGACTCTAAATTCTTTCCAATCACAAGGTAGCTGAGTAATGGAAACAAAGAAACATATATTCGGAGCATATTATGCAGAATGTTTGTGATAGATGTATATACAGGGCAATCATCAGCCAAGGATGTACTTTTTCTTCATGCTATGGGATACAGATCCGAAGTTTTCTATGGTCCCTCATGCAAGATCTTACGTTTTCCTTCAAAGATCCTGGGCGGAAGTGCTAAGAAACCAAAGTATGCCAGCTTGTCGTTGGACGAGTGGTTTCAGGTTTGTTGCTGAACATCTAAAGCTAAGTATTTTCTCTGATGTTTATTAAGATTGAGATCTAATCCTCGTACTACGATACAAGGAAAAGAAGTGTGTTGTTTCTCTTTGTCTATTTCAAGAAAACAAACGCAGTACACACACTTGGTTTGATTAGATATGACGGATATACTCCCATGGATCTTGAAGCACTCTTCATCCAAGTACTGGACATAGCAAGAACACATGGCGAAGAAATATAGAGCTGTGGAATTGATTTCCGTGACTGGTAAAGTCGCATGTCCGTTATGAATATAGGAGAATATTAACAGTTCAAGTATACTTTGGAAAGCTTTATGGCGAGGCCAAGACTTCAGTTAAGGTTTGAAATCAGTTTTCACACACGTATTTATTCTAAGTTATATTATCTCAAGCCCTGGAAGATCTAAGTTATGATGTCTCCATTATGGAACTAGTTTCTCCTATCAATCAAGATTATAGACTTGCAGTCTTCTCAGTGCAAAGGAATATGGATATGTTTCATGGATATTGAGAAATACGCAGTTGGCCTTTATATGATTTGTGGTCCTCTCAAGTGCCCCCCCCCCCAAAAAAAGGTCTCTCAGTCCACCCCAAAGCCCCTAATTTATATGATTCAAGCATAGATCGAAGAGTTCTCATACAAGAGAGAACAAGTGACTTGGAGATTTCGGGACAAACCCACTTGAGGGTAGCACGTTCTAAGTTGAAGTTATGAATCTGGTTTTATTCCATTAATGACACAGTTATATGTTTCCAGCTATCTCATTCCAGAGGATTTCAGTTATGAATCATGATATTCAGTTTTGTTGTTTTCTTGTTATCACGCATGACGTGCTCAAGTACCAGCCCTCAATACGGCAGCGTTTTATGGCCATTATTGACCCAATATTTTCTTCAGGATTCTATTATTCAATAGTTTCCATTGGGATTTGTTTTATACAAGAACTCTTATGGTTTCTCATGGATTATTATGGCCAAAATGACACAGTTTTACAGTTTATTTGTCAAATATATGTCCTTTTGGAAAGTTTGAGAACCCTACACGTTTATATTTGACCAGCAGGGTAAGTGCTTGGTAGGAAGAAGACCTTGAGAATTGGGAGCACTTGCGCAGTGAATGGAATCTATCTCAGAATAGTTCTTTCCAAAGCAATCCCAAGAAGAGGTTCACACTTCTTGGAAACAGGAATATACTATCTGCAGATCACTCCATGAGAGAAGACTCGAGGGGTCTCTCAAGAAAAGAAAATAAAGAAAGGCTCCGAGAAATATATAAGGCTAAGTATCTCTTTTATGTTGATAAAGTTTGCCTTGTGAAGATCTAACCCTTGTATAGCAATGCAAGGAGAATAGTCGATTGTTTTCTTGAATTTGTTTCCAGGAAACACTATTCATACATGAGAAGTCTTTAGAGCCTGGTGTGCTCAAGTATTGGTACAAGTGATCATTGGCCAAGTGTTTCTTTCTCTTATTTGGGAATTAAAGGTGGAGTTGCAGCCAAAGAAGTCGAGGGAATATAGAGCCCTTGGAAGAAGCAGCACATCTTATTACGGAACTGTTGAGGTTATCTACAGGAAGATGATGAGCAAAGTATGGAAAAAAATGATGGATTTCTATTATTAGAGTCTTATGACTGTTTTGGAACACTTTCCTTCCACCACTAGCATAAAGGGCAAGAGTGTCTTGTGAAAGGCAAAGCCGTCAACTCCACATGAAACAAGGGCATGGATAAGAGTTTGAATTTGCCAAAAAAAGAAGGGCGTATGGCTTTCCCAATGCTCTTTAAGAGCAGGATATGCCAAAGAAAAACAAGAATCTCCGTACGAAAAGCAAGTGTTTTAGATACAGAAAGAGGGGCGTGTGGTTGCCTGGTGCCCTGGAAGGTGAGTTGGCCAAAAGGAACAGAGAATGCCACAAGACCGATCTAGGTGAACGATCGAATGTTACCAGATTCCAAGATCCACTTTAGATGGAGGAGATGAAGGAGATCCTCCAGCAAACAGACTGTGTACCACACAAAGAAGAAAAGGGACCCGAGACAAGCTTACACGCGGGTACCTTGCCAAGTACAAAAAGAGAGGAGCACTTCTCGAAGTATCCTCAAGTTTTGCAACTGTATCAAGAAGCTTATCAGTCGACGACAACTTATTAGAAACCGAGGGGATGTCACCAATTGGTATTTCTCCCAAGAAATAAAGAGGAGTCTTTATCAGATTGACTAAGGGCAAAGAAAGTTTGCTTTGCATTGTTTCATTGTTTTGACTTTTGCTTTGCATTGATAAAAGAGAACTATGGGGTTGCCCACAAGGGACTAGCATTAGTCCAAGAACTAGGAATGCATGCATTTCGCTAACCTTTATTGGGTTAAAGTGTTGGTGTTTTGTAGGACTTGAAAAAGTGCAAAAGAGCTCGCAAATGATGGAGCAAGTGCCAAAAATCAGGTCCCACGAGGCCAAAAAGCACTAGGGAGATGGCGCCATTAAAGAAGACCTCACCAGGTTCTAGAAAAGGCTTAAAATGTAGCCCCACGGTGGGCCAAAGCAAGAAAGTCTTTTTTTAAAAGTAGCTATTAAAAGCGGGTCTAGCTTTTTGCTAGCTCAAGTTTTTGCTAGCCCAAGCCTATAAAAGAAGGTTAAAAGGGATGCAGATGAAATGTATGAAGATATGAAAACTGAAACTGTGCTGCAATCAGATATTGGACTTGTGAGATAATAAATCATGTGCTTCTAGAATATTGATGCACTAAACCTCAAGCAGCACTAACCTTGGTTTGGGAATCTAGCTCTTTTGCATGAAGAATTTCTGCCAAAACCGAAAGCCCCCCTAATCCTACTGGGATGTGCAAGATGCTCAAGTAAGACACCATTGTAGTTGTCACGGAGCCAAAATCCCAAGGGACATAGGGCAGTCTTGAAAATGCCTACACAACAATTTACAAGAGAATGAAACTTAATCAGCATTAAGTGTATTGGAACAAATAAAGAGGGAATGAAGCTCGATCAGCATTAAGTGTGTTGGATCAAAAAAAGAGGATGCAATACTTTAAGATGCCTTCGAGTCTTGACTTAGCTAGATAGTGATCCTTTCATTTAAAATAACAGAGCCAACAGATAAGGTAATTATTTAAAATTTGCATCAATGACACGGGATATTCAAAGATAACTGCACCACAAACTCCACTCTTTGCTCTAAACACTCTACCATTGTAGTAATCTAGTTACCAAAAAATGATTATTGAACAATCAAACTCAAAAAAAGAAGGCACTCAATACACATAGGGACTCCTATTAGTCTATGCTCATTACTATAATAAAAGGTTTTTAGAAGCAAAAGTAATGAACAATAAAATTGTTGGAACTTTAGGGGTCACCTCCCCCAATTGAGGAGGAACTACGAGAGGTAGACCAGCAGCACATGAGATATGCCACGTGGGCAGAGAAGGGGGCAGATCTGGGATGGAAGGCAGGGCTTCCATGGGGGCAGCATGACAACAAAGGCTGCCGTCAGAAACTGTATGGAAGACTGTGACAGATGCAGCAGCAGCCTGGAGCAGAGAAGGTCCTGCAAAGGCAACGAAAATCAGTTGTCAAGGCCACGTTCTAGCCCTACAGATCTGCGCAAAGAACAGGGGCACACTTTGGAGCAGAAGAGCAGGTCAGGGTGAGTGGAATGCACCAAGAACAGGTCGCAGACTGTACAGCTGCCATGTTGCAGTCAGGTCCAGGTCATTGGGCAGACTTATGCCTGCAGTCTGGGTCGGGCCAGTCGGCAGTCTACAGACTGGGTTGGCTGAGTTGGCAAGGCATCCAGCCTTATATAAAGAGCCCCAGGGGGGAGGTTCATTCATTCAGTGTTGCGAGCTTCTGGGCTGCACACAAGGACACTCATGCCTCAGAACATGCTGTCTATCAGGACCGCAAGGAGGACAGGAATAGTGGAGACTTGTCCCTCACCATTGGCTGCAGACAGAAGCAGCAAGGAGGTCAAGGAGCAAGGAGCAAACAGTGCCTCACCATTGGCTGTTCACCAGAGCAGCAAAGAGATCTGTTTGCAGGGCATCACTACGCAGCTCACTGAAGCTGTAGGAGAGCACACAGGCTGACAGTGTCTTGAAATCGCCACAAGGAGGGGGGAGAACACTTTTGTAGTGGGTAGGGGTCAGCACCTTGCTGCTAGATGGTGGTACACTGTGCACAGCGTGTCTTGTGCCTCTGTATCTCCATGTGCATACTCTCTCTCTCATCTTCTCCCCCACCGTGATCTCCATCAAATGGTATCAGAGCAGGAAGATCCTCTATGATCTTTATCTTCTTTCTCCTCTCACACTGAGCTTCAGCCTGACAATTCCTGAGCACATTCTCTTTCAGCCCATGCAAGCAACAGCCCAACCAGCTCTTGATGCTGCTCTACTCTGATCTTCCATCATGTTCCTATCTGCAGACCATTGTCATCACTTTCTCTACTGTTCATCCGGTCATGTCATCTGCAGAAGGATGTCGAGCTGCTTCTAAGAAATTGCTAATAACCAGACAAGAAGATGCATTCTCTCTCGTATCACTGCTTTTTTGGCCTCTACACCTTCATTGCTCGTGCCAAAGCCACGTCTGCCAAATCTCAAACTCTCACATTTTTTTGACATTGACGATATGCACGTCGTTGTCTTGAACCTTCACCACATCGTGTTCTGCCTGGCTTGAAGGATATCTCCTCGCCATCAAGAGACTGTCATGTTGGGACGCTTGCTACCTGAGAGTTCTCTTGAAGTTTGGAAGGGATGGGCTGCTCAAATCTGTCCCATATCATGGCTTTCTGAAGATGTCACGTCATCTTAGAAAGGAGCTGTGGTTGAGAGTTCATCGCCATAGCTGATGCCCTGAACTCCTGCTGCCACTATCTGGCTTACTGGGAGCTTGATTCTTCTGCAACGTTTCTTCTACTGAGTCTTCCACAATGTCGACAGATTTCATTTCTCAAAAAATTATGCAAATGGTCTCTTCTCAAAAAGTTTTTTCTTGGAAAACTGTGGGCTGCGAGAAGGAGACTTCTAGCTATTCTTGGTTCGTGACTCTTCTCAGCAAAGGCAATGCAGCGTCATTCCTCAAAGGCTTCGGATTAAAGCCCCAGCTGTTCATCAGTAGCTTTATGAGACTTATATTAAGGTTGTGAGGGAAAGGGTGAGGGAGTGGAACGAAGGAGACAGAGAGAGAGAGAGAGACACACACACAAAAGTGTGGGTGTGAAGTGTCGAGCCACACCACAAACTCAATAGGTTTTATTAGGATTAGGCTTTCACCCTATGACTGTCTTAAGACAGTCATAGGTGTCATATCTATAACAAAAGGATGGCAATGTGCCTTTACCCCAACAACCTCCCACCTAAAGGCCAATGTGCCTAAAGGGGAGAAAAGAATAAAAATTACAGCAATATACAGTTACTGTATACAAGACCATAAAATAAGAATGGTCTCATCCTAATCCCATGATGTGGAGGCAATGTGCAAACCGCTCTGTAGGCAAGCTCTTAGTGAGCAAATCTGCAGGATTATCATCAGTATGCACCTTCACAAGCTCAAGCCGCTTGTCTTCCAGTACCTCCCTGATGAAATGGTATTTCACATCTATGTGCTTGGTCTTCTGATGAAAGACCGGATTCTTTGCCAACATGATAGCACTCTGACTATCACAATGCAAAACTGGCATATCTCTTGTAATGCCCAAATCTCCCACCAGCCGAGTAAGCCATATTGCTTCCTTGCAAGCCTTAGTAGCTGCAACATATTCAGCTTCAGTGGTTGACAGTGCAACGCATTTCTGCAACCGAGACACCCATGAGATAGCACCTCCTCCAAATGTGAAAATATAACCGGTAGTAGACTTCCGGTTATCTGCATTCCCTGCATAGTCTGAATCTGTAAAACCATGCACCAATGCATCCTGCCTACCATCGCATATGCACAAGTCTTTGGTACCCTTGAGATACCTCAAGACACCTTTCACTGCTTCCCAGTGCCGCTTGCCTGGATTTGCCATATACCTGCTGATGACTCCCACCGCAAAAGCAATATCTGGACGAGTGGCAACCATGGCATACATCAAAGAACCAACTGCAGATGCATACGGAACCTTGGCCATTTCAGCCTTATCATCATCTGATCTGGGGCTGTCCTTACTGCTGAGTTTTAAATGTGGAGGCAACGGGGTACTAATAGACTTCCCCCCCTCCATTTTAAACCTCTGCAGTACTTTGTCAACGTACTCCTTCTGTGACAGAAACAAAAGTCCCTTGGACTTGTCACGAATAATCCGCATGCCAAGAATATGGTTTGCATCACCCAAGTCTTTCATGTCAAAAGACTTATGCAGTTGTTACTTCAAAGCACTAATCTCCTGCTGAGATTTGCTGGCAATCAGCATGTCATCCACATATAGAATGAGTAGCATCAAACTGCCATCCTTTGCCCGTTTGGTGTACAAGCAGTGATCGGTCTCACACCTATGATACCCTTGGGACTGCATGAAGGCATCAAACTTCTTGTACCATTCTCTTGGTGCCTGCTTAAGTCCATACAAGCTCCTCTTGAGCTTACACACAAGCTGCTCTTTCCCTTTGACAGCATATCCCTCTGGCTGACTCATATAGATCTCATCATGGAGATCTCCGTGAAGAAAAGCAGTCTTCACATCCATCTGACATAAATCCATGTCCTCATGAGCAACAAGAGCTAACACTGCTCTCAAAGTAGTCATCTTGACTACAGGGGAAAAGATCTCATCAAAGTCAATGCCCTTCTCCTGCTTAAATCCCTTGGCAACCAATCTGGCCTTATACCTCGGTAAAGCATTTGAATCCACTTTGACTTTGTAAACCCATTTGCATGGCAAAACCTTTCTGCCTGCAGGTAGCTGCACCAAGTCCCATGTATCATTTTGAAGTAGGGAGTCCATTTCTGACTGCATGGCTTTCTCCCACTTCCTTTTCTCTGTTCTTCTCGTAGCTTCCTTGAAGCTGGAAGGCTCACCACAATCTGTCAGCATGATAAAATCAGCCACATTATTGGCTCCTGGAACAAACCTGTCAGGAGGCCGTTGTACACGGGTGCTCCTCCTAACAAAATGTTCCGGATTAGGCTGCTGTCTAGCCTGTTCGTCATGCATGACGGGTGGCTGTACCACCATATTTGGCTGTTCTACAGCCCCATTTGCTGGCATATCCAGTGGTGTGGCAAAATTGTCTGGCTGATTTTCAGCCTGTATACCCTCTTGAACAGGGTTATCTACAGCAGCCTGCTGCTGCATATTAATGGGCATTCTTTGCTGTCCGACATCATCATAAACAACTCTCCTGTATTGCACAGGTTGCACGGGTTCTTTGTGTACACTATCCTCTTTAAAGATGACATCATTGCTGCGTATAATCTTCCGTTTGACGGGATCCCATAACCTGTACCCCATTTCACCTTCGTCACCATAACCCATAAAGATGCATCTAAAAGACTTTGGCTCCAGTTTGGTGCGCAGTTCTTTGCGTACATGAGCAAAGCACTCGCAGCCAAACACACGTAAGTGCTTATATGAAGGTGGCTTGCCAGAACACACCTCTTCTGGCACTTTCAACTCCAAAGCCTTGTTCGGCGACCTGTTAATTAGGTGAACTGCTGTTTGCACGGCTTCTGCCCAAAAGCCATGGGGCAATGCAGCATAAGACAACATACATCGAACCTTCTCCTGAACAGTTCGATTCATCCGCTCACTCGCACCATTTTGAGATGCATTATGAGGGGCTGTGAGTTCCTGTTTAATGCCCTTAGCTTCGCAAAACTGTACAAAAGCATGTGACACATACTAACCCCCATTATCGGATCTAAGGCATTTCAGCCTGCGACCTGTCCGATTCTCAACCTGAGCGACAAACTTCTTGAAAGCATCTAAGGCATCGCTTTTATGCTTCAAGAAATAGACCCACACTTTGCGTGTGGCATCATCAATAAAAGTAATGAAATACTTTGCACCCCCTAGTGATAGCTGTGGCATCTCACACAAATCAGTGTGCACTAGATCAAGCGGTGCTCTATTTTGGGGAGTTCTCCTCTTATGAGGAGTCATAGAATGCTTGCCAAATATGCAATGATCACAAGTAGGCAAATCTGAAAATGAAAGAGACGGCAGATAACCCAAACGTGACAGTTCTTGCATTCCTTTAACGGACATGTGTCCCAACCGGCTATGCCACAATGAAACCTTTGGCAGCTCGGTTATGGCAACAACATGATTACCTACACTAGAAACATAAAGAGGGTACAAGGTATCACTCTTATAACCCTCAGACACTACAACCTCGCCGTCAGTAATCACCCATTTGGAATCCCCAAATGTGGTGTGGTAACCACTGTCATCCAACAAGCCAGTGCTAATCAGATTTTTCTTGATTTGCGGCACATGGCGAACACCATCAAGCATAAATGTGCGTCCATCAGGGAATACTATCTGTATACTGCCAATCCCTGCAATCTGACATGCATAGTTGTTCCCAAGATGAACAACTCCATGAGTACCTGTGTAGGAAGTAAACCACTCCCTATGAGGAGTAACATGAAAAGAAGCACCTGAATCCAAGAGCCAGGTGTGCATGTCATGGCCATCAATAACCAATGTATGTGCAATTACAGCAGAAGAGCATAAAACATCATGTCTGTCACTTTCACTGTCCTCTGCTACAACATTCACTGCATCCAAGTCATCTGCCTTGGCCTTGCCTTTGCCTTTGCTTCCACTGCCTGCATCCTTTGTCTCAGCCTTCTTGGCTTTCTGATCCCGTATAAACTTGAAGCACTTAGACTTCACATGTCTCTTCTTGCCACAGTAAAAGCATTCAATATCCTTTTTACCGCGGGACTGACTGCGGGATTTGGACTTTCCAACAGATCTCCCCTTCTGCTGAGTCCTGCCTCTTTCCTGTACCTGCAAAGCATTTGAAGACTTGCTGCCCGCATTATTCTTCCTGCTCATCTCCTCCATAAGGAGAGAGCTCTCCACATCAGCATACATAAGAGTGACATTTGAATTAGACAGGGTGGTCTTGAAAGTGTCCCAACTCTCAGGGAGGGTACACAACAAGAAAGTAGCCTTGAACTCCTCATCAAGGTGCAATAAGCTGTGTAAAGATGGCATTGAACTCACTCAAGTGTGAGGTCATAGCTGTACCTTCCTTCATGCGAAGGTCGACAAGCTTCTTCAACCAATAAACCTTACTGGCTGAGCTCTTTTGGACATACAACTCTTCTAGCCTCTGCCATAGGCCATAAGAAGTCTTTTCAGCCTGAACATTGAACACAAGAGAATCACTGAGAGTGAGCATGATAGCAGCCCTAGCAGACAAATCAAGCTCCTCCCACTCATCATCTGACATCCCAGATGGCTTGACACCCTTCACCCTTATGGGCTTAGAAATCTTCTTTAGCAGAAGTACATTCAAACACTGTTCTGCCCATAATGCATAATTGTGTGCCCCTTCCAATTTCTTTATGTTCAGAATTGAAGATTCACTTCCCCCTGATGCCATATCAGATAAGGAAAGTATCTGACTCCTTGTAAGTCAAAAAATGACACAATAAAATTCTGATTTCTCAGAAAAACTGCTCTATCAAGAGCCAGGAGCACTCACAATAGTGCTGTTTTTACTGTCAAAAAAAAATCTGCAGCAAAACAGAAAATTTTCCCTCCAGTCACTGTACCTTCTGAAACACTGTACCGTGCTCAAATAGGCATAAAACAGTAACTTCAGAATGCTGCAGCTGTTCCACAAGTGCTTTATTAGTGCATCATCAGCTGACGAAGCACAAAACACTGCTGTCCTGGACACTTCTCCCACCTCAGATGAGGTATAGCACTGATTTGATATGCATAAACCACTTGTCATACACTGTTTTGTTCACTGAAAAGAGGCTCCAAACACTTCAGCCTGTCACAAACCTGCAACAAAGAATGGGACAAATCCCAAGCAATCACCCTTCTGCCAAGGGGATAAAAGGCATCTGAAGGTCTCAAACAGTAACTCAAGTGCTCACAAGCAAAATCTGGGCAAAAGCCCCTTGATTTGACACCTGTACCAAGTGAAAAACACCTCAACACTGAGTTAGCATACAAAATACAGCGCTCTCCTGGCACTTTCACCTGACAATGTAATGCATAAACGGCCTGTGTACACAGTAACAACACAGATCCCAACGTACAAACACTGAAGAGAAAATCTTTTGAGCACTGTCAACGATGGACAGTTAGGGACCGAGTAAACTCGATGCGCCCTGGCCAAGCGTGGCTCAACTGAAAATTTTCAAGGTGTCGTACACAGAATGTGACCTGCAGAAATGTCACTGAATACACTGCGGAAACAAGACCAATGTGGGCACCCTGGCTCCACACTGCCTCAAGGCATACACTGCATAAACTTCCAAGCAAAAGCCCTTTGAAATTGTCACCCAAAAGCTGAGATTTGCACTCAGCAAAAGCATAAAAGCCCTCTGCAAAATCAAGGCATTTGACCTTCCCGAAGCAAAATAACTGTGCAACCACCACACTGTGGCACTAGTCACCTCAAGCACGAGGACCTCAGCCACACAGTTTTGAGAACTGAACAACCGGGAATGAAGAGCAGAGTGCTCTCTTTGTTTCCTTCTGCCCCAAAAAAAAATGTGCCTCCTGTACCTACTGTACCTGTGCAGGGTACCTGCTGTACCTGTGCACCTGCGAGAGCACAAATCCCAAAGCAAAAAATCCGACCTGTACCTCCCTGACACAACGACCGTACGGCGGCGTCCGTACAGTCGGTACGGACGACCATACCTGACCGTACGAAAGGCTGTAGCAGCCTGTGTTGCGTGCTGCGCGCGCCTGGTAGGCTGCGGCCGCCGGTGCTGTGCGGTGCGCAGCTAGCAGCAGCTAGCTGCTGCTGCGTGTGCGAGCTGCCCCGCGCTGCCCCGCTCTGCCTGCGCGCGCTGCCCTGCTCTGCCCGCGCACGCTGCCTGCGCGCTGCCCGCTGCTGTAGGGTGCGATGCCCGAGGGGAGAGGAAGGGGTAGAGGGAGGGGTAGAGCGGAGTGGAGAGGGAGAGGTAGAGGCTCTGATACCAGTTGTGAGGGAAAGGGTGAGGGAGTGGAACGAAGGAGACAGAGAGAGAAGAAGAAGAAGAAGAAGAATATATTATCGTCCTCTGAAGACCAAAACCGGCCTATGGGACCTGAGCAATACAATATCACAAGTACATGAAAGCTCCTCCCGAAGATGGGAGGGTGGAAAGAGAAACCACCTTCTAGGATTCAGGTGGATTCCTATGCTTGAAGAGCTTATACACAAATGTTCCTAAAGCTGAAGGTGACCCTTTATGCAGCAAATCAGCCAGTTTGTTATGTCCCTCAAGGAGGTGATTGAACTCTTCCCTAATGTGTGCATAGTGAGGGCATATCATTACCATGTGTTCTTCTGTTTCAACCATACCTTGATCACATAGTTGGCATATTCTACTCTCCCTTGGCATCTTTTTCCATCCCCCTGTTTCTATTTGCAGCTGGTGTGATCGGGTGCGAAGTAAGGCTAAAGCCCTCCGTTTATGCACTGCTATAGGTGTACATATGTACTTCTGCGTTGTTGTCTCCCTTCCTGTATAAATTGACCAATATTCGGGGTTGATATATGTGCGATAGTACTCAAATTTATCTTTGTTTTCTGCTGTTTGCCATTTCCTGTGTAGTGCATTCAGCAGGTCATAATGAAAAGCCTCTTCATCAATCTCCTCTGAAGAGTAGTTTAAATACTCTTCTACTTCCCACTTCTTGAACCATTTTTTTAGGTCCTGTGCCCATCCGGATGTCAAAATCTTGCCCTTGTTTGTCTTTTGAAGCTTCTGACTTTCATTCCATGCTCTCTTTGGTAGCCTTTCATTATCCATGCACTTGACCTTTGTGATGTATCTGAGTACTCTCTTCAGAGCATGTAGCTCTATGGGTATACATCCTATCTCTAGGAGTAACAAAGAGTATGGTGTAGTAGCCTTGATGCCCAGGTGCCTCCTAATGAAAGACTTTTGCATTTTCTCTATCTCATTCCACGTTGATGGAGATATACTCCCACCCCATACCTCTACTCCGTAGAGTACTGTCTGTATCACATATGCCCCAAAGATCATATTTCGTACTTGCCACCTTCTCGTATTGCTATTGTTGCACTCATTTTCAAATTGGAAGTATTTTGCCCATCCTGCATCAAGTCTCCGTTGCACACAGCTGTTCCATCTATTATTGGCGGGGATTTCAATACCCAAGTATTTGAATGAGTGCACTGTCTCAATGGGTTGTCCTTTATATAAGATTTGGAGGGGGCTGCTTGGCTGTATAGTCTTGACTATCATGAGTTTAGTTTTGTTGCCATCCCACTCTCTGCACAAAATATGCTGAAGATATCCATAATTTTTTGCATCTTACTTTCACTATCAGTGAAAACAACCACATCATCTGCGTAAAGAAGCAACCAAATCACGAGACCTGCTAGATGAGGGCTGTATAACTCATCTTTACATGCTTCTTCATTCACCAACTCCTCAAGTCTATCAATGCATAGGCCGAACAAAGTGGGTGAGAGCGGACATCCTTGTTTTACCCCCATATTACTATAGAACTCTTGTGACATCCCATCCTTACATTTTAGTTGACATTTTACTTTCTCATAAAGTCTAAAGACAGCAAACCTTATTTCCTCGGGCACCCCTATGCATTCCATTCTCTCCCATAGCACATCCCTAGGCACTGTATCAAATGCCTTCTTAAAGTCAATGAAACAACAGAAGAGTGGCTTCCCCTTGAGACGGCTTTCCTCCATCAAAACTCGAAGAGTGACTAGGTGATCCACTGTACAGTGTTTTGGTCTGAAACCAGCTTGTCCCATTGCTCTTTTATTTTCTTTCTCTGCCCAAGCACTCAATTTTGCCTCTACTATTGTGCTATATAGTTTGGCTAGAGTGGAACATACCATAATTGTTCTGTAATTTGTTAATTGATTGCGGTCACCCCCTTTGTAGATTGGTTTGATCCAATTCTCTTGCCATTCTGTTGGGAAACCATGCATCAAAGCCTGATTTAGTGCCATTGCTATGTGCCTTTGCGTGTGCTCATTGGTCCACTTAATGAGTTCAGCCACTAGGTGTAGAGTGTCTGCTGCCTTTCCATTTACCATTTTCTTGAGGCCATCTTGTACATCTTTCAATGAGAAAAGACCCTGAGTATTACTGCTGAGAGGTATGCTCACCATGGGCCGAGCCTTGGGATGTGTGTAGAGCTGTTGAGCATATTCCAGCATCTGTGTTTCTGTAAAATCTCCCATAATGTCATTTGACCTTTGTTTAATTCCTTTCCATGCTCTTCTAGGATGCTTGATAAAATCAATTGCATCAGTCCATTCCTTGTTCACAATATGTGCACGTCTTTTTTTACGTGTAAGTGCATGGAGCTGTTTCTCAGCTGCTCTTTTCTCATCCCCCATTGGGATCCCCTTTAGTGCATTCCTAGCTGCCTTGCACTCAGCATCAAACCAAACATTGTATGGTAGCCCTTTCTTGCATTCTTTATTGCTCTTTTTGTACCCCAAAACTGACTTGGCTGTAGTGAGAATAGCATTTTTCAATTCTGTCCACCCAATTTTCTGTTTTCCCAGCAGACACGTCTCTAGAGTTTCAGAGAGAGAGAGAGAGAGAGAGAGACACACAAAAGTGTGGGTGTGAAGTGTTGAGCCACACCACAAACTCATAGGTTTTATTAGGTTTAGGCTTTCACCCTATGACTGTCTTAAGACAGTCATAGGTGTCATATCTATAACAAAAGGGTGGCAATGTGCCTTTACCCCAACAAAGGTTTGTTGAAGACGTGGCTTTAGGCTGCTATTTTCAGGAGGCTAGATTCCTGTCACCATTTCCTTTGGTTGCCACATGGTTTCTTTGCTTGTAGCTCCTTTGGAGCTTCTCTGGTGCAAGGAATAGTAGGAGACTACACAATACTCTACGTGCGACATAATCCGTGATGAGGTATCTTTTCTGCAACGACGACAGATCTCTATGAGGATATTTCTCTTCCTGAATCGTTTTTCCTAAGGTTCACTAACTTTGCGAAGCTTCTATCCTTAGTTCATGTGGCAACTTAATACATACTCCCTCTTAAGCACTTCAAAAGCTTTCTTTAAATCAGACAAACATCAATTGACTGTGTTATTGCAGCCAACATCTTCATTTCTTGCAACACAACTTATTACTGCAGCTTACACAGCCGCTCTTCTCTGAGATTCCTATCTTCAATATTACATTGCGCTCATCAACAACTTGGTACAGATCAGTTTCCTGATTCTTCACCTGACTCTCATGGCACTATCTTCTCATCAACTAGCATTATGTTTGGTAGAAAAATTCTCGGAAACTGGATTCCCTTGGGAGGTTGTATCTGGAGAAGACGATGAAGCTTCCAGCTCAGATGGGACAAAATGCAATCAGAAGGCCATACCCATTGTTAGGCTCAGACTTGTTGATTCCTTGGTGCACCGCATCAACTTCAAGACCACACCAAGCAGATTTGGGAAAAACTTGAAGGCATTTTTGGCAATAAGATCACAAATTTGAAAGTGAGTCAAGTTTACGATCTCAAGGGTCAAGAACTGAGTGACCATTTGCTCAGTTTGGATCACTAGTTCAACAACTAGCTAGTCTCAAATGTGAGCCCGCTCACAAATTAAAAGTATGCGTGGTATTTCTCATTTTGACCATACCTTAGAATACTACGTGTGGCAGTCACCACTTATGAAGATCTGGTTGCATTGCTCCTTGATAAGGATAGAAGAAACGCGGAAGATCTAAGTGCCAACAGCTTAGCCTCTAGTTCAGCTTTTGAGCCAAACTAAAAGGAAGAGGGACAAAAGAATCCAGTGTAAATACTGTAAAAAATTGGGACACATTGAGTCCAACTATTTCAAGAAGAAAGAAAAAGAGCAAGAGAAGCATCATGCTAACCGTGCAGCTGAAGACGAAGCAGAGGAGATCCCCGAGCTATTCACGTTGCTACCGCCCATGTCAAACTTAATGGATGGTGGTTCTTATGATGAATCTTGGGCTTTCTTAGATGTCACTTGTGTACTTGAGTCAATAAGGATACTTTGCCCTTGGTAGTCCCCCACCAATGATTGTATTCGTTATTGTGTGAGAGCCTTAGTTCTAGGCTTTGGATTTATACCTTCTACCCAGTTTAGAGAAAGGGGTGACTAAGAGATGTTCCCCACGGCTGTTGCAAGTTGACTAAGAGGTTTGTTGTCACACGGGAGGTGTTGGACGGTAGGGCCTCCTCTTTGCAGATTGCGGTGGGATGTGAGTTCGGTCTTCTCTTTTCTTATTGGGTCTTACCACCTTTGCTCCGAAGGGGGGTTTGTTGGGTTACTTTCGTAGCCAAGGTGTGTAGGAACTAGGCCTAGAGTCCTAGTCAGTGTGTCCCTCACTATGTGGGTGTGAATGTGTACATGCTGGATTAGGTTGAGTTGATTCCTGTGTGACCTCATGTGTGAGGTAGATGTGTGGTTGAAGATAAGGCTTGTCCAACCTATAAATGAGGCATCCACTGTACTTGCAATACATCAATCAACATCAGTGTTCCGTGTCTTGTGTCTCTACATCTCCATGTGCATGCTTTCTCATCTTCTCCCCCACCATGATCTCCATCAGCAAGGACACTAAATATGGCACTACAAGGTTTTTATACTTGGATATTGTGCGTGCCTCCAAATGGTACTTGGCTTGTTTTCAAAGCAAGCATGCAAATGGGTGGATTCATCGGTATGTATATTCTTTGTACATACATTTAGACTTCGTAGTATTGTAGAAAAGGGGGTAGGGGCAAATTAGAGAAAGGGATATAGAAGAGTGGAGGGGAAGGGGGAGAAGGAGCGAGATGGAGTAGGAGAAGAGAGGAAGAGATGGGAAAGAGAGAGAAAGAAAGAAAGACGTATTAACATCTACAGGAGGCCTCGCGGGCCTATGAGACAAAGTACAAAACCATAAAGTACCTCATACAAGCCGCTATGGGCTGAAGCAAAGGGCTCACTAAGGCCCTTGCTGAAATCTAAAGTGCTAAACTAGTGAGCAAAATAGCTGAGTAGCAAAATAGCAAAAGAGTATCAGGTGCTCACAGCTGACGCTCCTAGTACACACCCAAGTTCCACATATCCAAGTACCCTAGTGACTATCTGATGGGATGTGAGGAGCTCTCGTATCTGTATACGTCGAGCTATCTATGAATGCAACTGAGGGCGTGGTCTCCTCGATCTCTATATCCGATGGGCTAAGTCAAGGATGATGCTGAAATGGATCGGACCTCAATCGTGCGTGCTCTGGTCACTCTCCGTGTAGCATGTGGAGTGTGTGCCTCTCGTTTGGTAGCATCGTGGCGGGTCTCACTACTAATCCATGATGCTCTCATCTCATCAAGCTCCTCTCCCTTAACCTCCCCGATAGCTGACTCAAATGCATAGAAATATATAACATATGTCTGTGCTCTGTCAATCTCAGGGACCTGCGGCATCACCCCCTGCCACTCTCTGCTCTGTCGTATCAGTATATCTCTCTGTCATCGCATCTCAATCAGATAGAGCCCAACACAAACTTGGTGGGAAAATGGACCAGCCGTGTAAGCAGACCAAAGCCATGTCCCTCTTGAAAGAGGCAGTGATGTCACCCTTAGATCTCATAGTAAACTGGGCAGACACATAGAAAGTGCTCCTCTGTCTTGACCTCCCCCATCCAGCGGTCTACAAATCCTCTGCTCTCCAGGTATGCATGCAACTCTCCTTGCCTCAATCCTTAGCTAATGTGATGAGACTCGCAACTACCCGATGGCGATCCTCAGTGCATGTGAGACTCTCCTATCCTCGAGGTACTGAGGTTTGATGACGAGACCATGCTCCGAGACCCTCATGAAGTGGTCATGGTAGAACTGGATCTTGGTGGGGAACTCCTCTCCCCCCCAAGCCCTAGACGTATGGAGCTGAAGGAGGCCCAATCGTATGATACGGTTGATCTCATCTCGTGGGATCATCTCGGGTGGTGCATCCATGCTGCACTGAAAGAGGGGAAGTCTATCCATATGAATGCCGTGACTACCAAACCATGTGGATACCCGTGCGTACCATGCTGTATCAACACCGCTCTCTGCCACTCACCTAGAAGACTCCAATGCTAGCCTCCGTAATCTCCACTAGGGTAAGGCCCAAATGAATGTCATTGTCTGAAAGATGGCATCAACCTGGAGAGGGGTCATGGCGAACTCTTCCTATATAATCTAATGGGGGACCGAGGGCTTACTTTGAATCATCCTAGATCCCATAGTCACTTGTAGTCTCCATCCACTCCCTACTATGTACTTTTTGATGTGACATCTAATCCTATCTACTCTCCCTTCCTCCTTCCTGCCTACGCTCACTCACTCTCTCTCTCTCTCTTCCCTACTCCCCCTCATTCTCTCCCTCTCTTTCCTACCTCGTTCTCTCTCTTCGACCCCTTCTCCTCCCTTCTTCCCCTATCTCTCTTCCCTTTTGTTAGTCTATCCCCCCCTTTCTCCAAATCTGTCCCTATCCCCTTTTCTACATTGGTATTAGAGCTCTGACCATGGCACCTTCGTGCTCCGCTTAGTCACAATGCAAGGAATCCCGTATTGAAGAATTTCAGCCATCATCAGTCCTTCATCCGATTGTTGAAGCTGCGGGCGTACAACATGGCACCCTAACGACTAGCAAGCTAATCTCCTTCGTTGTAACAGTCGCTCAATAGTGTCATCCATCTCAGCTTACTGGGCATCCAATGTTTCTACTGCTTTGAAACAGTCGACTACCCCCGTGTCCTAATGTCCGACAACTAGTAGGAGACAAGAGTAAGATAATCAATTGCCTGTTCATTTTGTGGCACCCGAGCACAACCGCGTGTTCCTCGTGGCCGATTCAACGACTAGCTATCAATTGCGTGGACACTACTAGCGACCAAAAATCCTCCATGCCCATAGCTATCCATCCATCGACGGACCAACAGCCTTGGTGACGAATTAGCTGCGCATCCCAATCGTAGCCAAGCCCTCGCAATCCCAACACGCCCATGCGCCGCCGCCGTGACGCTACTTTCGACTCCAACCTTAGATTAAGGTTCCTAACTAGGGTTACTAACTAGAGCTAGTCAATAGGTCGAGTTAGGCTGGCTAGGTTTAGTTAGTAGGGTGGGACAAGTTAGTAGTTAGGTAGGTTGGGTCTAGTTAGCTAGGTTAGTTTAGTTAGTCAATTAGGTTAACCTAACTAGGTTCAATTAGTAGATTAGGTTGGGCTACGCTAAGTCAACACCCTAACTATCTTACCAGTCTCTAGGTTAGGAGTCCTAAGTGTCCCAGGTGACTTAGGGAAACCCCCCCCCAAAAAAAACAAAAAAAGGAGAGGCAAAAACTCAAAATTTTCCAGCCTCTTTAGGGGCTCTCCATAGCCCTATTTTGGCTCATTTTTTGAAGCTTCTTCGACAACCTTTCTTCCGAGCCTCTCCATCAACATTTTCGTGTTTCCACACACTATCTCATGTGCTCATTACACAAGGTTTTGCTCCTTGCCTACATTCGAGCTCCTCTCTCCAGGGCCACTCACCATGCCACCAAAACGTGCCCCTCGTGATATATTGCATGACAATGCTAAGGCTGCTCAGTATGAGCAAGTGCCTACCACAATGGCTACATCCACTAGTGGTACAGAGGTTCCTTCCACTCAGCCTCTCTCTTCTGCATCCCGAGAAGCGCAAGTAGTGCAGACAGTTACTGGATGCCCTTTCCTCTATGCTCCAGGGTGCTTTCCACCAGATAGGACAGGAGTTCAGCCAACAGCTTACCACAGCCATGGCTATGCAGGATACCGCTCTTGCCCAGATGGGACAGCACATTGGTCAACACATCACAACTGCCATTGCTATGTAGGATAAGGGTAAGCAGCCCGCATCCCAGCAAGGGGACCACTAAGACAATTAGGATGTGTTGTCTGCTCCACCCAAAGGTTTGATGGCAACTGCCTGCCGTGCCTATGAGCATCAACCTTCTGGACCATTGCATGTACCCCAGCATGGGGATTATCTAGACTTAGATGATGCATTTTTTGTACCACAGAGCACCTTCATGCAGGATGTCAAGCCATCTTTTGGCTCACAGCCTTCTGCATCTATGCAGGCTGATCCGTCTCTTTTGAGCCAACCCTTTGGTGTGCGTCTGATTAGTGCTGCTTTCACCGCACCAACGAGTATGGCCGGAGCTGGCTTTGGATTATATGGCAACCCACTCCCCTGGGAGAGAGGTCAGTCCTCTTCTCAGCCCTTTGGTATGCCATCATTTCGAAGAGATGCATTTGGCAGAGAGACCCAACCCGAGGTTCATGCACCTATCGCTCCACCAGCGAGCACATATAGCCAGACGCAACCAATGCATCAAATGGCAGCAGCTACTACGCAGCACGGAGTTAGTGGTGGGCAGCAAGCCACTTTTGATGACAAGTTGGCGGATTCTTTGCGTGCATACAAGGCCCTACCTGAGGCCATCAAACTTGAGATGTCCTTCTCTGATTATGTGAACCTCAAGCATGATGATGCCCGCACTTCTGGAGGTTACACACACAAGAATTATGCAGCCAAGGATATGAAAGACAAACTCACAGTGCATAATTTTAAAGGGGACACTCGCACTCCCAATGAGTTGGAGGAGTGGCTCACGAAGCTGGAAGAGTATTTACACTTCTACCCCAAGTATGAGAAGGAGCGCATCATTTTTGCAGGTATGCATATGTAGGACTATGCCCACACATGGTGGCGATACATGAGGGATTCGCCCCAGAGACCAACCACTTGGAGGGGTTTCAAAGAATTGATGGTCACTACATTTGTATCCCCACTTGTCTTGGATCAATACTTGGCTGAATTTTATACCTTGTCGCAGACCGGTACGATCCAAGAGTACTTACAACGCTTTTGGAGGCTTTCCCTGTTTGTGCAGGACGTATCTGAAAAGGGAAAGCTGCTGCGTTTCATCCATGGGTTAAGTCCTTCTCTTGCTGCAGATGTGAAGGCACATAACCCTCAAATAATTGAGCGTGCAACCCAATTGGCAAAGGTATTTGAGCCCAAATATGCCAGCAAATATAAGATGACAGTGGGCAGCACATATGGGAATGCAAATGAGGCTGAGAAGAAGCCTAAAGTGACTGATTGGAATGAAAGAAAATCAGCAGCAGCACCATTTCCGAGGTTTCCCACACTTACACGCAGCAAGATGCCATATGTGGGATAAATGGTTGTCACTTGCTGAATTTCGCTGCAACAATACCATGCATCTCTCCATTGGCATGAGCCCGTTTGAGGCAATGTACAGATGCAAGGTCGGGATGCCTTCTTCAATTGGTGACATGGCTGTGAAAAATCAGCAAGCACAGAATGACTTGGAGAGGATGGATGCCCTTCTGCAGTTGGCAAAAAGGAATATACAGGATGCCCAAGCCAAGGAGAAGAAATATGCGGCTGAACGTAGGAGATATTGAGGATGATATGAGGACTGTCATCTGCGTACAGCAGTATCTACACCATCAAGTCAGCCAGAAGTGAACCCTCTCAACCTAGGCGATCTACAAAGGATGTAATCTCATCGATATAAAGCCCGAAGAGAGTCGGTGAGAGAGGGCAGCCTTGCTTCACTCCAATCACTCCGATAGTGCTCTCAACCCAATCTGATAGACTTCCTGGGGCAAGCACCCTCCCTCCGACAAACTCATATAGCTATACTCATGACCCCCCAGATCATGATCTCTGGGAGCTACCACTCCTCTAACCTCCTGATCAGGCGGGAACGTGGGATAGTATCAAATGCCTTATGAAAGTCTACAAAGCAAGTATAGACTTTATGGTGCCTCGACTTCGCCTCCTCAATGATAGCCCTCGAGGTGAAAGTCTCTCCAAAGTATAGTGGAGAGCCTATTTCTCTTCCTTGTATGAAAGAGAGCCCAAGCTCCAATTTCTCTCACATGGGTCGAAACTACAATCCAGCAACAAAACTCTAACGGCAATGTGTCTCTGCAAAGAAGCAAATATTCAATGAAAGAGACATGGAAAGAACACAATAGAAACAACGAAACATTTACCAAAAAAAAGATATCAACCCTATCGATTCTGGGGTAGAAATGCCATACTTCTCCCACTGGGAGACTCATTGCAACTGTGTGTCATGAAGCTTCACAGTTGGTTTTCCAAACACCAAAGTCCATTGTTATAGTGACCTACCTCTTGTCGAATAGCTTTCCAATTTGGGAGGTCCTTGATAAGGATTCATGTTACCTTGCACTTCCACCTTTTTAGTTTGTTGAAAATCCCTTGAGGACCTGCTTACACACCAACACCAAAATCTAACGTTTGAGAGAAATGTGCTTTCAGCTTGGTCCCACTACCAGTATGCTTCTCATCGCATAACTCCATTTTTGAGCATCTGAGATGCCATATTTAGCCTCAAAAGTAACGTTTTCTCATAGCGAATCACGAGCATCCTACTGCAAGAAAAAAAGCCTCATTCTTAGCTTGCATTGCTATAGTCTGCACTATGCAAGTATTGCGTCAAGATCCTGCGTGTACAAACTTAGTTTGCATGGCAATCAGCACTTTTTACGGGATAGAAACGTGAAAATTGGAAGACACATCTTTCGCGAAGACCATGTCACCATATACAAGTTACCTTGGCTATTGGTATTCGTGGAGCTCGGGTGAAAATTGGAGATGCGAGGACCAACTCTAGCAGACTGCTACAGCAAGACATACTGCGGCTTAGAAGAAGCTTGATGTGACTCGTGGTGACGCGCACGGTCAGAGAAAATAATACGTGATCGTGCGATCATGCGTTTCAGCTCTCAAACGCTTCGCGGCCAACTAGTGCGACTAACATATCCGTTGAGCAACATGTGGCTTCAATCCTTAAGAGCACTTCCCGGAAGCTGTTAAATTGGAGCTCCACCAAGCTGGTGGTTAACCAACCAAGTATTAGTCATTCCTAGTACATTTGCATGTGCTGGTGTTTTCACAAAGGGTGAATGGATCAGCTCAATATTCGTGCATAACTTCTTTTGGCGGGATCAAGATGTGGTTTGGGAGACGATTATCCTAAACTGAGCCCGTTTGCGCAAGCTTATTGTCACACCACTCTAGAACACGGAGAATTGTAGCATCCTCACAACTGGATCTTCACGATATGCAAGGGGCGGAAGTTCGACTACAAGGATGACTTGATCAAGCAGTCCATATCCCTTTTGTAATCGAAGCATGAGAACACGGCCACTCAATATGCGCGAAGCACTGTACCTGGGAGAGACGAGCGATTTCAGTCGACGAGGAGGTGCCAGGAAGGTCGGGGTCGATGTCCGAGTCGGGGACATTGCGGTGGTGGCTACAATGAAGTAGGGGAGATCTGGGAAAGTGAAAGAGAAGATGGGATTTGCTGTGGTGGATCGTAGAGGTGTGAAGAAGAGTAGGAGAAGAAGGAAAGCTCGAAGAAGGCAATAACGTTACCATTATGCATCACCTTCTTAGGGTTTCATTCATTTTACTGCCTCCCTGTTTCATTTCGCAATCGCCTTTTTTAATCTCCCTCGCGTCGATCTTTATCTCTCGTCCCCATTCAGTACCTACCACATACTCCTCGCAATGCCTCCTTTCTTGCGTTGCGCCTTGCACCTTGCGTACTTCCCCTCCCTCAATCTCTCTCGTTGCTTCGTCCTTCAGAAATTTACTCATCATGATCTTACATATCATGCTTACAACGTTAGGGGGCTCCTTTGCTAAAGCTTCCATCTTAACTAACTCTCTCTTCGAGACTTTAGTAAAAAAACAAGATTGAACGTTTTTCTCTCACGACACGGTGTTCTCTCAGGTACGGAGCGCTAGTGGGGGTTTTGTTGCCGAAAATGTCTCACATGCATGCACAAGCGAGAGGCGGATCGCAAAAGGGAACTCAAAAAATAAAGCCCCCAAAAATAATTTTCTCTTTGGTTGGAGTGGTTGGAGTCCTTCACTAAGACCTGCAGGCCAATAAATACCAATGTTTATATAACAATCATTTTTTACATGCATTAAATTTAGCATTCATAAAATATACAAGATAAAAAAAGAGATACAATGCTTTGACAATCATTTTTGACATGCATTAAATTTAGCATTGAAATAAGATTCAATAAAAGCAAGAATACGTATATTTTTTAGAAAAAACAAAAAGTGCAAAATTGATTACAAGGGAGGTAAACCCCTGAAAAGGGACTCACTAGGGCTAGACCACTTGGCCTATGCTGCGAGAACGGCACATAAGACACCTACCCTACTAGGAGGTTGGCCTCAACCATAAAGATCATGTGAATGATCACCAATCATCTCTCTCACGAACCCCACTAAAGTTTCAAAGAAAGACCTTAACCACAACTCAGCTCACCGGAGCATTGAATCCAATTGGACTCTATGGTGAAGCATGTTCATGTTCTCAAGTTCCCATACTCCCAAGATCGCAGAAACCCTAAGATATGGCCAATTAGCCGCCAATGTTAAGGAGAACTTAAAGGTATCCCCTAGTAAGGGGATTCTCCACTGCAAGCCTATTGCAAACTGAGCCATCAACCCCAAGAATGTAACTACGGATTCCAACTTTTGCCATACCTCCTGAAACATCAGGCATTTTCGTAGCAAATGTCTAAAGTCCTCGAGGGCATTGCCACACAATGTGCAACCTGGATTCATATGAATTCTCTTAGCCAGTTTGGTTTTCACCATCAACCAATGATTAATAATTTTCCAAATTCCATTGAGCCTCATGTTCCACCATGCAATGTTGTGCCTCAGACCCCATTTTTTGTCAAACTTGTGGATGTATCCATCAATTCATTTAGCCGTCTATAGATCACCTTGGCCGAGAGCTCTCACATGGGCATTCTCCCTAAACACCACTGGTTTACCTTCCCATCATTTGCATGGACACGATTGGAAGGCCATCCTTCAAGCACTCGCTCTAGCACTGCCCTGAGAAGATCCGTCTCTCCATCCATAAGAGCATATCCCTTCTACAACTCTTCTAAAGACCTCCAATCTCCCTTTTTGCGGGTTCCATAAGTCGAGCCAAATTCAAATCCCCTTCCTAAACATATTTATTGCTCTGACTATGTCATGGCGAGCAAACATGTCACCCCTCGAGCCAGTGTCTTACTCCACCATACAGTCTCAAAAAGACTTTTGTCACCCCTCAAGCCTTTCTTGGATTTCCAAGTCAACCTTTCTACACAATACTTCCAACAAACCCACAGCTAAATCCAAACCCAATGTTGAGGGGAAAAAGAGACACCAACTTGTCATAATAGCTTAACCCGCTCCACCACTATTTTACTCCTTTGCTCTTAGCATTCACTATATAAACTCCTTCGCTATCTCCACTCAAAGGGATTGATGACAAAAAAGATGCCCAGCTAGACTGCAATGTTTAGGAGCCTAATATTAGGAATCCCCACCCCACCTTGCATTTTTTATGCTTTCAACGGCTCCCACTGAATATAATGCATTTCCTTTTTACTAGTCTCCTTCACCCAAAGAAATCCTCAAAAAAGGGCTTCAATCTATTTCCAATACGTTTCCTTGAAATGCCAAAGTGAAGCAACATATGCCGAGAGGATGTGCTGAACCACTAAGCAGCAAGCATTCCAACCAAGAAATACCCCATTCCAAGGTCTCAATTTAGCCTTGAACCATTCAAAGTGCTGACAAGGGGTAACTCCCAACCCAAGGGGTGTACCTAAATATCTTATGCTTTCTCCCTATGGGACAATCATCGACCCACTCAAGAGGAGGCTCTGCACTAGTCCTTATCAGGAAGGCTTTAGACCCCATCTACACTTGAGCTGAACACTTTACTTCCAAGAGGTGATCTACGCTCCCCGATACTCTTGCAAAAAGGAAATGGTATCATGTGCTAACAATTGACTACTAAAATGTTTACCAAATAGGGGGAATACCCCTTTGATTTCCTCAACTTTCGCCTTCTTTAGCGAGTGCATAAGTGAAAACGTACTTATTGTGACAAATAATAGAGGGGCCAGTGGCAAAGTGAAATACAACTCCACCATTAATACACAAAACTACCGTTGTGTTTAAAGAGACACTTCATCTTCTTTATAAATTATGAGTCAAACTCAAGCAATCCAATACTGCCAAAATGAAGTCCTAGCAAACTCTATCGTAAATATGATAAAAGTATGATCCAAATCCATTGCCACATTGAGGATGTTTTCAAATGTGTCCTTGCCCTTCATGAACCCATTCTACTCCAAGCCAACCACCGAGCAGTAGAGCTTTCTAATCCCAAGTGCAAGTTATTTTACTATTACCTTATATGATGTGTTCAACATCGTGATTAGTCTCCAGTCTCCCAAATTCATCCTCCTCTACTTTTTAGGGAACAATTTCATCAACCTTGAGTTCACATATTTAGATAGCATTAACCATATCGTCCTAGCCCATCATATCCCAAAAAGCTCTAGAAATTTATACATTTATACCATCGAGACCTGCAACAGGTAAGAAATCTGATGTATCATTGGCACTGCTGTGGCGGAGGCAGAGTAGAAACTATAGTTGGACTATCAAAGTATGATGAATACTCATTCAATGATAACAACCCTAGATATAATCAACTCCTACTTGACTAGATCATAGAGTTGGTATGCCTTCGACTCTGCAAAATATCTAAGAAAAACACACTTGATTGACTTAATATCAAGTTTAGTCCTAAATGCATCAAGAGCATGAGCCTAATAAAGAGAGTTAAATACTCCCAAGTGACCAATAGAGGGCTTAGTTCCTATGAAACTATCTCAGAACATTCTTCTCATTAAGCATGCATTTAGATGACTCTATAATCACCGTGTTATTTTGTTCACCAACCCCATTTTGCTTAGGGGTATACTTGCAGGACCTTTAGGTACTTGCCAGTCTGCTTTTCTACTAAGGCTTTGAAGTCTTTAAAAGTGTTAAATGCATCAAAATTCAGTTTCACGAAGTAGATCAAAGTCTTCCATGAGAAATCATCAATGAAGGTCATGAAGTACAAAGCCTTGCCAAGAGATGGTATAGGGATTGGACCGCATAGATTTGAATGCACAATCTGAACAATGCTGGTAGTTCGAGTTGAAGATGTTAGAAAGGGTTGTCTATGTTGCTTACCCGTGCAACAAGCATCACATACATCTTTTTGAAAGTACATGGAAGCCCTTGTACCATGTTTGTCTTTTTGAGGGATACAAGGCTTCTGAAGTTGAGGTGACTATACCTCTTGTGCCACAATGCACTCAAATAGGCATCTTGATTCATATGATGAGCTACTTGGATTGGAATGGCAGAAGAAAGCTTGAACATTCTTCCAATCTTGACACGCTGAGCACTGATGGATCTGAGACTCTTGAGCTCTCTCGTAGTGCATCCATACTTGTTGAAGACGACTTCCATATTGCTCTCAATCATCTAGCCAATAGAGAGAAGGTTTTGTGCCATTGTGTGGACATAGAATGCATCTCCAATACTCCCTGCAATGCTTGCATTATTGTGCAAGGGTATGATGCTGATCCATTTGATTTTTTTGGGTGTGTCATCCCCCACCATGGCGTTCTCTCTTGGGTTCCTATTGGGATGGAGATCAGAGAACCGTTCTTTCTCAAGTGTCATTTGGTTGCTTGCACCATGCATTGGCTAAATCCCTCTGTTTCTTTATGCATTCTGGTTCCCAATGGCTTAGGAGGCCACAATAGTTGCAATTTCCCTCGCATCTAGTAGTACTTCCGTGATTTCCTCCTCTTTGAGAGTTACCTCTAGCTCTAGGATTCCATGTCCCCCTCTGTGCCAGAGGAACATGACTCTAAGTTAATGAAGATAGAGACTCTGTCTACTTTGGTACTGACCTCTACCTTGGTTGCTAGGGCATTCAAAATTATTGCCTTTTCCTTTGAATGACCCTCTTGCACCTCCTCTTGTTGTGAAGGCAGTGTCATGATTCTTCAAATCTGTTTCGAGACTGCATCTCAATTGCTCCTGCATGAGCATGTTTGACATGAGTTGAAATGTTGGTGGTGCATCTTGACAGACTCATGCAGTCATCAACTACCCATAGTTTGGTGCAAGCTCATTTATGGCAAATTGGAGTAGAACCTCTTCCTTGACCTCTTGCCCAAGTGATGTGAGATGATCACCAAGATCCTTTGTTGAGATATGGTGCCATGAGCACATAGATTAAAGGCTAAGGTATGGTGTCCTCAATGGATTCTAAAAGCCTATCAAAAGCCCGAATCAGTGTGGGCTACTCTTATTTTTAAAAACCTTGGGAAAGTCAAAGTGGACCGATGCTGACACTGGAAAGATATACCCATAGGCTCTCTTCTTTTTTGTCAAAAAACTTGTGTTGCAAAAAGGATCAGAACTGTAGAAGAGCATGTGGAGAGCTTGGGAAATTATGCGACCATATATTAAGTGGAAGGGATTCTCTAGAAAACAGGTACTTTCAGCAGGTCAGGACTCAATCTGGTTCTCGATTCTCTTTAGCACTAACCCGCTAAGAGAAGATCAACTTAAACAAGCCATCAGACTTAGTAAGAGAGGGATCAAGGTTTGGGGAGACTTATGGGACCGTGGTCAAGGTAAGTGGTACGATGACAACTCTCTCTTTAAAATGTACAGATTAACCAGATTTGACCTGCGTTTAGTCAAGGAACACTAGAGTCTGTAGACTAGAGAAAACCTCCCATGGCTAGGTGGGTGGCTTCTTCCTGCTAGGGAATTCAGGCGGGTGGGTCAACTGAATCTAACATCCGTCCCCCTCATTCACGAGGGATAGAAGGAAACGATCGCTTGACTCAACAAAATGTGGTTCGGGAGAGATGATGAGAGAACTTGGTCTCTAAGATTTGCCAAGGTCTGGCAGAAATACTCGTGTCTTCTTTGGCTTATCCTCCACCGGGGTATTTGGATGGCCGTTTGAGCCCAAAATGGGAATGGATGGTGTAAACAGTGTAAGAGAGTGCGGGAGGACATTCCACATCTTTTCCTCAATTGTGTCTTCTCTAGAGAACTCTGGGACATAATTCATAGACGTCTTGCTCCCTTCCCCCTTAGTTATTCGGTTATCCTGCTCGGGGACTCTCCTAACAAGGCCCCTCTTAGAACTAGGACGCCATCAAATATGCAACTCTCTTGCCAATCTGGATTCAAAGATGTAATAAGGTGTTTAATAATGTTTTAATGGATACTAAAAGTGCATTTGAATCCTTATGCGTGACTACAGGACCAAAGAGCTAATGTCAAAAAGCTTAGTCGGCTTCACAACGAAGTCTAGGATTGCTTGTATGTTAAGGATAGATATGCAAATGAAGAAACCACCCTGCTGGATCAAGCTATGGCATTGGCATAACTTAAAGAACTTTTTCGAAGCAGCTGTGCCCCAAGCCCCTCTGTCACTCTGAATCGATGGCCCCCCCCCTCGTCAGGTGTTGTTTCTTATATGGGCCCAGCCATCTTCCACCCCTCCTCGGCACCTGTGGTTACCCAATTTGTCACCCCCCTATCACCCATCCCTTCAAGAGGCCTATTTCACAAGCAGACTCTTCTAGTGTTTCTTATAAAGTCCGTCGAGAATCACTATTTGCAGAAGAATTCAAGGAGCATCTGCGCAATCCTTCTGCCTCTCCTTCAACCCTTCCTGTTGCCCCTTCTACAGTTAAAGATGAACTGCTCCAAAGAAAATACCTTGTTCCTACTTATCATGTTACCGTTCCTACTGAAACCGCTTCTATTGATAAAATTTGGGGTGATCCGGACTATCTTAATCATTATGGTGTTGCTCCCTCTTTGCTTGATCTTGACGCTGTTGCTAAACCTTTGTATGGTTTGGCTCCTATTTGTTATGCTCTTTTTCCATCTTCACCCGTTTTCCTACTGTTCTCCGTCAAGTATTTCTATTTTTTAATGATGATCAGAGGATTTTTGTATGGCAGTAAAACTTCCCTCTCTGAGAAAGTTATCCTGTTAATAACAATTGTATATGATCATTTGATACATTAATACAAACCTTCATTTTTTTGGGGGGGGGGGAAATGGTAGAGGGGAGGCCTACCAAAGGCAACAGGTGACGATCACTCTTGTTGCCACCATTCCCATCACCTTCTCCATTTCCATGGCCACACACCATGAGAATGACCATGATCATGACGATGATAAAAATGATGACCATGAGAATGACAATGAAAATGATGATGAAAAACAAAAATGATGATGAAAATGACCATGACCAAGACCATCACTATGATGACTATGACAATAACAAAAACAACAACAACAACAAAAACATGCAACATTTGTGGTTCCTATCAGTTTTTCTTCACTAGCTATGAGAAAACCTTGCAAGTTTATGGAGCTTGAGGTAGAGGTGTAAAGAACTATTGGCTCTTTCCCATGGCTTCCGTAGGAAGAGTAGGGTTTTCTTAGTATGTAGGGTTCTAAGGATTTTTGTCACCTACAGATGTTTTGGTGTTGTCATTTGTAGTGTAAGTGTAGCTTAGGACCTCGGGTCATATTCCGATGAGAGACGTAGGCTTAAGTGTGGTAAGCAAACATAGTGCATGCATGTGTGAAAGGAATGTGCATTATCATGATTGGGGTAATGAAGGCTTTCGCCTTCATTGGGGCTTAAAGGGTTTAGGAGGAGTTTTAGGGTTAGAGGGAGGTTTAGGGTTTAGAAGGAGGTTCCAAGGTTCAAGGAGAGGTTCCAGAGTTTAGAAGAGATTTAAGGGTTCAGAAGGGGTTTAAGGGTTAGAAGGAGGATCCAAGGTTCAAGGTAGAGTACATGGTGGAGAACTCATCTCCCTCGTAAATCATGGAGGTCAAGGGTTGAGGGTCTAAGGGTTTAGGGGGAGCATTGGAGTGGGAGACGAAAAAGGTGTAAGAGCATGGGGGGGAAGGAGAGAGAGGAGAAGGAAGGAGCAGGGAGGAAGAGGAGGAGGAAGAGGGAGGAGGAGGAGGAGGAGGAGGAGGAGGGGGAGGAGGAGGAGGAGGAGGAGAGAAGGAGAGGGAGAGGATGGGTTGCAAGGTTGGAGGAGAGGGGAGGAGGAGTTGCAAGGTTAGGACATGCTTTTGGACGTGGAGTGCAAGGAAGCATGGACACTTAGAGACAATTGCTTGGTAAACCAAAGTAGAACTCAACACAATGCCCCAAAGAGTGTGGGCTTATTCCATTATGGGGTATTTATACAAGTTGGAGAGCTTCTCACTCTGCATGTAGGAATTGTAAGACATTTTCTCTACTCGCATGTAGAACATGCATGTAGGAATCGCATGTAGGACTTGCATGCAGAACATGCATGTAGGAGTTGCAAGTAGAACTTGCATGTTGAGGATTCCTAAGAGAGATTATTCCCAGTATTATGTAAGTACAAGCGGAGCTTTGCCGCTACTCTACGCACACATTCTGTGCTACCTACATCCATGTTGGCACTAAGACAAAATCAAATATTGGATCATTTTCTACTGATGGTAGCACAAGTAGTGTCAAAGGTGATGACGGGGTAGGGAGAGAATCTGGGGACATGGGGGAGAAATATGGAAGAGTGTTAGTTGTGGAAGGGCATCCATCCCGAGTGCTATAAACCTAGCATGTGTAGACAGGCATAAGATATTTTTCTCATCTTCGGACAACTCTTGGCAAATTATGTGCAGAGTTTTGGTCCCTATGGAACGTTCCCATTTGATTATTGAATGAATGGATATGATCCTGATTTGGAGTTGCTTCCATTTTATAAGCACTCGTGCTTTGAGGTGATCTTCCTCTTGTAGAGCTGCCACAAGCTCTTGGTACATCACCGTTATGCATTTTAGTGGGACTTCATTGGTGTTGTCTTCCATTGTCTCATTGTTGTGCATTAGCAACAATTGGAGTTCAAGCTTGGAGATGACTATCTTTTGGGATTGCATCTCATCCATTTTTTCTTTATATTTATGGTAAATGGATGTATATGCCTCCTTAAGCTTTTTCATTTGCAAGGTGACCTGCGCTTGTTGAGGAATGACTTCAGTGGTATTGGACCATTGGTCCAAGACTTGTGCTTGAGAATTGCTGGCCTCTTTAGCGGTAGCAAGTTGGTCCTTTAAGATTCGGCAATCCCTTGTAAGCTTTGCAATGCTGAATGTGCGTATTGCCAAAGACTATTGCATGTCTTCAAGCTTTTCTTGGCAATCCTGGAGCTCTTCTTCTTTGTGTATTAGAGTGAGTTGAATAGTTCCTTCATCTGTTGAGCATGTGCGAAGATCAAGTAGTCATAGGAGGTCTGTGATTGCCGTAGCTTGTATTGCTATTGTCAGCTGTATTTGGCTTTGGTGGAGGTTGGATGTCACATCCCTCACTGCCTTCTCTTGAGCTTTGAGAGCTTGGTTCATGCACGATTCTTTAACCTCTTTCTCATCTATTTGCACCCGAAGTGCCTTGACCTCTATGGTGATTTCATGGAATTGGTCTTTGATTGTGCTACTACAATCTATCTTTCCAATTCTTGTGCATTTTCCTCCTTGGCCAAGCTAGTGAATAGTTCTGACATTTGGAGCATTTGGCTAGCTTGATGATGGCGAATGACAGATGATACTGCTAATAAAATTGGTGCCCAGGTAGCCATCCTGATGATTCTGTAGTACTTGTTGGGGGTTGTTTCAATGGTAAGTTAGTCACTTGGGTATAGTAGTCATACTGTTGATCTAGCACTAGCTTCCCTTGTGGCTCATGGACTGGCATGGCGTTGTTGGTGTAGGTGATGATGTAGCCTCAGGCTGGCTACTACTGTTGTTGGAGATATATTGGTTGCAGTTATGCACCGAGTTGCAGTGTCTCGTGGGGCAATTCCTCGATTATGACCTCCAGAATAGGCATTTCTTCTGAGGTATCTAGATTTGCCATTGCGATAGTAGGAGAAGTTGGTGATGGCTCCCATGTTGGTGAGAAGAGAATGTTCAACTCCTCAATAGGTTTTGGTGACTGGGGCAGAGTCATTTCTTGTTCCTGTAGCTCTTTATTGATGATTACAGCCAATACATTGGCCTGATGAACCATCAAGTTTTTTTGTGAAGAAGATGAAGTGCTGGATCTAGTCTTGCTTTAGCTTCCTACTTAGTAAAACAAATGTGCGGAGTGGAAGGGAACAATTCTTGCCACATTTAGCCCCTAGGATTGTGGATAGGAATTCTAATACTTCCTTGAGGTGAGGGTTAATGATGGTTCGAAGGAATATTCCGTTTCGATGGAACTTTGTGGCCTTGGCGTGACGAAAGTTTGTATTTCAAGAAATTTAGCATCGAAAAGCCTTGTAGGGTATTTTGCACCTTGTGTTGGGAGTGAGAAGGCCCTTTGAATTACTATACTATTGAGGATAATGTTGAGTGGGTTCTGATGTATAATGATGGTGTCGTACTTGCCAACTTGTGCATCGCTAGAGTGGTAAGAATGAAGAAAGTCCCTGATGTACGTGGTCATTGTAGGACTGCCCTCCAAGGATTTTAGGCTCTCATACAAACTGTCCAGAACCCTTTGCTCTAAGAAAGATGTTGTTGCATTGGAAAGAGCATAAGTCGATGTAGGTGGCCATACAAGTTCCAAGGACTAGGCCTTGTCAATGGTTGTGTAGGCCGGTGGTGACTAGGGTGGCGTTTGTTCTTCTTGGGTTTCCATGTCATGCACAGAATCCTCCTCAAAGCTATCGCTCTAAACCACAAATGCCTGTGGTCACCATGGTTGAGAGGAGGTAGATGGCTCTACAAACTCTAGTGGGGGCCTCATGGCTGAGGTGGTGGGCTCTTTCTTGGCATCCTCTTTACTGGTGGCATTGTTTCTAAACCTGCATCCATGTTCATATGGTGTACCATTGATCATTAGATTAGTTGGTATGCAGGTATGACATTTGTGTGTGTATTGTGAGAGATCTTTTGTTTACACATGCTTTGAGAGTGTGAAATGAAAGTGTGTGGCACAATTATTCATGCAATCGACAATGTGCATTGCTGGGATTTCATAGGGTAGCTAGGACTGAAGCATCACTTCTGAGCCCTAGGTTGAAATCGGTTGATGCTACCTATATGTGCAAAGATGTACATATGCAAGTGAGTGCTCATGATACAATCTAACACTAACTAAGGAAGACTTGGGTTTTCCAAATCTTCATTTTTGTTGGGGATGGCTTGCGTGTTGAAGTAGTAGCGCTTTAGTTCGCTCCCATTTATGGTTGTGTTGAATTGGACTCCATCCAATGTTTCTAGTAGTACAGCTCCGATGGGATTCATTTTTCTTACTCGATAGGGTCCTTGACCTAGATACTTGAGTTTTTCCTTGTGTACTTTGGCATTGTATAACAAGACTAGGTCACCTTCCTTAATGTCTTTGGCTTTAAGATTCTTGTTAAACCATGCCTTTCTTCTGCGTTTTTCTATTGTCATGGCATGGTAGGCGACTAATCTGGTCTTTGTATACTTCTCCAATTGATAGAGTCTTTCTGTCAAGGTTGCATGATCTCCCATGCGTTCCTATATTGCTATTCATAGGCTTGGTATTACAAATTCTAGTGGGACCACAACTTCAAGGCCGTACACCAATTGAAAAGGTGTATTCCCTATATTGACCTTGAGTGTGGTTCGTTATGCCCATAAGGCTGCATTTAGTTTCTCTTCCCAATCAAAACGCTGTGGTTCTACTACCTTGGTGAGGATAATGCATAATATTTTGTTGGTGGATTCGGCTTGTCCATTCCCTTGGGGGTAGTAGGGTGTGCTTTTTCTATGGATTACCATAAAGCTAGACAAGAGTTCTTGGATTACCTCATTAACAAAATGCATGCCTCTATTCAACACAATTTCAATGGGGCATCCAAATTGGATGATCACATTCTCGTATAAGAATATTGTTGTGCTTCTAGCATCTGTCTTTCTGACTGCTTTAGCTTCAGCCCATTTGGTAAAGTAATCAGTGGCCATAATGATAAAGCGTGCCTATGTCCCCTTTGCTACTGGATGGATGGGACCTACATAATCAATCCCCCATTTTTTAAATGGTTTTTGTGCAACAACTATTATTAGGGGATCAAAGTCTTTATGTTGGGGTTTAGTAGTCCGTTGGCATACATCACAACCTTTGACATATTCATAGGCATCTGCCTAAAGTGTTGGCTACCAGTAGCTTACGAGGAGGACTTTTCTTGCTGTGGCTTGCCCTTGGAAGTGTCCTCCTGCAATCCCTTCATGGAATTCACTCAGGATTGGCATGATCTCATGAGGTATTACACATCTTCTTAAAACGTGGTCCTTGCCCATCTTGTACAGTTGTCCTGCAATGAGTTGATAGCATGCAACCTTTAAAATTATTTTCTGGCATCCATTGCTTTCAGTTCAAGGGGTGGTCTTCCTACCATTAAGAACCCAATGATATCTGCACACCAATCTAAAACAACATCTATTTGAAATAGTGTGGCATTTGGTAAGTCATCTTCTACACCAATGGCTTCTTCTCCCGACTTGACACGAGACATGTGATTGGCAATGTAGTGTTGGGCACCTTAAAGCAAGAGGAGCCATCTGGTTATTTTGCATGTTGTACATGGATGGTTCACAAGATAAAGCAATGCTTAATGGTGGGTGTAGAAGACAAAATCATTTGCCAATAGATAGTGCAAAAATTCCTTAACATTATACACCATTGCTGGGGCTTCTCTTTCTGTGGTGGTATAGTTGATCTCCACATCATTGAGTTATCGACTGGCAAAGTAGAATGGGTAGTATTTCTTATGTTCACCAGGTTGACAAAGCACACTGCATACTTGGATCCATTAGTATGAACATGAAAATCAATATCCCAATTGGGCGATATAAGGATGGGTGCTGTGATTAGGTTTGTGAGGAGATTTGTGATGCTAGCCCTGGTTACGCAAGAGAAGATTCGGATTTCTCGACTGGATCAAAGAAAGATAAGGGTAAGGACTCTGGTAACCCATCTTCTTCTGATGATAAAAAGAGAAAGAAGAAGATCAAGTGCTTCTATTGCAACAAGGCACAGCACAAGCAGAATGAGTGCCGAAAGAAGATTGCAGATGAGAAGAACAGAGTAAAAAAAGAGTCCAGTAATAGCGCGTAGGTAGTAAAAGCTCAAAGGCTTGGTTGCGCTCTTTTGTCCATAAGAATTCCACTAATAATTTGTAAAGTGGTCTGGCTATCATGGCATACCGCAAGATAAATCTTCTATAATAGCTGGCATATCCCATAAAGACCTGTACACTTTTGGAATTTGTAGGAGGAGGCAATTCCATGATGATTTTGATTTTGTCCATGTCAGTTGTAATCCCATGTTGAGAAACGATGTCCCAAAACAACTTCGTGGGTGACCATGAGCTGGCATTTTGTTAGATTTAGGTAGATGCCTGCTCCCTGCATTTTGATTAGAATTGCTTCAAGACATTTGGAGTGGTATTTTTTGTTCGAGTGGATGCACAAATCATCCAAGAACACCTGTGGAAACTTATTCAGAAAGGACTTGAAAGCTGTGAACATGACTCAATGGAATGTGGTCGAGGCATTACAAAGGCGAATGGCATGACTCTATAGGCAAATATACCCCATTCTATAGCAAATGCTATTTTTGATTGGTCTATAGGAGAAATTTGCACTCGGTTATAGCCATTGAAGCCATCCAAGAAGCTATATATCTCAAAACATGCCACCTTTTCCAACACTATTTCTGTTAAGCGTAGGGGATAGTGATCCTTGATTATGGCAGCATTCACATTCTTTAAGTTAATGCATATTCTTAGATTCTTATTGCATTTAGGCACAATGATGATGGGTGAAACCCAATTAGTGTGCTCGATCTCATAGATGAATCTGGCATCTAAGAGTTTTTCCAGTTCGTCATAAACCATGGTGCCATATTTGTTCGATAAGGTCCACATACCTTAGGGTGGGCACCTTCCCTTATAGGTATCGTGTGTACTATCACTTCTAGTGAAATTCCTTTCATTTCCTTGTATGACCATGCTAGGCAGTCTCGGTATTCCATTAGGAGTGCTTTGAGGTTGGTTTCATCATCCTGTGTAAGCTGTTTTCAAATGAAAACCAATTTTTCTTCCTCCCCTTCAAGGGCAAGGTTTATTGGGTGAGTTTTTGCCGGTCCTTCATAGATTTAAGTCTCTCCAATGCTATCGATTTCTTGAACTTTAGATTCTCTTAGTGGTCTTGGCATTGCTATGGGGACAAAGCCACTTGTGTAGTTCTTGAAGTACTCTGGCACTTCTCGAAGATCGGCCTCTGATGGTGTTGAACTAGCCTGACATGTGCTATGGGTACTGGGTGGCATAGTATCATTAACCAATTTTTAAGGCTCTTAGGGACTTTCTTTTTTTGAAGTCTCTTGATCGAGCTTCATCCGCACATGTGGCTTATACTTTCAAAACTTCTTACGTTGGGAACTGCGGGGTAACTTTTCCACTTGCAAAGTATTCCCAAGTAAGGGTTCATTTGTTGTGCATACTCCTTCAAGTTCATCAGGGGACCATTCAAGAGGAGGTGGCTCAGATTTTGAGGGAGCTATCTTGGCAAGATACAGTTCGATGACCCTAGTTTGGACTCATTCAAATTCATTGAAGTGTTCGGTCTTGGCTTTGCGGTAATTTCCTCCTCCAACTTTCTTGCAGGAACTTCTGCTACTGTTAGTCAACTTTAGAGTTTCAACTTTGGGAAGCTCGACCACCATTAGGGCATACAAAATGGCTAAGTCATTGTTAAAGACTTGATCTTCAAATTGACCATTCTCGGCCTCAATTTCAAGGTCCCAAGGAAAATTTGAGTCCTTATTAGGATGGGTACCTTCTTCAGGTTCATTATTCCACTCGAGGTCAACCATAAAGAATGGCACCTCTAGATCAATTGGTTTTTCATGTGTGAGTGGAGGATCTACCTGCATGACCTGGATCTCCTAAGAAATCCTATCAAATGTTATTGGGGCGTCCTTGGTTGCGTGAAGCATCAGTCCTCCATGATTGGGGAATTGATGGACTAACAATCCAAAATCGTGACACCACAGTCAATGTCAATGTGGGGACAAGAGCAATAAAACCAATTGTGCCTAGAGCATTGGATGAAACCTCTTCAATGACAATCTCAAGCAAATCAGCTCCCCTGCAACAGCATGCCATAGCAGGCGATACACAAAGCAATGTCAATAATTGGATACAAGCATTGGCAACCATTGACAACTGCCATTCACTAGACCCCATCTTCTCACAGATTGATGCTAATGTTGAAATTAGCCTTTTACATTGGTGGGAGATCCCATTCATCGTAGAGCTCCTTGGATAGGACATTTACACCTACTCCACCATCCACTATGGCTTGGACTTCATCATATGCCTTGTGGATCAAAGGAACAATGATGTTACATATGTCATCTCTCTCACCCATCCACAGAGGGATATCTTCTATGTCTTCGATAGGTGGAGGGGAATTTGCGAGTTCAATACAGCCTTTGAAACTCTCCCAGAGATAAGGACAATTCCATAATAGGATTCCAATGGGAATTGACATAGGGTAACTTAGAATGCTAGTGAGTGCGGCTCCTTTAAGTTGGCATGGCGGTACATTATGTTGCGGGTTCTATTGTTGGAAGAGAGGCTTGAGTAGAGTATCAAGACTTAGTGGGGCCAAGTCAGGGATTGGATCATGTGCTTGCTTCTCAGCCTCAAATTCATCTTGTTCCTTTTGTATCCATTGTTGAAAGGCCTGAAATCGAGCCTTCGCCACTTTTGCATTCGGATATGGAGCTTCTTTTATTTGGGGCTCAGGAGCTGATGTGGATGAGCTTGGCTGCTCTTTGCTTGGTGGAGGTAGAGGTACTTGTGCTTCTTTTCAAAGAAGTCATCTTGATTGAATTGGAATATTAGGGTCCTTGGTGGCCTCTTTTTGCTGGCATGTAATTACATTCACAGGTTGTGATATTGCACTTGTCGGCCCTAGACTTTGATGGTCCACCCCAATAATGCTGATTGGGATGTTAGGCTTAGCCTCAATTTGTTGTGGGACTGTATTTTTCATGGGACAATCCATATAGGCATGGCCTATGCCACAATCTCTGCCATCCTCGATGTCAATGGCTACCGCATGAGCAGCATTGAATGTTTTGTAACTCCTAATATTTTTCATGTCTTTGCAGATTTTCTTCCTTAGGCCTGCAACAATGAACTAGGCCGTGAGGTACTTAGCATCAGGGCATGGGTCACATTTGGCAATTAATCATTTCATCTTACCCAGGTACGTGCGTACATCCTCTTGGTGACCTTGTTTGAGCTTGCTTAGTTGGAGAGCAGGATCATCTTGTAGTCTCTCCGTTTGAAAGTGCCTCCTGAATTCTGTTTGCATTAGGTTCCATGTGGCTCTTTCTTCCACTAGGAGTACTAGGTACCATTCTGAGGCTTTATCAGTTAAGGCCATGGGGAACCAGGCGACCTTGGTTTCATTGGATTGATCTCTACTGCTCGTCATGCGGCATCAAAATGCTGGAGGAATCGGGTTGGATCACCCCTACCATTGTATTGGGAAGTTCGAGTTTGCCCCGGAGGCACCTGCCTTGATTGTTATTATTGTTGCTGAAATTGTTGCGATTATTAAACAAATTATTCTCCTCTGCTTCGAGTTCAAGATTCCCATCATCGCGGACGGCACTTGGCCATGTCGTGTTGTGGAGGAGTCAAAGGGATTTCCCAAATTTTTGGGCGAAAATTGGGACAGAGGGTTGTCAGAGGCATTGGCAGGAGTGTAGTTGCATGCAGATTTGGTGAGCATAGTTATTGGAGGCATTGGTCAGAGCGTAGTTGCATGCAAATTTGGCGAGAGGTGGAACGGGTGTCTTTGTCGCAAGTGCAAGTCTTGATGTAGTTGTGTTAGGGGGCTTAGAGATGCGTTAGTATTGTAGGGACTGTCGTGTTAATAATGTGCCTAGGATTGTCCCACATGAGTCTGGCAGATGGATCGTCAATCAGAGGTCACAATGAAATTTATGAGCAAATTAGGGCAAAAGAAGCCCACACAAGGGTGTGACTCAACAAGTGCTAGGGATGCCGAAATGGTGTGAAATAAATTGGAAAAATGCCCTATATTGTGTTGTTTCTATGTGTGAAACCATGGTTCAAATGGGGTTCAATTTGGCCACCAAACGGGCGAGATACGAAGGGTTGAAGTGCAGATAAAATGTGGCCTTTTTGTGTGTTGGGGGGGGTCTCTTGGTCAAAGGTTTGGTGTGAATGGGCTCTAAGTCTAACTGAGGGGATTGGACTAAAGTGATTCTAGTTAGTCTAACTAGCTTATTATCCTAACTATCTAGTTAGTATAACTATTTAGTTACTGTGACTAACTAACTAGTTATAGTTAGGTAAAGTAACTAGAGTTACTCTACTAACTGAAGGACATTTCGTATAACCTAACCAGAATGTAACTAATCCACCCTAGGTTATCCTAACCTAATTGTAAGCTTAACTAATTACAGTTAGTTAAACTAACTAAGGAAGAGTTAAATCTAACTGAATCTGATTCACTAACCTAACCTAACTTACTAACCTAACCTACATACCTAACTTAACCTAAGTTACTGTTAGGGTTAGGTTGGTATTAGGGTTAAGTTTTTTTTTGGGAAAACATATGCCATGTACTTATCCCTGTAGTATCACAAACTCCATGTGCACTAGCTGCATTGAAATGCTCTAAGATTACATATTCATGTAATCACGTGAATTTTCTTGTGATTACATGTTGTGACGATGTATTTAATGCAATCACGGGTATAATCTTGCCTTTACGCTATCAGATGGCCCTGACTTAGAAACCGAATACATACTAACGATAGTATTAATACTACTAGTGTATCCTACTACTGGTGGTAGTGCTAATACTAACGTTGGTAGTTTAACACAATACTACATGCAATAGTATGAACAATACTATTGGTAATATTATTACCACTAGTAGTAGAAGTATTCCCACTAGGAATTGTATTAGTATCAGTGGTAATTAACATACTACCATTGGTAGTAGTACTCCAACTAGTTGTAATATAATAATTACTGCCGGTAGTACTATCGGCCCAAGATATATGCCAACTGCTGGTTTCGTGGATTGAGAAGAGGTAAAAATACTCCTCTCCAAGTCTTGGCCGAGGGGCCTGCTGGTCCAGGAAGTGGCTCCTAATGGTCCTGCATCCTGAACAGGACGGGGGGGCTAGTTGGAACCATGACATGGATCCAAGTTTCCTTGGCCCTCCACATAAAGGGGGGGATTTTTTGTCAAAAATTTTAAGAATTTACTATGCATTTATTGCATGCATGCATTGAAAGAATGCATTGAAAGTTATTAATCTTCAAAATTTTACATTAATGCATGATAACTCATTTCCATTCATGTAATTAAAAAAACTAAGAATGCATAGGGTGGTGTGGGGATTAAAGGTCACTGTACCTTAACCCCAGTTATGTACAATACTCAAACACATATATATATGGATGACATAGAAGATTAGGGTGTTCTGCATCCACCAAAACTTGTGTGGCTCTCTCTTCTAGCTCTCCCTCTCTCTCACCTTCTTCCATTCCTCTTCTCTTGTTGAGATCTCTCAACTGGTATCAAAGCGCGGGTGTTCTAGCTGAGCTCGAGTGTGAGCCTGGAGCCCAAGGTCTGTTGCGACAGCTTTGTGGGAGGAAGGAGAAGCTCCGTTGGGTGACTTTACCTGCATCCTAGTGTGCAAAGACCTTACAAAAGCCTTTGGAAAGTTCTCTGAGTGGTTTTTTACAAGTTAGCATGTGGTTTTGGAGGAAAATATGTTTTTTGATGATTCCCAAATTCCTCTCAACAACGATGACTAAGAGTCCAGAATGACTTGCAAAGGCAACCATTGCCTCCTTTTGGTGTCCATTGCACTTTGGGAGTTTGAAAACATCTTCATTCTTGAATTTGGCATCACTTTGTTGGATTTTTGGCTCACTGTCTCTGCTTCAACGTTTTTCTGTCAGTGTGTTGGAACTCGAGTTTGAAGTAACCATTCGCAAATCTATCAGTTCTGATGGACTCAAGAGGTCTTAAAACTTCTGTTTGCTCATCATTCACACTCCGGTGGTATTTACAAATAGGTCTATTTGCAAAAACGTTTTTTGGTTCGTGTGTTACACCTAGTGATGATTGGGAGCACGGTTTCTAAAACCGTATGTTCCATTGCCTTCTAGAGGCCTAAAAACCCCTACTTGTCAGCTCTTACGTGATTCCATAGAGATTTGGAGAAGTTACGTCTCTTTGAGGCATCGCATCATCTGTTTCATCCTTTTTGGATGCATTAATAGGCCCAGATTGCCTTGTGGAATGCATTAAGGGACGTTTAGCACACAGATGCTATTTTATGTCGAGGGACAACTTTGACATATTGCACTAGATGCACATGTTGTGCTATGATCTCTTGGATGAGATTTTGTTCATGCATATGCTCATGGATAACATTTATGCTTGGGGAATTTTGGCACTTATTGGCATTGGGATTGCCATTGTTTTGCCATTGCAGTTGGCATTTTCTTTTGGGCCAGATTTGCTCATATGGATGCATAGTATATGGACATGAGTCAGATGCATTTTGATGCTTTGAGACTTTGAGGTTTGGTGATATTACCTTCCATTTTGGCATAAACATTTGGGTGCACATAGTATTTGGTGTAATTTCTCTCTTGTAGGTACAAGCATTTGGGATTTTGTTTCATTTGCATAATGGCAACCCTTGGTTAGGGATTGGAGCTAAGCCTACAGCTATGTTTAAGGATGATTGGAATGAGTTGGATGCATTAGCAAAGTCTATTGTTAGACTTCATTTTGCAGAGTCAGTTTACTTCATAGTAGTAAATGAGTAGACTACGGAAGATTTGTGGAAGAAATTATGTGCATTTATGAGAAGGAAACTACCTCTAATAAAGTTTACCTCATGAAGAGGTTGTTTGAGCTACAGATGAAGGAAGGGGTCTCCATTGCTTCTCACTTGAATGAATTCAAATATTATTTTCAGCCAGCTTCAAGCTTAGAAGATAAATTTTGATGTGGAGACTAAGGAAATATTCCTCCTATGTTCATTGCCATCCTCATGGGATACCTTCCGTATAGCTATCAATAACTTTGCATCACCAGAGGTATTTCAAAAATGCTTGGCTTTGACTGAAAATCAGTCAGGTAGAACACTTAAATGCCTATGGACTGATAATGGTGGAGTGTATATCTCTCATGACTTTCATCATTTCTGTGATACATGTGGGATCAAGAGGGAGCTCACATCTCCTCATACACCAGAGCAAAATCTAGTTGCAGAACAAATGAACCGTACCATTCAAGAAAGGTTGCAATGTATGCATTCCAATGCAAGTCTTTTTGGTGGTTTTTCGGCAAAGGCAATGAAGACTACAATCATGTGATCAATAGATCACCTAGTAAGAGTTTGGATGGTGGTATTCTTGAAGAGGCATGGAGTGGAAAGAATTGCTCTTACTCTCATTTGCATATATTTGGGTGTGAGGCATATGCAAATGTGCTAAAAGAGCTTCGAAAGAAGCTAGATCCTAAGTCTAGGAAATGCATCTTTCTAGGTTATGGTGAAAGTGGAGAGATGGGCTATTATCTCTGGGATTTAGAAGCAAATAAGATCATATGAAGCCATGATGTGGTCTTCAATGAGAAGAAGATGAATAAGGCACCCATGAGGGATGTGGAAATGAGGAGAATCACTTGACAAGATGTGAATCCACCTGCATATGTTGATAGACAACAGGTTGTCCATGCACCGAATGTGTAGGATATGATGCCACCAGGTACTCCCACAGGTACACAATCAAGGGCAGATGATGGATCATCTATTGGTGGAAATGATGAGCCAAATGTGGTTGATATGCAGGCGGGACAACAAGCTGAAATGCCCTTTAGAAGAACATCTAGAGTGTCTAGACCGTTGCATGAGAGATTTGTTCCAGGGTCAGACTATGTGATTTTTACTGATTGTGGGGAGCCTTCTTGCTACAAAGAGGCTATGATGCATGAGGATCAATGCAAGTAGGGGTGTGCTATGCAATCAAAGATGAATTCACTCATGAAAAATAAGACCTAGGACTTAGTTTCTTTACCACATGGAAAGAAAGCATTGCCATGTAAATGGGTCTACAAGATGAACATAACATGTGATATGTCTAAGTACAAGGTCCATTTGGTTGCTAAAGGGTTCAAGCAAGAGAAGGGTGTGGACTATGATGAGATATTCTCTCCGGTTGCAAAGATGACCACACTTAGATGTACTTGTGGTAGCAGAGGATATGGAGCTTATGCAGATGGATGTCAAGACAACTTTCTTACATGGGGATTCGCATGAGGAAATTTACATGGTACAAGCGAAAGGATTCGAAGAAAAGGGCAAAGAGAATTTGGTTTGCAAGCTGAAAAAGAGTCTCTATGGCCTTAAGCAAGTGCTTAGAGAATGGTATCAGAAGTTTGATTCTTTCATTCGTTCCTAGGGTTTTAGAAGAAGTGAGATTGATCACTGCCTCTACACTAAAAGGGCTAAGGATAATAGCTTGATACTCCTGGCACTTTATGTGGATGATAGCCCATTGGCTACCAAGAACACTTATGAGCTCGATGCATTGAAGGCCAAGTTGCATGAGGCCTTTGACATGAAGAATTTGGGACCTGCAGGTCATATTGTTGGTATGCACATCATGCATGATCGGAGTAGAAAACTCCTTTGGCTTTCATAGAAGGAGTATGTTATACAAGTGTTGCAACGTTTCAATGTGGAGGGGGGGAAGGCAGTAAGTACTCAATTTCCTCCATATGTGAAATTGAGTCAGGAAGATAGTCCCAAATTAGAGGAGGAGAGGGCCATGATGGCCAAGGTTCCTTATGCATCAGCAGTTGGGAGTTGCTATGATAGCTACTAGACTGGACATTGCATTTGCAGTGAGAGTTGTTAGCTGGTATATGGTTAACCCAGGAAAGAGGCATTGGGAGGTAGTTAAGTGCATCATGAGGTACATGAAGGGTACTAAGGAAATGTGTATCTACTTTGGCAGAGGAGAGATGCGTGTACTTGGGTACACAGATTCAGAATATGCAAGGCAGGAGCTCCACTTTTGGTTATGTGTTCACCTTTGTAGGTGGTGTAGTGTCGTGGATGTCTTGTGCAGAGAAGTGGGTTGCTTTTTCTACCACAGAGGCTGAGTATGTCACAGCCATAGAGGGTTGTAAGGAGGCTATATGGCTTGATCGGCTAGTAGGAGATTTGGGGATTCATACAGGTGTACCAACATTGCATAGTGATTCCATGAGTGCTACTTAGCTAGCACAGAATCTAGACTTTCATGCAAAGACCAAACACATTGAGGTCAGGTACCATTTCATCAGGGAGGTACTTGAGGAGAAGCACATAGACCTAGTCAAGGTCCATAGATATGATAACCCTATAGATATGCTGACGAAGAGTCTACCTTGTAAGTGATTTGAGTATTGTCATGTATTGATGGGCATTGGATAGTATGTCCACTGGTTGTTCTCCCTTAAAGGCACATGGGCCACTATACCTTAACCCCAGTTATGTACAATACTTAAACATAACTGGGGTTGTGGGGATTAAAGTCCACTATACCTTAACCCCAGTTATGTACAATACTTAAACAAAAATATAAATATGGGATAGTTTCTTAATTTAACTATTTTTGATAAGTGAGGAAAAAGTCTTCATTTCACCCAAATGAAAAATAAAATTAATTGTACGTATGTTCCATTCTAAAATATAAAAGAAAAGAGAAAACTAGTATGTTGTTAATTCTTATGAGTTTAGGATTTAGCTAAAGGTGTCTGGACAAATAGTTGAGAATTCTCAGTGTTGATGGAACATGGTGCGTGTGTGGGGGGGGGGGGGATGCTATATATGTGTGACATAGCATGTGAGAATATAAATCTTTGTGCTACTTTAAAATCCCCTTTTGTGTTTCTAAACTCCCTCATGTACATACACATGCATTAATTTATACTTTTTCATACCCTTCCTTAAATTCATTAAGTACTTACATCTTTTGCAGCATGCATATCATCTAAGAAAAATACTATTGATTCAATCATAAAGTAAACTTTAAAAGCACAACCCTTTATTAATTCCCCTATATACATGCTAGCTTTATTTTAAAAATCTACTAGAGCCTATAACTTTTAGCCAGATTTTGAGACCCCCTCATATATTGTACACAATCTATGAATTTATACTTTCTATCTCGCATTAAAATGCTAAAACCTAAATGAAAAACAATTTTCTATTTGCAATTCAAATATAATTATATGCACTTTTATCACAAGCTCTCTCTCTCTCTCTCTCTCTCTCTCTCTCTCAATTAAAACTTATCCCGAAAGTCATTAAAAAGAATGCTATCAAAGATAAGAAATATCACTTTGCATATGCTTCTTTTGCATGTCATTGCATAGGCTTCTATTGCATATGATGGTGAGTGGTATGTCAGTTGCCATGCTCTTGAGCAAATTAACCTGGTCAAGAGCACTACAATTGGCATGACACCCAGAGACCTATGCGATGGCAACACCAAAGAATCAAATCTTCAAAGTCCAAACCCTAAGCATAAGACATTTACAATGCACAACGAGACAATACCATACTGCCACCCATCGACAGCATCCACGACGTGTCAGAATAAAACTTCTCTCTCTCTCTCTCTCTCAATTAAAACTTATCTCGAAAGTCATCCAAAAATAACATTACCAAAGACAAGAGATATCACTTGCATATGCTTCTTCCTCAAGTCATTGCATAGGCTTCTATTGCATACGATGGTGAGTGGTAAACCCATTGGTGTGCTCTTGAGCAAATGAGCATGGTCAAGAGCACCATAATTGGCATTACCACCCAAAGGCCTATGTGATGGTAACAAGGATGAAAACTCTTCAAAGACCAATTCCTAAACACAAGATATTTACAATGCATGACGAGACAATATCAGATTGCCACCCATCGATAGCATGCGACGAGACAATACCATATAGTGCAAATTCTTATCCCACTCTAAATTGCAACCTGTAATTTAAAAAAATGAATACAATGAGACATTCAAAACCCACTATTAGCATCATTGGCATCATTGCCACAATTCACGAGTCACTATCCTCATCATGTTCATCATCAATGTCCTCATCTTCAAACCCATGTGGAAGGCGGATATTATTTCCTTCATCTTCATCCGATTCATCCTCCTGATCGCTATCCTCCTCAGATGTGTTGCACCATTAGTCCCCCTCATCCTCTTCTTACTGGGGTTCTGAGATCTGCAATGATGGGACTGCTTCACGTTGGATAGCAGCAGGTGGGATATCGTAGGTCCATTTTGGAACTTTCTCCTCACATCCCCATCTCCTAATGTTTCCAGCATTTAATGATTGGCATAGATATACACTAACTTCTCAGCCCGATCCTCTAGAAGTCTATTTCGAAAAGTACTAAAAATGTACTTGTAATGACTCTAGTATCTTTTTGAGCCCAAGTTTGAGCATGTCTAAGAAAGAACCCTCATTGCAATCGGGTGTAGAAGCTCACATGTGCCACCATTCATCATCCACCATTTCCAAGCAGATGTAGTTTTTGCCAATGCTTGAATGTCGCTCGATGCAAATAACCCCTCCTTGCATCGATACTTGGATTACTTGTTACAACACTTTGCGAGCACATGGTTTTGGGGATAATATTGTCGCATGACCTTATGAAAGTCATGCATAACAATTGAGATCTCTTTGGGCTTCATATTCCACCACTCATGGTCTAAAAGGTACCCAACAGTATGTAAGGGATTGTGAGCTTGCTCCCATCGAGGCTTAAACAATTGCCACAACTCCTTGTATTTTGTAGCATTAAATGGTCTTCTCTCATTCTCTTGTGCTAGGCAAGTAGGGGGATTTCTTGCAATAAGAGCTTGCTCAATACTTCAAAAGTGCATCCATGCTTTTTCGATTGTTGGAGCTTTGAGTCCAAGCGCATATAATATAGGTTTCATAACATTAGCAGCATTCTCAAACCATTTCCAGAATGTAGGGGATTCCAATGTTTCTTTCAAGTTATGCATTTTCTCCTTTATTGCCCTATCGGTCAACTCTAACAACCATTGTTCAAATGGATCACAATGAAATGTCTCTATAAGAAAACTCCTATTTTTCACCAGGGATTGCAAAGTGTAGAACTACATAGCGAATCTTGTGGTTGCTGGCAATTGTAGCATGGTAGAACCATCACGAGACATAAAGATTGCTTTGAGACGTTGCTTGGGTCGTATTAACTTCATGACATCTCGAGCCTCACAAATAATCTCCTTGAACCATGGCACTTATAGCATGTATACAACACACAGATGCATATAGATTGGTATACTCCCTTTGCAATATTTTACTTGCCTTTTTACAACTCTTGGCATTATCCATGACAACCTGCACAACTTTTTTAGGGCCTAACTCTCTTATAAGCTTTGATAGTACACCAACTATATATGTCCCTGACTTGTTTACATGTGAGGCATCAATTGATGTGTGGAAGGCCTCCCCACGCGGTGATATAACCATCACATTCAATAAAGCTTGGCGTTTTATGCTTGTCCACCCGTCTGAGACAATTATGCATCCAATGTTATGCAGTTGCTCGAAGATGCTACGAGGTATGTGCTCTTTCTCTTCTGTATATATGCCTTGTCTAACAATGTCGTATGCAATGAGATTGATCTACCAAGTACATACTGTGTATTCTCCAAATCTTGAATCCGGATGCTCTCAACTATTGTGGGTTGCTTGAAGTTAGGAGTCATAGTTGCCAATCTAGGTTCACAAGCCATAGGTGGAGATCTATCTTGCATGCTAGTGTCCACACAAGGAGTTCTGGCATGGGAGCCTGCAACGCTTGTACTTTCATCATTGTGTATGTGTATATACTCTACTCCACTTACACGTTGACTTTCCAAAATTGGTCTTCTTTGGATTTTTCTAGAAGATTGCAACTTCTCTGTCAAGGTACGAGCTGCTGTAGTAGCTCCTGTGGCCACACAATGCGGAATGCTCTTTCTTGAGTCACCAAGCAAGTAACCCCTTATGTGAACATTTTCACTCAACGTAGTCATGATAACATTAATGACAAAGTCCCATTCTGGACCATGTGACTTATGTTTCCCCCCTTGTGCATGTGGAATACCTCTTCGAGAGGATTGTGACACCCACATAAATCCTCTCCCCGTATCTTGGTTAACAACCTCACAGGGTGGATCAAGCGTTGGGGTAGTGCCTATTTCGACAATGAGATCCTTTTTTGCAACTCGTTGTTCAACCTCGGGAACATTATCAGGCACATGAATACTGGCATGGACATGACTCGATCCATCACAATTTGCCTAGTCACAACTCATCTTGAAGATTGTGGATGAGCAGTTCTAGTTTCAAGCATTTTTGATTGTGCATTCATAGTCACAACACGTGCCCTACTTCTCCTCAAATCATTGCCATCTCGTCTCGCCCTTCTCTCCATGCCTTAGCTTAAGACTCCTCACTAACAATTGGATTCATTTGCACTCATGATCGTGGTGTACAAGTTTCCCAAAATGCAATGAGTAGGAGTATAGACCACCCTCAAGAACACACAACAAATACTCACATCCATTAGCCCTTATGTTCGTGGTCTACAATTTCCCTAAGATGCAAGGAACCGGAGGAGCAAACCACACCCACAAGTATAATGAATGTTGACTCACCCTCCCCCACTTAGCCTTACCACTATTTGGAGCCAAATCGTGGCTCTCTTTCTTTCCCAACTTACGAAAGGGTTTATCAGGATATGAACCACAATTAGATCGAATGATGGTTCTCCATTGCCATTTCCACCAATATATAGCACAAGGCTACACAGGAAACTGTGAATCTGCAACCCACAATAGAACTGATACTTAAGATACTACTAGTGGTAATATAGCTAACATCGCCTATTACCACCGATTTAAATACCGATGTTAATATAAACCGTTGGTAGAATTAATATTACCACCGATAATGTGCTTATTATCGCCAGTTATATGAGTACCACCTGCGGTAGTTTTATATGGTTTCCTAGTGAATTTTTTCGATAAATAACGTGATCACGTTGTTTTCATGCTAATTTTACAAACGTGAAAATGTGAACATAATCCCAAGAAATGCTCCACAACTTTGTTCATTGACTTAGATGCTCTCTGATTTTAGACTTTTGAATTTTGGATGTTGTATAACAGACTCCAACATTTTTTTCATAAACACTTCACCCATAGCACCAAAATGCTCATCATGGATAGACATGAGTTCTGAAACACTCCTACAAGCTCTCACTTGATGATTCTAGTGACCACTGTTCTTGGATATTTCATCCATTGGACGCAATTTCCTCTTATGTAGTCTTGGACTCATTGGAGTATCTAATATGAATGATAATGTTTTTTCTAACTTGTTGATCTCATCCTTCAGAGCTGTGTTTTGGATTTGTAAGTGAATTGCATTTATAGTGTCCTCTCCCAATTGAGCATCTAATGTTTGAACCTTTACTTGTAATTCCTATCTATGTCATCATATGCAGACATTTGAACACTTGTAGCTTGCAAAGATGATACCAAATGTTGATTCCAAGCCCCCAGCATTGCAATCCTTTTGTCTCTTTCATGAAGCAAAGATTGATATTGACTATGAAGGCTACTTGCTCCATGAGCAATCAACCTTCAACAATATCCTAACAAACCATTCTCACCCTTACACATAAACTTTATTAAGCTAGTCAATCCATGGAATTGAGGAGTCTGACAAGTTTGTGGATCTACTTGATATATTTTCCCTTCTAACCACAAATCTATATGTGTTTTTCCTTGATTTTGAAGAGCTACTAAATCAATTTCACCTGCTAAGGAGGATTCATTCCTCTTTAAAAATGATGCATTCTTTGCATCAATTTGAAAATGGATATCCACCTTTTTTATATTCCTAGGGGCTTGCATGATTTCATACACATTCCACCTAATATAATATAACATTGACATCAACAAATAATATACAAACATGGCATGTTTTACAAAAGTATCAAACCAAGAAAAAATGAAAACCACAATTGCATGCAAAATCTCACGATTCAAATGTACAAATTCAAAAAAACATTTACTTATCATCAAACACTGTTAAACTATGTGAATGAACAATACCTCATAGGGATCTTTGAAGGAAAACATGATCAAACTTGTTGTCCTCAATGGTCCCTCTTATAATCTAGGATGCTGAAGTTGATGGCTTTTTTCTCCAAAACTAATTATATGCTTCCAAAAAACTCCAGATCTATTTCAAACCAACTTTTATGAAAAACCTTAATAGTAAGAGTGTATTATTTTAAACAAATAAATATTTCTTCCTCTTCAAATCATGTATTAAAAGAAAACAACACAATTACCAAAACAAACTACAAGTTAATTGTTTCTTCAAAGTTGCATCATCAAATCTTGTTATTCTCATTGTCTTGCATTGTTCTAAAGGTTTTTTCACTTGAATCTCCATGCAAGTTGCTCTGATAGAGCATGATTTGAGTTGAAAACTAAAAACATTTTAGAACTACATGAATGAACAGTACTTGATTCTTGGAGCAAGGTTCTTTGAAAGAAAAATGTGATCCTCCTAGTGGTTCCTTTTGTGTTTCAAGAATTCTGAAATTGATGGTTCATGCTTCGAAACAAATTATATGCTCCCAAACATCTTAAAATATATTTCAAGCAATATTTTATAGTTAACTATTGATAGTAAGAGTGGAAAAGACTCATTTCTCATGAAATTTCTTATAAAACAAATAAATCTTTCAATGGTTTCAAACCATGTAATAAAACAAAACAACACAACTACACAAAATGAGCTATGAACTAATTGTTTCTTTAAAGTTGCATCATTAACAAATAGATCTCATTATAATTGTTGTGTTACATTGTTCCAAAGATTATCTCACCTAAATCTCCATACAGGCTATTTGGATAGACCCCAAACCTTCACAAGTGGTTTGAAATCATGCACCCTTAGAGATTGCAGCAGGGAAAGTGACTAGTATTGACAGATGGGCAAAAGAAAGATTGCTTTTCATGCATCAACAATTGCAGTGCTTGAAATTCAATATTCTTTGATCCTTTCTCAAAGAGTCTCATCCAGTAGCTCCTTCTGAGCTCCAAACACCTTGCATCATTCATGGTTCACTCATAACATTGATTGCCTTGACTTCCTAAATGAAATGATTTCAAATCATGAGAGAATGAGAGGAAGTGGTGAGATTTGAAAGAGAAGTGCCCAAAATAGAGAAAGAAGAAGGTAGATTGAATCTCATTCAAAAATCTTGAAAGTTTTAAAAGAATGAGAGTGAAATGGGAGTGAAATGCTGGTAAAGAAGAGAAGTGACAAGGTTTTGGCGTGAGAGTCCATCCCATGAGGGAGAATAGAGAAAGAAGCTTCCCACTCTGAAGCAAGCAAGAAATTTGAAAAGAGGACTGGAGCAAAGAAAAATTCAAAATGGTGCTAAAAAATGAGGGGGAAGGAAGAGGAAAGAGAGAGAATGAAAGAAGTGTGATAGTTGGATGGGAGGATTTGGTTTCAGGTCAAATGGTACAAGTTTGGTTGCGAAACTAAGTTTCTCAGTTTGGTTACGATTAAAAATGTGTGGGAGAGTTGAGGCAGCAAATGGGTGCTTCACATCATTATTTGGGCGAGTGAATAAAGAAATAGAGAAGTCAGGCCAATTTCAATATTCTATTACCCTCCACCAGCCAATATTATATTGGGTTTTATTTACCTTATTCTTCCATGTCACTAGCCCAAGGCTCCCTTACAGGGCCCTTTTTGAGTCCAATTTTTTTGTAATGTTAGATCATTTCTATAATCTATCTCAGTATTGTCATTGGTCGGATCAGCAAAAAGGGGAGGAGATCAAGCCCTTGGTTTGGCGGTTGCATAGTACCATCAATTAGAAGAAGGCATGAAGAAATCATGGCCTCATTTGCAATGACTAAATCAAGTGCAAAATTTTGACCTTACCACCTCTTTTACCTATACCAACTTATAGTAATTTTCCTACATCGATGGAAATCGATCATACACAGAATGCATAGACATGCAATAGAGGCACATATCATCCTAGGTCATTTGGTCAGCCAGATAGATCTAATCTTCTAGATAGGGATGCACAAGGACGTCCTAGGTGTTTTAAATGCAATCGCTATGGCCATGTACATAATGATGACCCGATACCAAATGTCCAAACCCAAAACATTGATAATTATCTTGTCAGTAAAAGACAATTTGGAGACATAAAGGAGGTGCCATCCCCAATAATTGACGTTCCTCCTTGACCCATTGCCTTTGTTTTCGAAGCTCAAGTCCATCAGAATCCTACATTAGTGTTAGTTGATTTGAGTAGTTCAATAACGTTGTCTTTTAAATTCCCTTTTATTATCTACTGTATAGTAGGATCACGTTTGGAGACAACCAGTTGTCCGTCGAGTCAAACTTGTGTTAATGCAAATAAGTGAATCTCACTACACTGCTCCTACACTGTACCCACAAATGTTCTTCCTTAGCAAATTTTACCTATAACTATAGGCTGCGATTGGTTGCTAAATCAAGGAGCTCTTATTTATTTCAAAAAGAAGTGTTTGCATTTGCCTTGGCTTTATTCACATAATTCTCATTGTAGCAGTTTTTCTTCGACCACTATCTACTCTCTCGTGTCTAGCAAGGAGATATACAACAAATTCTTGTCGCTTTTTGTAAGGCCTTTGCTGCTGACCATTTGATGAGAGTTTGATGACAACAACTGCAGGGGTGTTTCATGAAAGCAATTACGTCCGCTCTAAGGAGGCATTCTAGCAAGGAAATCAAGCTCTTAAGACAGCATGTCAATGCCATGCTTCAAGATAAGATAATTGAGAATTCAAAAAGTTCATGGGTTTTTGAACCACATTTGGTCAAAAAGTCAGATGATACATCGATTTTGTGTGGATTTTCAGCCTCTCAACAAAGTAACTGTGCATGATGAGTACCCCCTTCCTTGACTAGACAACATCCTTGATTCTTTGGCTCACTCAAATTTCTTTACGACTCTGGATCTCAAATTTGGGTATTGGCAGATACCAATTTTGCCTAGAAATAGGCACAAGATGACTTTCAGGACCCCGTCAAGATCCTGAAATCATCAAGATTAAGGAACATCTGCAATCAAATGGACTACTACAATACCATAAACCATCGTTCCAATTGTGAATTTATGTGCTTGCTCAATTCCAAGATCTTTACTTGACTGCATTTCACGACTGAATGTTTGGAGGACATTTGCACCAGGGGGGCCACTATGTTAAAACCCTATATAGCACGCGCAATCAGGGAGTATTAAAAGAACCCCCTACCTATGAATTTTCATAATCTATATACACCCTTTCTGTGAATTTTGAGATGATTAAAGTTTCCCTTATGTATGTAATTTTTTTTCTTTTTGAATTAAAAAACCCCTTGCGTATGTATATTTTCTATAACTCCATAAAAATATAAAACCCCTTCCGTTGATCATACGTGCTATCTTACATAGTTCTTGGTTACCCCCTTAGGACATTTGGGCTTCCTTAAAGTGCTCACTAAGGTTCATTCTAAGTTCTTTTGGCCAAAGATGTGGCACTCTTTGCATTAATATCTGTTGTGTTTCTTGATTGGCACTAGCTATTGTAATCAGACGATGATTTAAGAAATGAATGCTTGGCTTGAGGCTTGCCTATGTCTTTCTATGTATGCATAGTTCTCTCTGTTGAGTCTCTGTTTGGTTCTTTCTTTTTTTTGGTTAGTCGTTATGGTATATTTCAACAAAAATAGGGTTTGGCATCGGTCCACACCGACGGAGAGGGGGTTTGCAACCTATCAACAAAAATAGGGTTTGAAGTTGATATATATCAATGGAACATGACACTAAATTCCTAAAATTCATGGATGCTTGGGCATGATTTCTGAAATTTTTGAGGCTTGAATTGGTCTTGAGTTGTGGTTTTGGAGGTGTGCCATGTATGAGCCGTGATGAAAAATAAGAAAATATGCATGCCCATTGATGCAAAAGGTGTGGAAAACAAGAAAATATGCATGTTCAACCATGCATAATTTATCAGATGAGCATGATACTTTGCATGGGACTTAAAGTAAATAATATTAAGGCATGTGCAAAGTATCATACCCATCTGACAAAGGCATGTGCAATAGGACTACACCGATGCATTTTTTTAAATGCTCATGTATAAGAAGTGATGGAGAACAAGAAAATATGCATTTCTAATTATGTGAATGATATTGTATGGGCATGATAATTTGTACAAGACTTAAAGTAATAATATTAAGGCATTTGCAAAGTATCGCACACATCAAACAAAGGCACATGTGATGGGAGCAAGCAAATGCGGATTTTGTGATACTTAGATATGAAACGCGGTGGAAAACAAGAAAATAAGCATGTCCAACCATGAAAATGGTGTTTGATGGGTTTGAAAATTTGCACAAGTCTTAAAGTAAGTAAGATTAAGGTATTTCCAAAGTATCGTATCCATCGGACAAAGGCACATGCGATGGGAGCAAACATATACACATTTTTTGATACTTAGATATGAGATTTGGTGGAAAACAAGAAAATAAGCATGCAAACGGTGTCCGATGGGTATGAAACTTTTCACATAAACTAAATTATATAATATTAAGTTGAATGTGCAAAGTATTGTACCCATCGGACAAAGGCACATATGATGGGAGAAAGTAGGTGCATATTTTTTTATACCCAAGTATGAGACATGGTGGAAAACAAGAAAATAAGGATGCCCAATCATGGAAACAGTGTCTGATGGGTGAATAATATTAATGCATGTGCAAAGTATCGTATCCATCGGACAAAGGCACATACAATGGAGCAAGAAAATGCATATTTTTTGATACTCAGGTATGAGACGCAATGGAAAACAAGAAAATAAGCATGCCCACCCATGCAAACAGTGTCCGATGCGTATGATACTTTGCACAAAACTTAAATTAAATAATGTTAAGGCATGTGCAAAGTATCATACCCATCTTACAAAGGCATGTATGATGGGAGCTAGCAGATGCATAATTTTTTATACTCATATATGAGGTGCATTGGAAAGTAAGAAAATATGCATGTCCAACCATGTGAATGATATCAGATGGTCATGCAACTTTTCACGGGCCTTAAAGTGAATAAGATTAAGGCATGTGCAAAGTTACATACCCATCGGATAAAGGAACATACAATGGGAGCAAGCAGATGCGTATTTTTTGATACTATGGTATGAGATGCGTAAGTGTGGGAAATAAGAAAATAAGCATGCCCACCCATGCAACCGGTGACAAATACTTTGCATGGGCCTTTGAGTGAATAAGATTAAACCCATTTGAAAATGGCATGTACAATGGGAGCAAGCAAATGCATATTTTTTAATACAAAAATATACATGTCTAACCATGCGAATGATATCAGATGGGCACGAAACTTTGCATGGGCCTTAACGTGAATAAGTTTAAGGCGTGTGAAAAGTATAGTACCCATCAAACAAAGGCACATACAATGGGAGCAAGCAAATGCATATTTTTTGATACTCAGATATGAGACGCGGTGGAAAACAAGAAAATAAACATGCCCATCCATGCAAACGGTGTTCAATTTTGCATGGGCCTTTAGTGAATAAGACTAAAGCTTTTGCAAAGTATTGCAACCATCTAAAAAAGGCGATGCTATTTCCCCTACTTGAGAACCATTGACAGTGACATTTCTCTATTATTGATGTGACATTTCCTTATAGCCCTCTACCATTTTCTCATGCATCATGGGAAAACTTCAAAATTAGGCTCTTCCAAGAGAGAAACATCCAAAATAGCCATCATTAAAACCTGTCCGTGGGTTGTACTGATGATTTTCACACCCACGTGTACTAAACATCGATAAGAAAACATTGGAAAAGGACAAAGGTGTAGTAGTGTTACCTATAGATGTACAATGTGATGTCCACTCCTAGGTTGTTGGTTTAGTACATGAGCTATTTGGGGTTGATGTTAGTTTTGTTTCCAAACATAGGTTACATTCTTGAGATTCATTAAGACATGCTACATCTATTGATAGGTTCCACAATTAGCCAAGTTGTTTATCAATTGTGTATGTAATTTACCATGTAGTGTGACCCTAAATTACAATATACATTGTTGCTATTTTTTCATGTTCTCTAATCTATCATGGGTGTACATGATATTTGACCAATGTAGCATACAATCTTAGAAGGCATGATTCTATTTATCGATTGCATTTTATTTTAAATGGAAAAGGAGTAATTCTTCTCTAGGAGTCATTTAGGGATTCTTACAAATTGAGTGCTTGTATTCAAAATTTAGTGTCTCAACCTTATATGGTGTTGTCATACCCTCATTGTTGTGCTGTACAAATTCATATGTTTCAATAGTGCTAGCCCATTAATTTGTATTCCCATCTTCTTTTTGTGCTTTTCTTGTCACTTTTAATTGTAATAGCTAATACGTAATTTGTTAATGTAAATATCATGCACTATATTGAGTCTATCTTAATCTAGCTATTTCATTGCCTTTTCAATAGTTTTCTTAAGCATCTAAACAAAATAAGGACGTAATACATTTTTTAATATGAAGGAAGCGATCAACACAAGTAAGGGAAATTTAATCCAAAGCAATGTTGAAGGGGTCCATGAATCACTATTTTATAATTCCTATGAATAGCGTGTGTTCATGGGTGTTCATTAAAACATCTTATTTTGTAAATTGTGATCCCACCTTTCTTATTCAGCTTACATATTTCTTTGAATTTAATTAAAATTTCCCTCTTGTACATAAGCAAACATCTTTTCTTCAAATTGTCAATTTAAATGTCCCTTATGCAGAACCCAAGTGGTTTGCTAACATACTTGTGAGCTGAGACTCAAACCACATGAGAAATTATGAGGTAAGAACATGCAACTGTGTGTGAATGCGCGTGCGCACGGCACATAGATGCATGTGTGTGTACATGCATTGACATACCTAAATAGCATTGAAGTGTTATTGCATAAGGAGGGGGTGGAGTAGCAATGGTGACAGAGGAGAAGGTGGAGAAGACTGGAGGAGGACATGGAAGAGAAGGTGATCATGGTGGTGGTACTAGTGGTGGGATAATAGTGGGATAAGGGCAAAGAAGTTGGCGACGGTAGTGATGGCATAAAAGTTGGAGGGGGGGGAGGAGGAGATAACGGCGAACAATTAGGGCCGCTAAAATCCTAATCTATACGATGAATGTAGGCTAACATGATTGACACAATTTTTGAATTTTCAAAAAACAATTAAATTTTCGCTTTTGTCATTAGCTCATTTATATCTTTTCTATAGAATGTCACTTATGATGAGCCTAAGTGTTATATTTGCATATATGTGAGTTAAACCTCGTGAGAAATGATGAGTTGAGAGGATGCAGCTTTCCCAATTAGACCAAACCTACATTTTGAAATTAACGATGAGATATGTGGATGCATGTTCTTTTTGTGTAGTTTGGGTGATCAAGACTACCATACATATGTAAGTACATGCTCTTTTGTAAGAAAACTATATCCTTTACCAATTGTAAGTGGAACTTTAGAAGATCTCCCTCTTGGTGGTCGGCTTGGTACAAGGAACAATGGGTTAGCTAGACATCTTCGAATCTCCCCAGTTTGTCCCTTGTGTGAGCAAGCCCTCGAAAGTCTGAGGCATTTGTCTTGGTCATGCAGAGCTGTCGGGCCCCTATGGTCCAAAATAGAAAAAATGGTTCGGAGTTTCGGGCCATTTTTTCGTTTTTGTATCAATGCAAATTGGAAGTTAGTCATGTTAGGGAATACCTCCAACCTACCATCCACGGTTGCTACGTGTTGGCTGTCGATTCATGTGACATGTTTCCTAGGCATTTGGGAAACCTGTAATCTTATTGCCTTCCAAAGAGGGGTTGCTTTTGGCTTCAGGGAGGAGAAAGTCACACTGGCAGTGAAAGGTCTTTTTAGAGATCTAGGGTCTCTTGTAGGCACAAAGGACCCCCCTAGTTAGCCAAAGTATATGGGAAGTTAGCTTATATCTCTAGATTCTGGGCTTTCCTTGATCTCTTCAGTGTAGGCCGAGGGGGCTATCCTCTTTGTTGCAGCCCATTTTTGTACGGTTACCTCTTAGGGCCTGACCAGCCCTTTCTATCAATACATTCTCATCTTATTTTAAAAAAAAAATTAAAAAAATTGCATTTTTTTGCATAATTGTCTACCCCTCTTTTGTACATATACATGCTATAATTTTGACTGTACATGGACATACCATAATTGTATTTGAAAGACCCTCTTGCGAAAAATGGCTTGTAAGCCCCCCAAATTAAAAGATCCCCTTCCACTAACGAACCAACTACTTGTAGAGAAGAGCCTGGAGCTGTTGGAACACATCTGGGAGAGGCTGGAGCTAAAAAGAGATCAAATCTATGTTACATGTTGTATAGGGTAAGCATCAAGGGATAAATAGTCCCAAGGATGTATGACAACTCTCATAATCCATACTTTGGCATGTGCGTGTGAATGCTTTAGCTCCTGCCACTAATGCACACTCTAGGGGTATAAATAAGACGTTTGTTGAATTTAAATAAGGTGGATTTGAATGTCATATAGATAGTCACTCTTGAAAGATCATTGCAATTGACTATCCTCAAGGGTGCATAATAGACACAATTGAGGTAAGTTTATAAACCACTTCACGTGTTGAAGCTACTCCTCTTTAAAGCTTCTATTGTATATTTATATTTAGTGTAGTCCTATATACAAAAAAGCCCATGCATACAGAATTTCGTAACTCATACAAAATGGCTTCCCTTGCATTTTTTTGTCTCCACCCTAGCATTGTGGGGATCAGGTCCCTCCATACCCGTTGTATCCAGTTTGTTATTTGTGCACACACCTGCTAAGGTAATTTGTTGTGACTGCAGCAAAAAATAAAAGCTATGGGCCATCGCTTGCTTGACATTGCCCCGGTAGGTTATACGGATGGATGTTAGCACAAGCATATGCTTTTGGCATAGCTTGGGGTGTGGGGATGAATGCTTGGCCAGGTTGCTCACCGCTCAAAGTATTGGAAAAATTCCCTCCCAACATACCATGAAAGGCCTCTTGTTTTCTAAAAGCTTTTTTGGAAAATATTATTACATGCTAGAAACATTCTTAGAAAGGGGGCACTCTTCTTTGCACAGTTATGAGGCATTCAATGAGGTAGGTATAAGTTCCTTGTACACAGAAAAGGGGATAGGTTTGAATTATGACACTCATTAATTGCAGCATTCCTATTATCTTGAGATGTACTATGATTCAATAATATTTTATTGGATAGTATATCCATGTGAAGGAGAATAATGACAACACTTTGTTCTTTGTACAAGAGCTAAGGTTCCTTACATGAATATTTTGAGAAATGGATGCATACTTTAAAGGTAGCTTTGATGTGAGTTGAAGGGTCACATAATTTAGGGGCCAAGAGAACCATACAACTAGGTAGCGATCCAATAACATCCATGTTAAGCTATTAAATAACATCCCACATTGAGACACCTTGTCCTATAGTGGATGAGAGGGAAGGCATTGAAGAGAGCAACAACCATGGAGTGTTTAATTATGTTGTGTTTGAAAGGACTATAATAGTAATGAATGCAAACTAATAACTACCAGCGTATCTCTATCTCTAGTACCTAAGTGTTAGCTAGAGTTCCATCAATATAGGTCTTGAATGTATGATCAAGTTAGGAGTAGTTGTGTCAAATTTTGTTTTAACAAAAATGCATGGGCTTGAATGTGCAAATTAAGAGCTCTTAGCATTGTTAAAAACGGATATATTTCATAATAAAAAAAGGCAAGAGCCATACAAGTTAAGTGGTCTTAGCATTGTTTATCATTATCTAAAGTGTTATTGCACATTTGAACTACTAAGAAAGGGATGGGTTTGAGGAAGAATTCCATACGTTTACACAGAATACACATTTACATTATTTACATTTACGTGGCAAACGGTAGGGGAGAAGATAAAGGAAAGAGCGTGGTTCTTGTGAACTATGAAAGGACAAAGGCAACGACAAAAAACCTTATAAGTGTAGGAAGATAAAGGGGGGATGGGTTTTTGAGGAAGAAAAGGGTATAGAAAATTAGTGTTTTTTAATTTGCGTGCAAGTGACGGGCAGGTACCCGAAAATGGGGATCTCGTTGGGGCGGGGTCCACAAAAAGGAGAGGTCAATCTTCAACAACGTGAGCTTCTCATAAACACGAGGAGACAACACGAGGAGTGTGCATGGGGGTGGGCCCCGGGGGGCATGGATGGGGGATGCATGTATGGGCTACATGCGCTTTGTGCATGGGGACGGGTTACGTCGTAGGCTGCGAGCATGCTCATGGCCCATGCATGATGGCATCATCACCCATGATCACATCATACATGGGCCTACATCATTCCATGCGTAAATCAGGTCGCCCCGGAAGCGGCTGGTCCCCCCCGGCGCGCCCGCGCCGTCTTTGGGATGGCACCGCGCACGGCTTTCCGGTCCGCATTTAAGGCAGGTGACTGACGTGGAGGACCCCGTGGAGGTTGGATGAGCCTTTGTTGAGGGGTGTTAATGGCCACGAAGGGCGCATTCAATGCTGAATGCGACGGATCAATGGCCTCGAGAGGCTGCCACGTAGGATTCCCGGCGTGAGAAAGAGCGACGGCCGGCGCTTTGTATAAAAGTCAACAGCAGAGAAGTTAGAACTTTGGCGACTGTCTCATGCAGATTTCGCTGTCTCTTTCACGCAAAGGTTCGAACCTCTCGTGGTGGTTAAAGTAACCCGAGTTCCAAAAAGCTTTTTGACTCTTTACAATACTAGGTTCGATTATCAACAACATTAATACTTTAATAACGGCATTACGACTAATCGTCATCGTCTCACGCTCTCTATCCATGTGTCTCTCTGTCTTTCTCTTTCACGTTTTTGTCTGAGTGCTTCTTCTCTGTGTGGTTCCTATCTGTCCACTCTGAAATCTTGCTCACCTCCATCCTCTCCTACCTCCTTTCTCCTTGGCCTTCCTGTTTGCTCTGCTTCTTCTGCTTCCTCTCACTCCAATCCTCCCGCTTCCTCAATAGTCTTTGCAGAAGAGAGATCAGCAAACCAGAAAAGAGATCAAGCGAGCAGACTTTGAAGCGGTTGCTTACACTCCATAGGTACATACCCAGATCCCAGAGTAGAGAACAGACTTTGAACCGCCCACACTCCATAGGTACATACCGATCAGATCCCAGAGTAGAGGCTGGCATGCTGCCCTTCATGATTTCCTCTCCCCTTTCCTCTCATGCTGTTGGCGCTCTCCTTTCCTCACTGGATCCGCGGAACCCCAATTCTATCACCCGGATCTTGCTCCGCTGCTAGAGCTCCAAAGCCTCCCGGCACCTGGCGACCCGACTTTCAGCCCGTGAACGACTGTCGTGCTGCCTTGCTTCCGACGTGAACTTATCGGTTGCTCTTCGACATGCGTCACCGGCTTATCTCAAACCGACCGGTCCGAAATGTGGTTATGCTCCTCAAAATTGACAAATTAATCCGGTCGAAATCAAGCTAAGATGAGCGGGAAGCAGGTTTGTCGGTAAGAGGCACGAAGATATAGTCACCGACGGAGCAGGAGCAAATATGCCGGCTGGGGCTATGATCACTCCCAGATTGCTGCACCCCCAGCCAATGCCACTGCAATCGAAGAACGTCTTTGCATCCGCAGGACTATCTCTTGCACCGGTGAGTCACCTCCCGCAATTGCTTTGCCCTGATTCGTATCCTGGACTGAGCTCACTCTTACCCTAGGGTGGGGGTGTAGGATTTGCATCTCACGAGAACGTGTGCTCCTCGCAGCCTATGAGCCTGGAGGCAGTACATCTTGACGCTGCTACTCATAGTACTGACAGCGGGAGGATGAAGAACAAGGAGGATGAGCTAGAAAGCAAGTCTAGCAGCGACAATCAAGATGGGGGTTCTGGGGAGGAACAGGATCCTGGACAAAGGCGCAACAAGAAGCGCTATCACAGGCATACTCAGCATCAAATTCAGGAGATGGAAAGGTAAATGGATGAAAGTCTTTAGAGCAAAGGCGGCGCAGAGCTTCTGTGTGGTGTCAGTCTTGGGAAGGAAAGCCTAGCTTATTTGCTGACAGGAAGAGCTTTCGGCTATGGCGTGGCTGCAGGTTGTTCAAGGAATGCCCGCATCCAGATGAGAAGGCACGGCTCGAGCTTAGCAGGGAGCTGAACCTCGACCCTCGCCAGGTCAAATTCTGGTTCCAGAACAAGCGAACGCAGATGAAGGTTTCTTCCCTAGCTTGGCATCACCGCTGCATCCATCTCTCTTGTCTTGCGGAGCCGTTGCCAACGTTTCCTGCTCAAGATCGCTGATTTTTTCAGCTGCATCTTGGTTTGTATGTTGATAATATCAGGCTCAGCAGGAACGGAACGACAATTCATATCTCAGGAACGAAAATGAGAAGCTTAAGGCGGAGAACATGGCATTGCGAGACGCTATCAGGAACGTGGTGTGCTCCAACTGCGGCGGACCTGCAAATCTCGCGGAGATGTCGTTCGAGGAACAGCAATTACGAGTGGAGAACGCGAAGCTCAGAGAAGAGGTATGGCTCCTGTAGCTCATGCATGATCTGTGTCGACTCTGTCGAGTTGCTTTCGCTGTGATGTGTGGTGCGCACTCTCACAGTCGGGGAGTTGATTCAGGTCAATCGGATCTCATCTCTCGCAGCCAAACACCTTGGCCGTCCTCTCTCATCCTTTGCTGCACCCTCCACTCCCACCTCATCTGCTGAGCTCGGGCTCGCTCCCCCCGCCAGCGACCTCGCCTCTGGGCCTTCTGTCGCCGATATAGCCTCACGGCCTCTCGGCCTCACAGATACTGAGAAGCACATGGTTGTGGAGCTTGCGGTCTCGGCTATGGAGGAGCTAGCTCAGGTTGCTCAAGCCGGGGAGCCTCTGTGGTTGCCCGATCCGCATTTTGGCACAGAGTCGCTTGATAATGACGAGTATGTGCAGAGGTTCCCAAGAGTGATTGGTCCTACGCCTTTCGGGCTGAAAGTCGAAGCGTCCAGAGAGACGGAGCTGGTGATCATGAACGCTCCTTCGCTGGTCGAGACTCTGATGGATGTGGTAGGCTATGCGGCCTCGCCCTCAGCTTCATATTCAAACAATCCATGGCGTGTAATTCTGGGTTCGCAAGCTCGACGATTAGGGTTCAGCTTACCCTGTCCCTGACGAGGACTTCTCTGTTTTCGCGATCGCAGGATCGATGGACAGAGATGTTTCCCTCGATCATATCGAGAGCACTGACAGTGGAAGTGTTGTCGAGTGGAGGTGCAAGCTCCTTCGATGGCGCTATGCAACTGGTAAGGCATGACGGTGAATTGTGCATGAGGACAGTATTTTTCGAGTTCATCAATCCCACGTTGACGACGTGAGGCTGTGGTCAGATGTATGCAGAGCTGCAGCTACCGACGCCTCTTGTGCCGACTCGGGAGATTTACTTTCTGCGGTACTCCAAGCGGGTGGATCATCTATGGGTAGTGGTGGATGTCTCGGTGGATAGCTTGAGAGGGAATCCACCTCCATCGCTGCTGCGGTGCAGGAAGCGACCCTCTGGTTGCGTGATAGAGGAGACGGCCAACGGCTACTCGAAGGTACATGGTTGACATGCAGATGAAATTGTGGAGATTGCAGCAGGGCAGGAGAAGATTGAAGCAGCGATTTCTGGATTGTTGATTTCGATGCAGGTTACGTGGGTGGAGCACGTAGAGGTTGACGACAAAGGAGTACATCCATCTTACCAGGCGCTGGTGAACACTGGCATGGGTTTCGGAGCCCAGCGATGGCTGGCCACGCTGCAGAGACAGTGCGAACGTATTGCTAGCCTCCTGACCAGCACCACTCCCAGCCGGGAAGCAGGTACGCAGAGCGTTGTTCTCCGGTGTAGCGGGGTTTTGTTGCAACGACCTTTATTTGCGGTTATCCCGTGATGTCTCACGACGATCAGTGCTCTACGAAGTTTTGCGACGAGGGGTTACGATGTCCTGCTACGCTCTTGCAACGAATCTGTAAGCTTTAGTCGCGATTATCCTCGCGAGATCGAAGGAATACGATGTCCTGCGACGATCTTGCAACGAGTCTATAAGCTTTAATGGCGATAATGAACGCCGATCCGTGCTTTTCCGTGGAGCATGGAGAGTTGAGCTACCGTGAGCATTATTTTATGGAATTTGTCCATCATGCAGTGCTTCCCAATGCTGAGGGACGACGCAGCATGCTCAAGCTTGCCGAGCGCATGACTAACAATTTCTGCGCGGGTGTGAGCGCATCTGCATCACATACTTGGATTACCCTCTCCGGAGCAGGTGCTGATGACTGCCGGGTCGTGATCCGGAAGAGCGTGGATGATCCAGGCCGACCTCCAGGCATCGTACTGAGTGCGGCAACTTCTTTATGGCTGCCTGTGCCTCCCGCGCGAGTGTTTCAGTTCCTACGGGACGAAAGATACAGAACAGAGGTGAGCTGCTGGAAGAATGTCAATGATGAATTTTTTTTTGAGGGGGTTGCCTGTTGATGCTAGTGCTTGTGTTATTGATGATTTCCGATCGAAGTGGGATATCCTGTCGAACATGGGCGTGGTGGAGGAAATGGTGCGAGTTCCGAAAGGTCCAGATCCGGGCAACAGCGTCTCGCTACTAAGGGTAAATGTGAGTTTTCAGAAGAGCGATTCGTTGACATGATTTGTGGAAGATGAAGGGGGAGAAAATGCAAGAATGGTAATGGAAGGTTTGTCTGATCGTCTTCATACTTTGATTTCTGGTGAGATTTATATTGATGACGAGCAGTTCAGAATTGGTTTGATCGTCTTCAATCGTTGATTCTAGCATGATTAAGGATGCGATTCACCGTAGACAGTCGTGGTAAATTTGATCGTCTTCCGTCGTAGATGTCCAGCTGGTGTGCCAGCGATTCATCGTAGAAATTTATGGTGAATATGATGCTGCGGTCTTGAGATGAAGGCAAGGTTTGGTTGAGAAGGCGTGATTAAGGATACGATTCATGGAGATCTCAGATGACGAGCTATGCGAGAATGGTCTCATCGTCGTCAATCGTTGCTTTCTGGTGTGATAATGGGTGATTAAGGATCCGAAGCACGCGATGTATCGTAGAAATTTGTGGTGATTCCATTCCATTCTTGATTTCTAGCGTCGACAATGTGTAATGAATGATGGATTGATTGAAGATATTTCTGGCGTTGACAACGTATGATTGAGGATGGATTGATCGTAGATATTTGTGGTATTTCATTTTCCGTCGTAGATTTCTGGTGTGGACAATGCGTGATAACTGATGAGGGATAGATTGATCATACAAATTCGTGGTGATTCTGTCTTTGCCTTGTGGAGTTGAGTAGGATAGATTGATGATTGATCATAGAAATTTCTCGCGCTTCTGTCCTTGATTTCCGGTGTTAACTGTTGACAATGCTGATTAAGGATGGATTCACCGTACAAATTTGTCGTAGATTTCTGGTGTGACAATTCGTGATTACGGATACGGTTGATCGTAGAAATCTGTTGTGAATCTGGTTCTTGATACCACCGTCAATTTCTGGTGTGGACAATGGGTCATGGGTAATGAAGGATCATGGATCATGGATGGATTGTGGCGATTCCATCGTAGAAATTGTGTCAATAGAAGGTGAATTGTGATTGTTGTAATTTGTTGTGGTTGGATGGTGCAGGCAGTGAGCTCCAATCAGAGCAACATGCTGATATTGCAAGATTGCTGCACAGACAAATCGTGTTCGTTGGTGATATATGCTCCGGTGGACGTAACAGCGATGGGAGCTGTTCTCAACGGAGGAGATCCCGACTCCGTCTTGTTACTTCCGTCAGGCTTCGCCATCCTCCCCGACGGCCCTCCATCTCCTCCTCCTCCTCCTCCCCATCTCCATCGCCGTTCCATCCATCTCGAATCCAGCTCCACCTCCAGTACCTCCCCTGCTCCTCCTCCTCCTGCTCCTCCTTCTGCTTCTGCTTCTTCTCCTTCTTCCAGTTCCGGGTCATTGCTCACTGTTGCCTTCCAGATCTTGGTCGACCACGTCCCCACCGCCAAACTCTCCCTCGAATCCGTTGCCACCGTTAATAACCTCATCTCCTCCACCGTCGTCCGTATCAAGGGCGTCCTCTCCTGCGACAATACCTGATCTTCCTTCTCCCCGCCTGCAACAAATTTTGTTATCCTGGCCCATTCATCGATCACCTTGGTTCCGCTTAAACCTAAAGTACACCAATATTTTGTCGATGAAGAAGCTGCATACGTCCCATGGAACTTTAATTGATCATACTAACCGCGTCTTTGCTGCCCACCTGCTGCAAGCCCTACCAGCCGTTTCCCAATCCAATACTCAGCTCAGCGCAGCCTGTACGCAGGAACCTGTATATTGTGTAGAGCACTTGCAGATTTGTCATCCTATTAATTCTTGTGGATATTTTGACAAGCAAGCAGGTGTAATTGGCTTATTCAACCTCATCTCCAGCAGATCGCGCACCCCTGCTGCAGCACGCTGCTTTCTGCTGCTAATTATTTTCTGACGCAGGGGCCTCGGGTTTCTAACTTGAGTCGTATTTTGCTTTGACTCAGACTGAAATTCGTGGAAAGATTCAAGAGCGAACCATTTACGATGGACTTTGTGCCCTGATATAGCTTTACGACTCATATTTCTATTCCTCGGAAACGTTTTCGTTCTGTAACTTTCATTTGTAACTGCTGAAGTGGTTCGGGTATTGACTTTGTTCCACCTGCAACTGTTGAGGCAAGTGGCTACCGTCAATGTGAGTGTAGGACCTTCTGTAAATTCTCTCTCGTGGGAGGAGTCTACTACTTCCCCTTCATTCACAGGGGTAAACTTATGGATCGAACGTACGATCGTCCTATCACTTTCTTTAAAGCTCCTAACCATTGATTAACGTCTCTCTTCAATATTTCATTGACTGCGTGCCTGAGGCGTGTTTGTCAATGACTCTTCATCGTGTGAAGCGACTGTGAATTTTAAAGGGCCCCCAGGTGCCTTCCCTTTCCTGTCACGCGTCACCTGTGACATGTGTGACATTGTGTGTTATTTGACACCGTTGTTCGTAGTTACTACAGTAGTAGATATGTTGGAAGCATCGTCTCGTCTTTCGGTGGAGAAGTATCTACGCTTGGAAGCTAGGGGCTTAACAATGGACAATGATCCGCAGATCGTTTGAAGCAGTCAGATCTAGGACGGGCGGTATCAATCCATGAAGTATATTTGAAGAGGACAGACAGTCGAAGCGTATGCATGGAATGAAAAGGAACATTATGCTAGAATGCAACGTGAAGACGTAGCTTGTACGTAAATATCCATTGCTCATGAGCGTGATGGATCCTTATAATAAGTTGTAGGATAAACAAGCAGCTAAATTGTCGGCGTATGGTTGGTTTTAATTAGAGTAAAGAGCTCCGTAAATCCAGAGGCAGCAAAGCTTTGAATCAAATCATTAAGGAGCTGTTAGAAATAAGTCAAGGATATTAGATATGTAAACTCGTACAATGGGTGTACCCTTCCCTCAGCCAAAGAGAAGCTTGTACAGCTGGGCTTGCCAGGGCCGAGTGGCATGAAGAGCTTTTTCCTTCACACACAATTAATCTATGTGACTCGTCATCTACAACCACTCTAGCAGGATTGAAAAGTTTCAAATGAAACTTCAAAGTGTATTTAATATGGAAAAGTACCATGAAGACTTTTCCTACTATGCAATATCTTAAATTGAAATAATAGTACATGGTGAGTACCACGAAGAAGTGCAGAAGAAGTGCACTAGAAAAGGCTTTGCCCTAATCCTCCATAAACTTGAAATCTCTCTTTTAGATGTGTTGATGTATTGCCCTTCTACTAATTAAGAAATATATTGAATTTCTCAAATTAAAAATAAATACTTATCTTGTAATGGTAAGTAAAGAAATGAATAATTTCCTTAAATTAAGGGTCTTTGGAATAGGTTAACGAGGAGTGCGCGAGAAAACAAATGAGTGAATTAGGTGAGGCCATTAAGGACCATTAGTTACTTGAATCAATCAATTCTTTCACTTACTAACCCTTTATATTGAAGCTTTGTCAAACAATCTACCTACCATGCAACATATTAGCCACAAGGTACATCTAGATGCATGAGATTGTCATGACTCAAGATCTATAGTCCCAAAACTATTGTTTACTTGGAAGCATGAGAGTAAAATCATTTACAACAAGTGAAGGTCTCATCATCTTCATAACTAGCAAACCAAATGGAAAGTTGTTTGTAAAGAGTGGCCAAAGTCCAATGTGGAAGTCACTCTTGAGGACAAATTTTCCCAAATTGATGGGTTATCCCAATAAACCTTAAGCAGTTCTACCATTATTTAGCATTCTCCCTTTTTTTACCCTCCTTTTTAAGTACACACACACACACTCACACACACACACACACACACACACACACACACACATATGTATGTAAGAAAGAGAGAGAGAGAGAGAGAACTGCAGTCAAAGAATAAAGTATCTATAATGTGAATGATTCAAGAAGAAACCAATATACCCATGGTCCTGTACTCGCAGGAAGGATGCTTAATTAGAAAAGAAAAGCAAGGATGTTCATGAGGTTATCATATGAACCTGGTCAATTGCGACAACAATGGAGAACAAGTTGAGGGTTCTCTTCTTCTTTTCTATTGTTGAAGAAAATGCTCAAATTATTTACACATGGTGGGTACCACGTTTTCATTGAGACTTGACATGAAATGGTGTAGGCAGGGGACAACATCTATGACCTTGAAACAAAACATAGCATAGAAATACAAAGTAAGGAATTGCGCTTGCATGCACACAAACTTGTACTTAATTGTCACCAGGGGTGGAAAGGATGAGGATGGAAGGCTTGAGGAAGTCATGAGGTGGAAGATAAGCTTGAGGGTAAGGACAAGGGTGGAAGATGAAGACGAGGATGGGAAAGGATTTTGTCAAATGAATTTTCGAATCGCATGCATACTTTAGTAGGCATTCTCCTTGTTCAAGATACAAATTGTGTCATTTGAATTGATTAAATTTTGTCTACATGGTTATAGAAATCATCACACTTGTGGTTGTAGTTTCGAGGCAACAACATCAGGTCATTTGGATGACTAACAGGATTGTGTCCTCTGAAGCTTTACCTTGTACCTGAGAATTCATCAAGTGTCCACCCTCCCAATGACCCACATACTCTCTAACTTGAGGGATGGTCTCCATAATGTGAAAGGGGAGCATAGCTTACACTACTACACCTTCTTCCTTTTTCAACGCTTGCCTTTCGATGTTTAGCACGAGTAGGCAAAAAACTACCAGTATAGCCTGCAGGTGGGTTTTATGTCGGTAAAAGTGTTAGTATATTCCGACACTCTTTAGTGTCGGTATATATTGACACTAACACAATGTTGGGTATATAGTGACACTATGGGACTTACAATGATGGCTATTTTGGATGCTTTTCCCTTGGAAGTTTTTGCCATGATCCATGGCATAATGATCCAAGGGTTTTTGAGAGAGGGATATAAGGAAATGTCACATAAATAGTAGAGAAATGTCACCATTGATGGTTCTCAAGGTTAGGGAAATAGCACTGCCTTTGTCAGATGGGTGCCATACTTTGCACACGCTTTAATCTTATTCACTTAAAGTCCCATGGAAAGTATCATGCCCATCAGACACCGTTTGCATCATATACCCGAGTATCAAGAAATATGCATTTGCTTGCTCCCATCGGACATGCCTTCATTCGATGGATACTATACTTTGTGCACTCCTTAATCAGATTCACATTAAGGCCCATGCAAATTTTCATATCCATCAGATACCGTTACCATGGGTGGACATGCTTATTTTCTTGTTTTCACCGAGTGTCAAAAAATATGCATCTACTTTCTCCCACCATACGTGCCTTAACCTTATTCACTTTAAGGCCCATGCAAAGCTTCATACCCATCGGACATGTTTGCATGGGTGGGCATGCTTTTTTTTTTTCCAATCGCGTCTCATATACCTGAGTATAAAAAATATGCATCTGCTTGCTCCCATCATACATGCCTTTGTACAATGGGTATTATACTTTGCACATACCTTAATCTTATTTACTCTAAGGCCCGTTCAAAGTTTCATACCCTTCGAACACCGTTTGCATGGATAGGCATGCCTATTTTCTTGTTTTCCATCGAGTCTCATACCCGAGTATAAAAAAATATGCATCTACTTGCTCCCACCGTATGTGCCTTTGTATGATGGGTACGATACTTTGCACAGACCTTGATATTATTCACATTAACGCACCTGCAAAGTTTCATGCCCATCGAACACTGTTTGCATGGGTGGGCATGCTTATTTTCTATTTTTCCACTGCGTCTCATATATCTGAGTATAAAAAAATATGCATTTGCTTGCTCCCATTGTACGTGCATTTGTACAATGGATCCTATACTTTAGACATGCCTTAATATTATGCCTGTGAAAAGTTTTATACCCATCGGATACCATTTGGATGCTTATTTTTTCATTTTCCACCACTGAGACTCATATCCGAGTATCAAAAAATATGCATCTAATTCTTCCCATCGTATGTGCCTTCGTAGGATGCGTACAATACTTTGCATACGCCTTAATCTTATTCACATTAAGTCTCATGAAAAGTTTCATATCCATTAGACACTGTTTGCATGAGATAGATTAAATAAAGGCATCGGATAGGGATGTTCTAGGGAAAGATTCATCATGGAGCCCAATTCTTGAAATTCTTCTTGCATTTGTGTGCTTCATGCTATTGTGAGAATAATTGAAAAGTTGGTGCATCTATACATCATTGATGCATATAACTTGAAGCCCAACAAGAGAGTGAGAGGAAAAGGTTCTTTTAGATATGGGACTACAGTTTGGGCAAGTAAAGAATACAAAAGCTGAGAAAAGATCTGGAAAAACAGGCAATGTTCCTTGTAAGCCAATCTTTGGTGGTGTCAAGGCTTTAAAATTCCTTTCTGCAAAGAAGAAGAATGACAAGTTCAAATGTCCTAATGAGTTTTGATGTATGGATAAAGTTACACACTGCCTATTGTGAATGAGGGGGGAAGGGACAAAAAAGATTGGAAAAGATACGAGTGTGGTTAGCTCTTGATAGTTTGGTACGTTTACTCTATAAAATAAAAGATTCAAAGATGATGATGCACAGTGTTTCATCAATGTTATGAATGACTTTAGCCGGAATATGGAGATAGCTTGGGGAAAAAATCATTTCACACAGTACATGGTAATCTTTAACTTAGACATTGAGATGTGCATATTGAATGGCCCTATATTTATTAATTTGTTTCTCTATTTGGTAGCACATTTTATATGCTCATGCACCATACATGGCATGGAATTATGGAAGCAGCGGAGTATGGTCCACTTTGGGCATGGAAAGATCGCATTAGCAAGCACGCTGTGCATATAATAGAGCGACCCAACATAGAAGTGGTAGAACTAAGTCAAGCCCAATGGTTCAATTGGTTCAATGGTAGTACAGGCATATCAAAATAATAGCAGGTGCAACACTAGCATTCAAAGAGTCCTTAGTGTCCCATGTAGTGTGAGCTGTTAACATAGAACGTCGAAGAAGAATATACAACTCATCACATGCAAGACAGAATCATGCAAGGTGGCATGCAACCCATCATAGACAAGGGTGCATATGGGTGGAGACGAATGAAAATGATGGTATAGACTCTTCCAAGTCCACCCATGCATAAGTTTTAGAATTTCTTTGTAATTTTAGTTATGTGATTTGCAGTAAAGCCAATGGATAATGGCCATGAGTTGCAATACAAATGAGAAAATTACGGTTATTGGATGTTAATTGTAAGTATTTAGCTCAAGGTTGCACCAATTTTACTTTTTTGAGAGTTTTTATTAAAACAAGTATTTTTAAAAATTAGGGTTTGGGCCCTATATAAAAGAATGGGCCCTCATTTTCATTTCATTGTTTAAAGAGCTCTCCATTCCCACACCACCTCCCACTTGCCCCTGACATTTCCACCCTATCTCTCGCACCCTCACCCTTTCTCTCATACACTCTCTCCATCCCCCATGGTCAAGCCCAAGATCAAGGCACCACGGAGACTAGCATAATAAGACCCATCCTCAAACTCAGAGACAGAGAGTGATAGCCCTCCCCCCTCTCCCCTTGATGATCCCTATCGAAGGGAGAAACTACCATTCCGGAGGCCAGATAGGGAGCAAGGTGTAGGACGGAAAACAGAGGGACAGAGGAAGACATAAGAGGATCAACATGCAAAGACCGATGACTCAGAGAGCACAGAGGAGGAGCACGAGGAAGAGGAACAACGAAGGACAAAGTAGAGGACTAAGCCAAGAGCAGAGAATCAGGGTCCATGGCAATAGGGGAGAGGAGAGGACACCGAGCTCTAGGTCCAGGGCAAAGAGGCCATCAACATCTAAGAAGAGGCCCTCCTCCAGTGAGGCGATACAGATTCAAGCCGAGCACGGTGGCTCTTTGAGAGACTAGAAAGTTTCAAAAGTCCATCAATCTGCTCATCCCGATGGTGAGCTTTGCAAGGGTGGTACGTGAGGTCATGTAGGACCTCAACAATAGCCCAATGTCTCACTATTACAGGCACGGAGCTGTGGAGGCTCCCTGGCATATTTTTAGAGATGCCTTACTTGCCATGCAGCATGCAGATGAGGCCTACCTAGTAGACCTCATGGATGACACCCAACTGGCTGCCATCCATAGGAAAAGGGTCACGAGGACCACCAAAGACATGCAGTTTATTGTTCGTCTTAGGAAGTCCAAGGACACTTAGGGATTTTGTATGCTTTGCCTCAGGCAATAGTTAGAGTTCATGTACCCGTACCCTGCCTACGGGCATTAGTCTTATATCAGTGTCTTTTTTTGAATTGTCTTTGTATATGCAATCTCAAATATATTTTCATTGTATTTGCAATCTATTAATTTACTTACATGCAATCTCAATTTACTTATGAAAGACTTTCCAATGATGTATACAATAGCAAAATGAAATAATAAACATCAAATCTCAATGGAACATGTAAAAAGAAATAATACTTAATTTTACTTAACATGGAAAAGGAAACAATGTTCCCTAGCAAGAAGAGGAAATAATTTGAAAATGGTATTCTTTATTGACATAGAGTAGTATTACAAAGAGCACCCACTTGAACGCGTAAGCTACTCTAGTCTATGCTTCTTCCTGCTTGGCTCAGATCCCTTTTTTGCTTGTTGAAGTAGAGAGGGTTGGACAATTTAATTCTCTATAGCTTGGGGATCTGTAACACCATCTAGCCTTGCAATAGCTATGATATTATGGAGAGAACGGGATCGTATTTTCGAGAACAAAAATAAAGCTACACTACGCCTAACTAAAACAACACGATCTGTAGTAGGATGGATGGGCCTCATCTTCCCCATCTGACTAAGGACTCTGAACTTCATGATATTCAGCTTTCCATCCGACGATAATTGTCGATGGAAGACCAAAATGTGTTGACCCACTCTGTTGATGTAGTGGCCGCGATCGGAGCCATTCCCCCAGTAGAAGACCCTCTGGTTCCACCCTTGCATCTGGTATATTCATCAACCCATAAGACATCCTGCAACCAACATATCACATCAAAACCCAAAGATTATATAAATAAAGAAAACATCAATTTTTAGGAATTAATAGTAATTAGGGTTTTCTCACAAATGAAAAATAATATGTTAAAAAAATCATATTTGCGAGGCCACTGAGACATCAAGAACCATGTGCATGAGTTGTATGCAAAAAAACCCCTGCAAACCCTAAATCCAACATCGTGTGACAAGAGCCCAGTTTCTGCGTAGAAATCATGCACATGGTTACTGATGTCTCAGTGGCCTCCCAAATATGATGCTTTAAATATACTATTTTTCATTTTACCGGGGTAAAGGCATAGTGACCTTTAACCCCATATAAATAATGCACTCGACCATGAGACAGAGTTAGATGTATGAATAGAGAGAGAGAGATGGAGAGAGAGAGAGAGAGAGAGAGAGAGAGAGCAGTCAGGGACACAAAGGGAGGGGGAGGGAAAAATAGAGATGGAGATGGGGATAGAAAGAGGGGGATGGAGAGTGGGATAGAGAGAGAGAGAGGGGTAGAGATTGCATTTTTTCATTTGCACCTCTAAGTTGAGAAAGAGAAAAATAAGAAAGTTAATTAAGGTCTTCGATATGAGATTGAAAAAGAACCCAGATACAATTGATCCAAAAGGTGGAGCCGCTAACAAAATACAAAAAGTGTACATGTAAAATCAATGTCCATGACAAAGATAGCTAAGGGCAACAAGGAAACTAGATGATCATCGGGTGTCAAAGAGAGAGAGAGAGAGAGAGAGAGAGAGAGAGAGAGAGAAAATAGGGACACAAAGGGAGGGAAAGGGATACACGGAGAGAGAGAGAGAGAGAGAGAGAGAGAGAGAGAGAGAGAGAGAGAGCAAGGGAGAGAGGGGGAGAGAGAGAGAGAGAGAGAGAGAGAGAGAGAGAGGGTCAACAAGAGAGAGACAAAGAGAGAGACAGAGACAGAGAGAGACACAGAGAGAGAGAGAGAGAGAGAGAGAGAGAGAGAGAAACACTTTCCAATGTAAAAATAGTAAATATAAAAATATTGTAATTAAAAGCATTTTTAAGGGCAATGCCCATCTTATAAAGTATACTTCTAAGGTCATTTTCACATTTTCAGTTTCCCACTCCTGAGTAACCTTACATTCCACAACCTCCTCTTTCATCTTCCCAAGCATCCTCCTGCACTCATGGCTTCCCTAGAGAGGCTTTTGACCAGTGGATTTCATCAACTAATTCTGTGGTGGAGCAGGTCCATCAACAAGTGGTGGAGGAGATGACATAAACCTAGACCTGGAGCCTGAGGAGCATACTATTAACCTAGCTGAGGATCAAGTTGAAAGCGAGGTCGTCTTATCATCATATCCAACTCGTGCATATCCATCCTCCACTTATAATCCAAATGAGGTAGCAACCAAGCCACACCTCGGTTTGGTTGATCCAACTAGGATTGAGGATGAGGAATACCTTACCCTATTGTAAGTGATGGAAGAAACCGGTCTCGAGGAGAATGAGGTGCTATGTCGGCTCTCAAATGACACCTTTGATGATGTCATTGATTTTGATGCTCCAGTTAATCCAGCAATTGATGAGATTGCACGCTTTGATGACTCAAGCCTCACCGATATGGAGGCAATCTAGCGAACACAAAAGGCAATCAAGGATGCCACATTAGAGTATGACATGTCCAATGAGGAGTTCATGAATTTTGTAGAGGGAATTGTTTGAGGAGAGAGATGAAGAAGTTGGCACCTCAAGCCAGCATGAAGTTCAAGAGCAACCACAAAAAGGAGTCCAGTTGGGCACTATATAGCTGACACAGTCCATGATGAGGCAGAAAAGGTATGTAGCTTTGCTAGCTTCATCATGTGATTCAAAATCATCAGTATAATTCTAAGTTCCATTTTAGCAACAAAAATCATTGCTGTCTTCAACTAGTATGGAATTAAAAATAGGGTTTAGGGTTTAGGATACAAAACCCAACCAAATTTTATGATTTTAAACCCAAGACATCTTGCATGCATACCAAGTCGCACGATGTCGAATATCATGCTTCCAGGGCATATTTGGGGCTAAAAATTAATATACATGCCTAGTATGCATGCAGGATGTCCCGGGTTTAAAATCAAAAAATTTGCTTGGGTTTTGTACCGTACATTATATTTTTTATTCCTTCACTTGAAATTGAATAAATTTGCTTCTCCATTCCCACAACCCCCTCCAATTTGCCCCTCCAACTCCATTTGTGGAAAAAATTAGGGGTATGGTTTTCTAACATAGGGAAAATAACAGGTTTATGGTTTTCTAACATAGGGAAAATAATAGGTTTTTTAACATAGGGAAAATAACAGCTTTATGGTTTTTATTTAGCCCATAGGTAATACAATTAGTTTAAGGGTTTTCTCACATATGAAAATCAATGTACATGCCTAGTATGCATGCAAGATATCCTGGGTTTAAAATCATAAAATTTGGTTGGGTTTTATACCCTACATCATATTTTTTATTCCCACTTGAAATTGAATAAATTTGAGTCTCCATTCCCACAAACCCCTTCAACTTGCCCCTGCCACTCTATTTGTGGAAAACATTAGGGTTATGGTTTTGTAACATAGGGAAAATAATAGGTTTATGGTTTTTATTCATCCCATAGGGAATACAATCAGTTTTAGGGTCATATATAAATGAATGAAAAAGAAGATTAGGGTGGTTTTGCACCCACTAAAACTTGTGTGGCTCTCTGTTTCTCTCTCTCCCTCTTCCGTTCTTGCTTCTATTGAGAGCACTCTCAACTGGTATCAGAGCTCGGGTGATCTAGCTGAGCATGTGTGAATGCTTGAAGCTTAGTAGCTTTGTGAGAGGAAGGAGAAGCTCTGTGGGAAGCTTTGTGGGTGACTTTACTTGCATCCGAGTGTGTAGAGACATTGGAGGAACCTTTGGAAAAGTCACTTTGGTTTTGCGAAGTGGTTTTGAGAGCCTGTTAAGTGTTTTCAAAGTTTTGACCTTTTCCCTGTTCCGTTCGATGACAGAGACTCCATATTGACTTGTAGAGGCAACTATTACTTGCTTTTGGTGTCCACTTCACTTCAGGACCTTGGAAACACCTTTATTCTTGAATCTGGGATCATTTCATTGGATTTCTGACTCAGTGTGTCAGTTTCTGCGTTTTTCTGCTCGGGTGTTGGAACTCAAGTTTGGGGTAACCATTTGCAGATCTGTCAGTTCTGGTGGACTTAGGAGGTCCTAAAACTTCTATGTTGCTCATCATTTGCACTCCAATGGAATTTACAAATAGCTCTGTTTCCAAAAACGTTTTTCAGTCCGTCTGTTGGACCCAGTGATTGAGACCACGGTTTCCAAAACCGTTTGTCCCATTGCATTTCGGACGCCCAAAAACCCCTACTTGTCACTTCTTACGTGATTCGGTGGAGGATTTTTAGAGTTATAGATCTCTGTGTATTCGATTTCGTCTCTCTGTTATGCATTTTTCATTTTGAGGTTCTGAAACCTTAGATTTATGCCACATGGCAGTGGATAAGTGTTGACTCCCATTTCTCACTCATCAGTTGGGATTTTAGAGTTCCGATAGAAGAGAGATATTTGCAATTTTTCTTGTTGAGTCCGATTATGCAATGGTGTCCATGTTTTGAGGCATCTTAGGTTCTATTTTCAGTAGCGGTCGTTACCATGGGACTATGATTTCTTGAGCATACCTTATGCAGATCACTCTGGTTGCAGTTTGAGCCATGTACGCTTATTCATGGTGTGCATTGGGTTGCAGTGGATGATTTATAGGCCATTTGGATGCATTGCGATCCTTATTGGATGTGCTGATAGGCCTAGATTGCCTTGTGGGATGCTATTTCTATGGACGCTTTGCACATGGATGCTATTTTATGCTAAGGGACAGCTTCGACACATTGCAGGTGATGCACTGATAGTGCTATGCTCTCTTGGATGAGATATTATTGATGCATATGCCAGTGGACAGTGTTTATGCTTGAGTCATTTGGCACTTATTGGCATTTTGGATTGCCATTGCAGTTGGCATTTTCTTTTGGGCCAGATTTGGTCATATGGATGCATAGTATATGCACATGAGTTAGATGCATCTTTTGATGCTTTGACCTTTGAGTTTTGGTGATATTTCAGTCTATTGTGGCATACACATTTGGGTGCACCTAGTATTTGGTGTGATTCTCTCTTACAGGCATTAACATTTGGGATTTTGCTTTATTTGCATTATGGCATCCTCTTCCATGTCTGAAAAGGAGTTTTTCAACATTAAAAAGTTTGATGAGACAAACTTTTCTTTGTGAAAAGAATAGATAAGGGATGTGCTTATTCCAAAGAAGCAGATTAAACCCTTGGTAGGGATTGAAGCTAAGCCTGCAAATATGTCCGAGGATGATTGGAATGAGTTGGATGCATTAGCAAAGTCTACTATTAGACTTCATCTTGCAGAGTTAGTTTATTTCACAGTAGTAAATGAGCAGACTACAGAAGATTTATGGAAGAAACTATGTGCCACTTATGAAAAGGAAACTGCCTCTAATAAAGTTTACCTCATGAAGAGGTTGTTTGAGCTGCAGATGAAGGAAGGGGTCTCCATTACTTCTCATATGAATGAGTTCAATATTATTTTCAGCCAGCTTCAGGCTCAGAAGATGAATTTTGATGTAGAGACTAAGGCAATATTTCTCTTATGTTCATTGCCATCCTCATGGGATACCTTCCGTATAGCTATCAGTAACTCTTCACCTAGTGGAGTACTGAAATTTGATGATGTTGTGGTTAGCTTGTTGGCTGAGGAAATTAGACGGAAGTCTATGGATGGCAACAAGCAGGATCCAGCCTTAAATGTGCAAAGGGGCAGATCACAGTTCAAGGGGAAGTCCTAAGAAAGAGGGAAGCCTTGTAGCAAATCCAGGGCACAGAACATTGAGTGTTACCACTGGCAAGAAGGGCCATATGAAAAAGGATTGCTACAAGCTGAAAAGAGAGCAAAAGGATAAGAAAAAGAATGCAAATTGGGGTGCAAATCAGAAGGAAGAGAGTCCAAGGGAGGACAAAGGAAAAGTGAAGATCGAGGAGATCAATGCAGTCACACATGATCATGACAATGACGTTCTCTTCATGTCTAGTTTATCTGCAGAGTTGCTTACCGCTTCAGATGATGCATATTCCAAGGATTGGATTTTGGATTTTGGTGCTTCATTCCATGTTACTCCCCATAGGGAATGGTTCTCCACTTATGACAGTCGAAAGACAGGTTGTGTGCATCTTGGAAATGACTATGCATGTGACATAGTGGGAGCAGGTGACATAAAGTTTTCTTTTGCAAATAAGGTCTGCATTTGTTCTGAAACATGTGAGACATGTGCCTAAGTTGACCAAGAGTCTTATTTCAGTGGGTCAGCTAGATGATGCTGGTTTTCACACCACTTTTGGCTTTTAGACTTGGAAAATTCAGAAGGGCTCTATGCTTTTGGCCAGGGGTGCCAAGTGTGGGACTTTGTATCCCTTACATGTATTAGGGGTGTTTGATCATGTTGTTGCAATAACCGAGCAGCTAAGCACTTCTTTATGGCATTGCCGGTCGGGCCATATGAGCCAAAATGGGATGAAACTCTTATGCCATTTGGGTTATGTACCGCATTTGAGTTTCTCTGATTTTGAATTTTGTGAGCACTGTCTCTATGGGAAGCAGACTAAATCAGCCCATAAAAGAAGGGGAAAGAAAGAGTTTGAAAAGCTTGATTTGGTGCATTCAGACATATGTGGTCACATGCCTACATGGTCATTAGGCGGGGCTAAATACTATGTGACATTCATTGATGATGCAACTAGGAAAGTGTGGGCTTATGCTATAGCTCGGAAGAGTGATGTGTTCCAGGTATTTCAGAAATGGCTGGCCTTGGTTGAGAATCAGCCAGGTAGAACGCTTAAATGCCTACGGACTGACGATGGTGGAGAGTATCTCTCTCATGACTTTCAGCATTTCTGTGATACACATGGGATTAAGAGGGAGCTCACATCCCCTCGTATTCCAGAGTAAAATCCAGTTGCAGAAAAGATGAACCATACCATTCAAGAAAGGTTGCAATGCATGCTTTCCAATGCAAGTCTTTTTGGTGGTTTTTGGGCTAAGGCAATGAAGACTTCAGTGCATGTGATCAATAGATCACCTAGTAAGAGTTTAGATGGTGGTATTCTTGAAGAGGCATGGAGTGGCAAGAAGCCCTCTTACTCTCATTTGCTTACATTTGGGTGTGAGGCATATGCACATGTGCCAAAAGAGCTTCGAAAGAAGCTAGATCCTAAGTCTAGAAAATGCATCATTTCCTAGACTTAGGAAAGAAGCTAGATCCTAAGTCTAGGAAATGCATCTTTCTGGGTTATGGTGAAAGTGGAGAGATGGGCTATTGTCTCTGGGATCCAAAAGCAAAGAAGATCATACGCAGCCATGATACAGTCTTCAATGAAAAGAAGATGCATAAGACACCCATGAGGGATGGGGAAATGAGGAGAATCACTTTGTAGTATGTGAATCCACCTGCATATGTTGATAGACAACAAGCTGTTCATGCACCAAATGTGTAAGAAATGGTACCACCAAGTACTCCCACAGGTATACAATCAAGGGTAGATGATGGATCATCTATTGGTGGAAATGATGAGCCAAATGTGGCTGATATGCAGGTCGAAAAACAAGCTGAAATGCTCTTGAGAAAATCATCTAGAGTGTCTAGACCGCTTGATAGGT